>NW_026068029.1:3313135-3444556 GCF_014885135.2 Alexandromys fortis | reverse complement strand
ATAATATATATATTTAAAAAAAAAAACGACATGCAACCAAGGAATTCTGAGCTCAGGAGAAATAGCCTTTGCCTGGGGATGCATACTAATTGGTTATCCAATACCTAATGAATGGCCCTGAAAATACACATAGAAATATCATTATACAGACTGAGTTAGAAATATATATGCATTTACAACAATGAATGAAAATACAGTTCATGAATTTGAAAAAAAAGGCAAGGAAAGTATATGGGAGGAGGATATATATTTTGAGGGAAGAGAGATAAGGGAAATAGTATAACTAAATTATAATCTCAAAAATGAAAGAAAATATGCTTATACAAAGAATAGGTATTTAGTGTTCTCACTAGAAAATATAAGGTGGTGGGTTGCTGTATATGATAATTAACTTGATTGATTCTTTATATAATGTATACACAAATAAAATCACATTATATTGCATAAATATGTACATATAATTATTTTTCAATTAGAAATAAATAAAACATTTAAATAATTTTTGTAACAGTCATTGAGCAACTGCCAAAGGGAGATGGTAAAGTTAGTTCATAATTCTCTAATATAATTATAAAAAACTGAATATAAAGAGATGAAAAGAATGCAGCATGTAAAACAATCTTCCTAGTGACAACTCTAACAACTCCTGTCCTTCCTGTGTGGTCCTGCTCCTCCACACACCAAGAGTTGGAGTCTTTTTCAACTGCTTTTGCCCAAGAGGATGTATCACAAGAAACAGTCTGAGACTTAATGGGACTCGCAACATATTCGTCCTCCTTCCCGATCCTTAGCTGCCCCATGGGGAAAGCCATAAGGAGCAAGAGACATGTGAGAAGTCGCCCCAATGAATTTCCATCCGCAACTGGCATCTGCTTTCAAATACATGAGAGACTCCAGGTAAGACCAAAGAAGAGCCACCCAGTAGAGTCAAGTCAACAACAGACTTGAAAGAGCTAAGACAACACCTGTTCGAAGCCATCACCAGCCAGCAAACAGACTTGAAAGAGCTAAGACAATGCCCATTCTAAGTCACTAAGTTTTGACGTCGTTTGTTATGCAGCAAACAATAGTCAAGACACAGACAACTGCAGTAGTTGAATTGTTCCATATTGGGGATGCTCTATTTCCTTTCCACATTTACTAACCCAGAACTAAAATGCCAACTTTTTTAAATAAGGAATTAATCCATCCACAAATGCTTTTTTTTACAAGAAGAGGAATATCATCTATTTGAATGATACCAATTAAAGTCAATATGAAATCTATTTTGGCAAAGTTTTCAACGCCCCTGTCTGACGCTTGATTACATCGTTTCTTCCTGGCAAGGCTTTTCTGTGACCTTCCCGATTCTAAGTCTTAACTTCTGGCCTGCGTCCCTTCACTCATTCTTCTTTTGCTATCAGGCTTTTTCTCCCTTTCATATGTGAGTTTCTGTCAGAAATGGATTTGCTGTCACACCCTCAGTCTGCCTTTACCCAGCTATGCTGGAGTCAAGAAAATGACAACTCAGAAGACAGGTTAAATACAATTTTTCTCTCTTCACCCATTTTCCACTATCTGCCTGCCTGGCCCTTGGGTTATTAATGGAACTGACATTCCTGTACAACTGACTGAGCAGGACCAGCAGCCAGATAACAAGGGAGCAGCTGACAGCGGTAGGCACAGCCCTAGAGATAGCAGATAAGCAGACGGCATGGCTATTAGTTTCATCCTGGGCTATAAGGAAGGAACAACCACAAAATCTACACGGAAAACTCAAAATGTTTCTAATGAGTCTTTTCCCATGAAATTAAAACCCACATACCAAAACTGATTCTTTTTAGTAAACCCAACCAAACTCAACATGTATTTTTAAATCCTCACATCCTCAATTTGAATATGGGCCAATAAAAAAAGAAGAAGCTTTAAGACATCAAATCTCCCTTACCCATGTGATGGATAAAAGCAATAAAATTCTACGGAATTCTTAAAAAGTAGCCCTCTGCTTTGAACCTCTAAAGTTATACCTAAAGCAATTGTCGCATTGCTCAACCCTTTCCAAGTTCTACGGTCAACTAGTTCCCCAATCCAAAATAATCACCAACATACACTGGACACTAAACACTTTCACGGTACCTATTAAACTGCTGGAACTTGTTTGTCTGACATTGTTAATAAATTTTAAGTATTTATTATTTCATGTTTCATCTTTTAATGTACCATGGCTCTACATATCTCAACACTTCAGATTAGCTCACTACCATTTTGTCGTTGCTGCTTTTCCTGTGCTGGCGATGAAACCCAGAGTCTTGTGCAAGCTGGGAAGGTACTCTACTACAGAGACATACCCCAAGGCAGAAACTAGCATTCTTTTTTTTTAAATATATAACAGAATCATATACTGGTTAATAGTTATTTAAATTCTTGCGTGCATGTGTTTTTTTGTGGGGAGAGTATACATGTATGTAGAAGAGTGTTCATGCACATGCATGTGTGCGTGTATATGCCCTTGTTGTACACCTGTGGAAACCAGAGGAATATGTTGGGGGTCTTCCTCTATTGCTTTGTGCTCTATTGCCTTGACAAGGTCTTTCAATAAACCAGAATCTCACTGTTGCATCTAGGCTAGCTAGCCAATGAGTTAGCTGGCTCTGACTCTCTCTATCCCACAATGCTGGGGTTACAAACATATACAGCCATGTCTATAGTCATACAGCTCTTACATGGGTGCTTGAGATCTGAACTCAGGTCCTCGTGTATGCACAAGTTCTGGTAGCCAAGGAGCTACTTCCCCCGCCCCTTATTTATATTATTTCTTAAGATGTATAGTTTTATAATTCTATGTGTATGAGTATTTGCATGCCTAGTGCCTAAGAATGTGAGAAGAAGGTGTCAGAACCCCTGGAACAAGAGTTACAGACAGTTGTAAGCTGCAATGAGGATGCTGAGAATTGACCCTGGCACTTCCACAAAAGCAACAAATGCTCTTAACCTCTGAACCATCTCTCCAGTGTTCTTTATTTATAGTCTTTTTTTAACCATCATAATCCTATTTTATTTTTTGTAACTTTGAGGAATGACAACATCCATTTCCCCACTTTTAAGCAATGTCTTAGTAGCAAACTTGATACAAACGGAGGCTTGAAAGAGGGCTAGCACAGTATAGAGACACATACATGGTAGTTACCTACCATCATAAAGCCTAGGTTCGATTTCTAGGACTGATAAAGAACCATATGGTGGTGCACTTTTTTTTATTTTTCCATTTAAAAAATTTACAATTCTGCTCCCCTCCCACTCCCCCACTCACCCTCCTCCCTCCCTCTCCCTCCTTAAGAGAGGGCAGGAAACCCTGCCCTGTAGAAAGTCCAAGCCCCCCCCATCCAGTCCTAGGAAGCTTTGCATCCCTTATTTCTATTCCTAACAATCAATATTAAGAATATAATACTGCAAAAAGAAAGAAGGAACATGCAACAATATGTGAGTTTTCAAAATCCATCTACTATGCGTGCCCATTGACATGATAGTGACTCTTTATAAAAAGACAATTTAAGTCACCTATCAAATTGTTTTGCAACTTTCCTTATTACTGGAGTTCTGTACTTCCAGTTATAACAGAAGTTTCACCACCACCCCTGAAAAAAATAAACATATTGCTCATTACCAAAGAATTTATTAAGACTCTGATTTAAAAATTTATTTAATAGACATTAAATATTAAGGAGGATATCTTGTCGTGACAGAAAACAAAAAACATAGTCTAAAAATTTGGAGTCACATCAAAATTCCCTAAAGGAAGAATCATAAGTTGACTCAGATGAAACAATGTGAACTTCAAAGAGAATTATAATAAATTTGAATATATCAAATGCATTTTTTAAAATCCTTGTGTTTATAATGACGCTGGGGGGGTGCTTTGATACCTCTGAAGGTTTCCAGGGTGCAACTTGTAAAAATCAATAACAGGAAAGAGACCTTCATGCAGCTTTTCCTGTAGAAACTGTATGTCAGGCTAATCAAGTGATTAACAAAGGAAAAAAAAAAAACCTTAGAGGAATAACCTAGCTAATAATTACAGAATGATAGAATTTGAAAATCACCCATTGAAAAGCTTAGCAGAATCTCATCTCTAGCAATGTTATCAATGCCCACTAAAACAACTGTTTTACTGATTTTCAATAGCAGCTATTCATTTGTTGCTCTACGTAAGTTTAGAAACTGGTGACACCTTGAGCTGGGACACGGCTCAGATGGTTATGTGTTTGCTGAGCAAGCACGAGGACCTGATTTTAAATCCCCAGAACCCACGTAAAAGCCAAGCATGGGAGTACATGCCTATAATCCCAGCACTATGGTGGGTAAAGACAGAAAGGTACGAAGGCCTCACTGTCCAGCCAGTCTAGGCAAATTAGTAAGTTTCAGGTTCAATGAAACACAGTTTTAAAAAACATTAACATGGCAAACTATTGAGGAAAGTACCCAACATTGACCTCTGGCCTCCACATGCAGAGATTCAATCAATCAATCAATCAATCAATCAATCAATGTGATGTATTTATGTCTATCCTAGAGATATTGTTTAAGATAGTAAGAATAAAAAAAGATCCAATCAATTTAAAAGTGTGGTGGGGAGATATGAAAGGGGTTAGAGGGAAGAATGAGGAGGAAAGTGATAGAATTATATTTCAATTAAAATGTATAAAACTGATCCTGCCAGGTAATTCTAATGGCATAGTCAAGAAACAGAATCACCATAAGAGAAGCAGGGTTGATAAGAAAATTAAAACGAAAGGATTAGGCTGAAAATTTCCAAATCAATGGATTTCCCTTGAGATAGAAGTTAAGACAACGGCATCATGTGTTTCTTGAAGGAAGCATCCAGTGCTATACACAAAGTCTCCCTGTCAAAAAAAAAAATGAACTTCTATCTAACCAAAACTCATCATTTACCTCCAGTTTATAGGAAATCCAAAGCACAGAAGAACATCCTAGAAGAAATCAAGACTGTTAAAAATTCTGCTAAGCGAGCTAATTTTTTTGGTAAGTAAATTAATTTCATTTGTAAAGTGAGGATAGACAGTGCTCTTAATATTTTAAAAGATGTACCTATTAGTTACATAATATGGACCATGGATACTGATTTGCACCAATTGTTTAAAAACTAGTCAAACATTTTTATGATAATTACAAAAATTTGCAAGCAGACAAGATACTAATTAATGAGAAATTATTGCTAATACAATTCATATAAAAATGGAATTGTAGTTAATTTTCAAAACTTCTGCATCTATTGAAACTGCAGTAAAAATATTTTGAAATATTTTATTAAAGTACAGTAAATATTGAAATATAGTAAAAAATGATGTCTGTGTCATCATGGATAGATTTATCTTTAAAGTTTACAACCATAAACAAAGATGAGGGTAGGGTCTATTGAAGTTAGAGTGGCAAACTATTGCTAACTGCTGAGCTTCAGTGACAAGGTCATAAGAGTTTTCGATGAACACTGTTGTGTAGTATGTTTAAATACTCATTAAAACATCATGTTTATAAAGAATGAAAAACGTATGAAGATTTGTCTTTTCCTTGAGTTTCCATTTTGGTACCAGAATGATAGATTAGAAAGCCAAGGAAGGTAGTAAATAGAGGGTAACTGGATAACAGCAAAACATTGCTCAATGTCTCATGAATCCTCACAGGAAATGTAGAAAATACAAACAGTAGCTCTAGGGGTTAGGCAGAAACACTGACAGCTGAACTGAAAATCTATTGTTAAAGTACTGAATAGCTCCTAACATTAAACCCACCACAGAGTATTTCTCCAAGATTTTTTTTTCAGCACTGGTGATAGAACCCACAGTCTCATGCAGGCTGGGCAAACATTATACCAATAAACTATATTAGTAGCCCTTGTTTACTTTGAGGCATAGTCTTAACTATACATCCCAGGGTGGGTTTGAACTTGCCATACTCCTAATCAGTTATGATTACATGCATAAGCCAGCAGGCCTGGCCTTGTGCATGATTTTGTTCAGTAGATGAGTACTGAAGCATGGGCAAATGGACTGATTCCAATTACATTTTGTGAACATATTCATTGAAACTCAGAAAACCAGTATAAGCAAAAATGCATATTTAGCGAATTTTCAAAAATATAGAAATAGAACTTGTATTTGATACAGTGAATGATAAACTTACAATGTTTAAAGATTATATTCTAAAGAACTAATTCGGGAGCTGGGAATGGTTGTGCATACCTGTGACCCTAGCAATGTGGAGACAGAGAAAAAAAAGATCAAGAATTCAAGGGCAGCTTTGGCTACATAGCAAGTTCAAGTCTAGCCTTCTCTACAAACAAGAAAAAGAAAATTAATTCTAAAATTAAATCAATGTGCAAAACCTGCTTATTATCACATGATAGTAGATACTCAACTATAATCCATGTCAGAGAATTTTAACACACATATGCAAATACTAACAGAATATATATTTCCACATGATACTTGGTAAATATCATGGTAATTTGTAAATTACCATTGTAATTGGTAAAAATTATATCATAATAGAAAAAATATAACATAAATGTCAAAATAAAAAAATTAATCAAATTTACATATACAACCTTGTTCAAGAATGTATCTTTTAAAGTCTACATATAAAGGAGAAATCAAAGTAATATATCAAGAAGTTAGCAGCTGTTGTTTGGGTAATGACAAAGCAATGATTTTTCTTTATTGTTTTGTTCTTCACTTTCAGTATTTTTATAAGAATACATTTTTAGAAAAATATAATAAGTATGAAGATATGGAAATTATTTTAAAAGATAGAGCTATGAACAAAACAACTAAATAAATTTTATTAAGAATAAAACGTAAAATTCTGTGAGAAGGGATTTTTTTTAATGCCAAGTATAGGAGCAACAGAGCTTAACATCAGTTTCTATGAGATTATTTTTTAAAGACCAAGACATTAACTGACTGTAAACTTGCTATAAGCCAACATTGACATGTACGGCTGAAAGAAAAAAGATAGCCATAATTTCAACTTCCGCTTCCTTAATAGAATTTGTATGCAAAACAAAGGTGGCAATAATATCCCCATTGTCCTGGAGGAGTTGGACTCTATATAGAATTATTGTGCTCCGCCTTGAACTTGAGCTTTAAAAAAAAAAAGTGTTGAAGGCTGGAGCAGAACCAGCAGCACACGGCATCAGAAACACAGCCTAGCGCACGGGTCTGCGCCTCTGGCTCCATTAGAATCACCTGGGCGTGGTGATTGCACGGGAGAGTCCTGCATCCTTCTCAGAGTTTCATTCCATAGATCTGATGCGCAGGACTTTGGATCTGCATTTCTAGCTAGAGTCTAGAGAACACCAATGCTGCCGGTTTGAAGACCATGCTTAAGGTGCACTGCTACTAGCATAAATGGGGACTGTGAAACCAAGCATCCAGGAACGGAGTCCCAACTTTTCCAACAACCAGCTGGGTGACCATGGACAAGCATGCTTCATCTGTATAAATAAATAATTGGAGCTTCCTTGTGGTGGTAGCATGGCATCCGTGTGGCAGTTATAACGCATTTTGAGCCTCCAGGTTGGCATATAATAAATAATGCTGTCAGTGTTATGTGAGGAACACAATTGTTTCACCTACATAGCAAAACATTACTGGGTCTTTAGGAGGAGTTTTGTGCAGAAAACTTCATGTGCATAGTTCCTAAACACCGATGTGGAATCAAGGGACAGAGGGGGCCAACCAAGAGCCTTCAGATCTCTATCTAGAGCATTCAGCAGATAGAGCATTATGGACTAGATGGCCTGGATGGGTTTCGAGTGTCCCTGCTCACTGAGACACTTCATTGTGAGAGGTGATAGAAAGACAAGACAGGCCAACAGGGTGGGAAGAACTCCATAAGCTTCCTTCAGTTCTATTAACTCAGCCATGGTGGAAGGAAATGGCCACCTGTGGTCGCCCAGAGTCCCATCAGCAATGGTATCCTCTGAGGCTTCATCAAAAACGCTGATCCCCAGCATCACTTTACAGCCAGTGAACCAGATTCCCTGGGGCAGGGCTGGATCTTGTTTCAATGAGCATTCCTGGTGGTGCTAATGCACACTCAAGTACAAGAGGTTAAATGATGGGCTGGAGAGATAGCTCAGAGGTTAAGAGCATTGCCTGTTCTTCCAAAGGTGCTGAGTTCAATTCCCAGAAACCACATGATAGCTCACAACCATCTGTAATAAGGTCTGGTGCCCTCTTCCGGTGTGCAGGCATACACACAGACAGAATATTGTATACATAATAAACAAATAAAATAAACATTTTTTAAAAAAGAGATTAAATGACCTAGGTATGTGCAACCATTGATACAACATTACTATCTATAGTTTTCAATTGAGAACCATACAATTATCTCTCTTTCTCATAATATTTTAAGTAAATTTATGATTTTTTTGTTGGCCTACATTCATAGCTACCCTTGGCCATGAAAGCACCCCCAAACATCATTTCCATGAGGCTCTGAATTATAATCACTCCCATAAGATAGCATATAGAATGTATCAAACTCCTACTTGCAGTACATATGCATATATACATAAATACACATCCATACACACATGTCACACTAAGATAACAGTGCGGGGAGCTGGAGAGCTGACTCAGCAATTAAGAGCACTCATTGCTCTTGCAGAGGATCTGGGCCCAGTTTCTAGCACCCACATGGCAGTTCAAGCATCATAACATCAGTTCCAGGGCATGTAATGCCCTCTTCTGACCTCGGCGGGCACAAGGCAAACAAATGGTATACCTGCATTCATGCAGGCAAACATTTATACACATGAAATTGAAACTGTTTTGCTTTTGACTTTCGTATTTTTGTTCATTGTGCAAAAACATGAAGTTGGGTAGATACGAAGGTAAAGAGGATTTGGGAGGAGTTGGAGGAAGGAAAAGAATATGATTAAAACATATGGCATGAAAGATGTAATCAAATAAATAAACCATTAAAAACAGAAATAGTTGACCTGCTTAAAATCTAAATCCCAGAGTTAAGCAACTACCTCCTTTAGAATAGCAAGTCCTTCAGTAGGTAAGCTCTGAGGTAGGCAGTGACTTCACAGTTTACAGATGTAAAAACTGAGGCGGGAATAGGAAAGATTAAACCATCTCCAAAAAGGCATGCAGCCCAGCCTCCGAACCAGCGCACAGTGACCTTGAGGGACTCCTCCTCGGCTCTGAACAAGGTGAAGCCTCCAGAAGACACCCAAATCGCTCAATTATCACAGTATGCCCACTCAAAGGCTCTATTAACCTGAAAAACAGCAGGCCTCCTTGTCCTCTGCGGAAAAACAAAAAGAGACTATGAATTTGAAAGAGATTGAGGAGGACTATATTGGGAGAGTTTGGAGGGAGAAAAGGAGAGGGAAAATGATGCAATTATAGTGTAATCTCAAAAAAAAAAATAAAAGGAAAAAATTAAAGAGCATGTGCTTGCCGGGCACACAGCATCCTAAATAAAAAGTGGTACTTAGTTCCCAATATATTAAATTTCCCCTTGAAATCAACACAGTGAGATTCAAAAGACAAAAGTAGCCCTGACCTCTCTCCAGAGAGGAGCGGCAAAAGGCAGGGAGACAGATAACAAATTTACCCTTCAAGGAAGCAGAGGCATATCCTCATTTATCTTTTACAGTGATCACCCCTGGCAAAAGGACAAAGCCCACTCCCACACTTTCCTTTTGAAATAGGGTCGCTGCCACAAAAGCTAAGCGGTTAGGCCCTCAGACCACTGCATGTATCTGAGCTTCCCTACCACTCAGTTACGGAGGTTGGTCACAAAGGAAAGCTGAGGTCAACACCTCTTAGGAGGTGCTTTAATTAGCTGTAGTTCTGAGCTTCACAGTGACAGAAAGAAACGCTTCGGACCCCTCACGAATCAGAACATTTTTTTCAGCTTTGCCAAAGGGTAGCGAAGTGAGTCAGCACCAGCCCAGTGTGGGCAACTATTATTATTGATGAGAAATCTTCCGCCTGGGTGATATACTGCATACGACACATGCCCAAAGAACGGTGCCAAGTCATACCAGGAAGGGAAGGCAAATTATTTCCCTCCACTTCAAATGCAGGCAAATCCTGTCTTAATGCAGGGGCTACTCCATAACAGAAAGACAAAGCCCAGAGATGGGCAGAGATTTCCATCTAAGACTCAAAGAATTATTAGGCAGAGTCTCTTCTTTCTTGTTGACTATTAAAAAGGCAATCAAGTTGAGGAAAGCAGAAGGAAAAGGGGGGCTGAGGGATGTGATGAGAAAAATACATTATTTCAAAAACAGCCCCAGAGTGAGAAGCAGCACAAAAGCCTGCAGGCAGCTTCTGTCTTCTTTGTCAGTACTGTGAGCTCCACCTAGAGGTCATTTCTAGAATCGCAAGTTAATTCAAGTTTAAAAAAAAAAAATCTACGTTTTCTGGGGTCCAGGGCTGGTACTGACTGGGAGAACTGATGGATATCCTTGGACAACACCCTGTTTCTTGTCTCGCCTTACTGGAACTTCTCTGAACCTTGAGATGCAAGATCTCCTCAGGGAACCTAATGAGATCCGGAAGGACAATTGCCTTTGATGTTTGTGCCTGTCAGGCTGCTACTGGAGTTCCTGGCAGGTTGAACTCAGCTCAAAGAAAGCAGAATGTTCAAAGAAGGGAAAAAGTGACAGTTATGGTTGAAATAAAATAAAAGACTGGCGAAAAACCCAGAGGGCCAATGGAACACGTCTAATATTAGAAGGACTGAGAATAGTTTATTTCCAAGACTCATGGACCACTTGCTTAGAGGACCCAGCTACAAGACAGTCTTTCCCTAACTTGACACCAACAAGTACCCTGAAGTGGTCTTAATTTCTATTTCCAAAAAGCTGACTAGAAGCTCCCAAATATTCATAACTCACTCATTCATATGCTTTCTTTCTCTCTCCCTCTCTGTCTCCATCCCTCCTTCCATCCCTCTCCCCCTCTCTTCACATCAGTCGTCCTGTGAAAATTGGTACTTTAGCACTCCAGGCTACAGCAAAGGGCAGCTAATACACTGAGCAGTACAAATACAAGCAAAATACATCCTGCCCCACACACCACAAGCTAGCTCTGCCAATAAACCAAGCCTTCAAGAAACAACAATGTGGTTGGTGCCAAAAGTTTCATCTACCGTATGGAGAGTGTCCCCGCCCCCCCTGCCTCAGCCCGTGTGTTCCTGCCTCCTCCAGCCTGGGCCATACATGACCTAAAACAGCTTTGACAGATCATGGAGAGAAAAAAAAAAGAAGCAAAATTACCCTTTCTGTTCTTTCACTTCAACAAGGGGGCTTGGTATTTATAGCATCGCTACAGTGAGAATTTCCTAGTTTCTTGACCGTAACCCAAAACTACTGGGCTCATGATGACTCAAAGCAATGGACCTAATGATAATAGTCAGAGGAGGTGGTAAAAAAAAAAATCACAAATGCACAGCCCTCCAACTTGATAAACTAAAGCAATCATAGCTAATGATGTGCCCAGCACAATCTTGCATTTCCATGTCCCACTGGCAACTGCTCTCCTCGGGAAGGTTTCAAAACCCCCTCTCAAAGGAAGAAATTTCATTTCAGAGCCTTTCAACTACAAAGTGGCATCCGTAGGGAGTACAGCAAGTGTACGCCCTGGCCCTGCCCGTTTGAATTCCAGCTCCAGAAGAATTTCTCCAATTCAAGATGGACCCCTTCATAATTGGTAGACAATGCAGCTGTTCAACGGTTTCCCTGTTTATTCCTTTATCTTGTCACAAAGCATCAGAGATTTTTTCCAGGCGTCACACGTATCCACTTGTGACAGGAACTAGTTGTTTCTATTACTCCACAGTCCTCTAAGATCACTCCCATACCGCTGATATGCAAGCTTTCTGGGCCATTTGGGGAACGTGATGGGCTAGGAAGCACATGTGTTTTACTTCAGGAAAGGACTTGCCTCAGGACGTTTGCACACATCAAGCGCAAATGGAGAAGACACGTGGACAATATGGGGTTTTCTTCTGCGCAACTTGAGGGCCCTTCTGCCAGCTGCTTCCCATGGCTCCCCACTGCTCTGCATTCTGCCGTATCCAAAGATGGTTTATAGCACAATTCACTAGGCAGTAAGCCATGTGGCTCTTACAGACAGCAATTAAGAGTGAAAGAAAGGCTGAATTACATGGCATTTGAAAATACAGTTAGAGAAAGAACAAGTCGGATCTTATTTTTTGTTACCTCCTGGTGATGAAATCTATGTGTTCATCCAAAAGAACACACCTACTTCTGGGGTTATTTGGAGCCAACAACTCGGTCAATAAAAAAAATCAACTGCACAGTCAATGTCAAGCATGAAAATCCATTAAACAGAAAGTCGGGTTTTTTTTTCTTCCATCAAAGGAAATCCTTACCTTTTCTTGAGCTTTCCTTTTTGTTCCTGCATCCATCCATTCATTTTCTTTCTCCAGCATGTCAATAAAGGCCCAGCGAACACCCTCAATCAATTCTTCCATCTATAAGAAAATACCCCCCCCAAAAAAAAGCAGCATCAAAGCCAGAAACTTCAGACAAGGTTCCTTCAACCTAAATCAAGTTGCAAAAAAATAAATAAATAAAAATACTTCAAGGTTCAAAACTGGGAGGTGTGAGGGGGGGCTTTCAGCTCAGTTCCACGCTCTGATATTTTTTGGGGGGGAGCATCTGTGAATGGATTGTGCAGGGAGGTTGTAGAAAACCCACCAGAAGCTACCACTAGTCAATCACTTACCTATATGGAGCTAAGAAATGGGTCTGTCCTTATCAAGGTAACAACCAATTTCAGTAATTTCATAAGAGTAGGGGAATGAGCTCAGTGGTAAAGCAAGTAACTAACAAGTGCAAGGCCCTAGGTTCTAATCCCAATGCCACACGCACACACACACGCACACACACACACACACACACACACACACACACAGAGTTTATCAGACCCCGAGGGTGCTAAGCAAAAGCACGGGCTGTGCATCTTAGATAGGCATTACCAAGAAAGTGAGCAACAACTGAAGGAGCTATTGTTAAAAGAGACTCACTCAGGCAGATAGAGCACCCTAAAGGACATCACACCAGCATGAATTAGATTTATGTTCGGACCCCCAAGTGTCCCTAAATTCAGTGTCAGGAAGTTTTCGGAAGGGCTTTTTCCAGAGCATTTAAAGAATGAGATCACATCCAGGTTGAGGACACATTTGCTTTGTTGGAGGCCTCAGCAGGGATGGGAAAACTGGAGGAAGAGAGACGCTGCTGCGGGAGTGCAGGGAGACCCCACCATGTATGTATGTGTGCCACATAGTCCCATGCACCTGTGAAAATGCCTTCGCTTCCTTAATGAAATAGCCAGTAAAGATCAAACCCTGGCGTCTGATCTCTGGATTATATTTGTTGTTGAGATTATGGACCTATAAATAAATTGTTAATTGTTTTTCTAAACATCCCCTTTATTTTTATAAGGAATTGTCAGCATAAAAACTCACTTTAAAAGAATGTCTCTGTGTGTTTAATAAGTCTCCGCTATGTTTTCAGTTCAATAACAGTTGTAAGAGAACAAGAGCTGTAAATCAGTGGGCTGGGTTCCATCATATGTAAATAAGAACAAACAGCAGATGGGAAAGGGGGAGCCTCACAGCTATTTCTTCCCAACTTAGAGAAAGCACTAAAAGAAAGAGAAAGCTCCAGTTGGGATCCGGGCATGACAAGAACGTGAAATGACAGGAGAACAAAGGCCTCTTCAAAATCATTAAGTCGTAGTTCTCAACTTTATGATCATACTGGGATCTTGGAGGAGCTTAAAAGTCCTGACAAATGATTGCTCTTTGGGCTGATGAGGGAGGGGGACTTGATTGGGGGAGGGGGAGGGAAAGGGGAGGCGGCGGTGGGGAAGAGACAGAAATCTTTAATTAATTAATAAAGAAATAAATAAATTAAAAAAAAAAGTCCTGACAAAAAGTGATTTAAAAGAAAAAAAAGAACGAATGGGTGAATTTTGGAGCCCAGGCATCAGGACCCGGGCGTTGTTGGTCCTAAGGTTCAGCCTGGGCAGTGGCCGTTTTGAAAGCTCTCCAGGTGAGCCCCATGTACAGAAAGGGTTACTCCGCGAGCATTTCGGGAAGCCACTTATTTTTATAAACAAGAAAGCTAGAAGTTGAAGAACTACGTAAATTCCTACAGCTAGTGAAGGTCAGAGCCAGGCCTTGACCACAGAGCCTAAATGACAAATATGAGTGCAGAGCTTCGAGAAGCCTCAAAGGTTTTCCCCATGAATCAGAGGAACATGCCACGGACGTAGCAAGTAATCAAGAGTCAGATGCAGAAGCAACCATTCCTAACAGGAAGTCTGACAAGAGGGGTACAGAAATGCCACAAAGCCTCCCAGAGACCACTATATCTTTTGCTTATGCAGTACTTAACACCCTTAAAACTTGATGAGCTCACCAAGTTAGATATCACCTGCATGCAGAAAGAGCAAGGCTATCACCTCAAATCAGAGGGGGATACCAGAGATGGAAAGAAGCGAGTAGAGTTGACCAATTTAGTGACTGGAGAAATAGAACCAGATGATTCATAGCATGTGGAGAAGGGAGAAAATCAGGGAGATGGGCAACGCCAGGCTATAGGCAAGGACAATGCAGCAGATACTGCCGGCATTCTCTAAGACGAACATATGAGAGAACAAGAGAAATGAATGGCAGTGTGATGAGGAGGGTGCGGACATGGAGCTAGCCAATCTGCATAACCCAGCAGAGGAGCTCTGAAAGAAAGGGAAGAGGGGGACACTGGGACAACGGGGCGGTCTGAAGCTTGGGGCTCTGCAAGATCTGCTGCTGATGGTTTTGTTGACATTGCTGCTGCTTGGTGTGGGAGCTCTCTGTGTTCTAACGCCAACGGACACATTGAGAAAGGAACTGAAACTACGGCCTTGGCGATTTCTGGGCCTTATAACAGCTATCAAATGTATCAAAGGCTTAAGAATAGAATTTCCCACAGGTTTTCCAAGCTCTTTGTCCATAATCTGCTGACTGGCATTCCAAGTGGAAATACACTGAGGCAAACCGATTTCAGCTTATTGTCTGAATGAAGAATGACAGTTTACTCATATGTAGAATTCCTTCTCCCCCTCCCTCCCCTGGCCTCCCGAAAGCAACACTTTGATAACTCACTCTGTGGCTTTCATCTACTTCAAAATGTAAGTAAATCGCTTCACTTCTTGCTACCCTTGGTGCTTCTTTGCCCTTGAGAACAACTTCAGGTGTTCTCGTTCTCTCTCCGCACCCCCCCTTTCTCTCCTCTCTCTCTCCTTTATGGATTTATTCTATAATATTTTCTGTGAAATGGTACTGAACCACCCTAACAGATTTCCAGAACAAGAGAAATATTTTCAAATTATCGATGTCATTGTTTGGCATGTCAATGCAAATAAGATAATGATTTTAGCATGCTGGAACCAGGAAGATAAATCATAGAACAGTTTCGGTTTTCATCTTTAGACTGGTCTACAACTCGCACAATAACATTGCCTTCAGTCAAACTGCACTCCTAGAGACAGTAAAAGCCTGACATGATTTTTAAGTAAGGGGGAAGGAGAAATAATATTTGTTCACCAAACCTTGACCTTATGCCCCAAGAGTCACCATGAAGCATTAATGGAAATCACTTAAAGATGAAGTCAGCAGGTTAAGTTAGCCACACAAATTGTTTATTTAGAGTCAAAGACCAAAATGCAACATACGAGAATTAACTAAAATATTACTGCAATAAAATCTCTCACATTCGGGTTAAGGGCCTTGCAGATAAAGCAACTTCTGGAAAGCATCTCTCTGTTTCAGATTTTTCTGAATTAACACTGAAAGTACAGTTCATTTGGTTGGTCTATGGCAGTGGTTAGTTCTCTTCCTCAACCATATCTGTTTCAAAACTGGCTCTCCTCATTCTTTGCACCCCATGATTTGGATCATAACATTCTATATCAGACCATAGAAAATTTCACCTGTATATATATATATATATATATATATATATATATATATTTATATATCCATGTTATTCTTCTATCCTGGGCTTTTAAAAAATGAGGCTTTCCTATCATGTTCTTCCCATTCCCTCGTCTCTCTCTTCTTGCCTTTTCTTCCCACACATAGGCATGGGAAATTTTCCTTTCCTATAAACAGGTAGTCATGGTGCATGCTGACAGTGTTTTGTGATCAGGGGATTGAGTTTACCCCATGAATGGTTATAGTTCCCTTCCAGTCTTTGCTGCCAGCTATAGAGAAACCCTATAGAACCAATTCAAATCCTTCATGTCCATGAATCCCATCCCGATGTTTCAATCCCTCTCGGAGTTCCTCTTAGGCTTATAATAGGAACAATATGAGTATATATGATGCATGATTGTTTGGTCATTTATATTTATCTCCTAACAAAATATAGGAATGTTGAGAATAAGAACCATGACATAAATCAAATGAGACTATGGATATGTAATATTATATATATATGTAATATAGGTACCCTGAAAATTAAATTTTCCATAACTTTTATGATTTTATATATCACATATGATTTTTACATGGTTATTTTATATCTCGTTTTTATACCTAATACTGACATTGAGCAGATGCTCAGTAAAGACAAATTCATCACTTCATTCTTTTCAAACTCTCCACTGAAAGTTTTAACTAGAGAAACTAAGTAAGAACTAGAAATAAAAGGCATACAAACAGGAAAGGAAGAAATAAAAGTATCTCTGCTTATAGATTATATGTTCCTATATGCGGACAAACCTAAAACTTCATAAAATGACTCATAAAATGATAAATTCAGTAATATTGCAAGATATAAAATAAATTGCACCAAACAACTAACACATTATATCCCAATAAAATTGATGAGAAAGAACTTGTAAAAGCAAATCCATTAACAATAGCTAAGAATTAAAATATGTAGAACTAGATTAGCACCGGAAGCAACAGAGAATTGCAGGAAAAGAAGAGCGCCGTGTTTAAGGAAAGAAGGGGAACTAAAAACTGGAACTACCTCCCATTTTCATGAGAAGAATAATTAATATTGTTAAAATGTCAACGTTACTCAAAATGACTTATGGATTCAAAGCCAATTCCTGAGGGGAATACCAATAAAAGTTTTTTACAGAACTAGAAAAAGCCATCCTAAAATTGTTGCAGAAGCACAGAAGACCCCCAAATAGCCCAAATAATCCTACGGGAAAAAAAAAGAGCAAAGCCGAAGGCATCACAATATCTAGTTTAAAGGCATAAGCAAAACAGCATGGTATTGGCATGAAAACAGACACACAAGCCAGTGGAACAGAACAGGGATGCCAGAAATAAACCCATGCATCTACAGCCAACTGATTCTCCACAAAAGGCCAAAAACATACATTTTCCTCATCAATAAATGATCCTGGAAAAAGTGGATATTCATATGTATAATACTGAATTAGATCCCCGTCTCTCACTTGGTACTAAAATGAACTCAAAATAGATCTGAGAAACAGAGGACATAGAAGAAAACAGAAAAAACAGTCCTAAACACTGGTGTAGATTATGAAATGCTTTCAGTATGATCCCAAGAGAACAAGAAACAAAAACAAAAAACCAGGATTGGAATTCATCATACTAGAAAGCCTCTGCACCACAAAAGAAACAAAATGAAGAACCAACCTAGTAAATAGAAGAAAATATCTGTGAACTAACCATCTGATGAAGTATTAACATCCTAAGCATATAGAGTACAAAAAAGAAATAGAAAGACAAATCCTAAGGAATTCAATTTTAAAATGAGCAAATGATCTGAATAGATATGTCTCAAAAGAAGAAATGTAAGTGGTCAAACAGTATGTGAAAGAAAAATGCAGGGTTATTAGCCATTAAGGAAGTGGAACTCAAAGCCCCAGTATCATCTCATCCAGCTGGCTGCGATGGCTATTATTTTTAAATAAAAAAATTGCTGGTGATGAACTGGCAGGCTACGTGTGGACATTTTAAAAATGTAAGTCAACTTGAAAGTAGAAGAGTAATTATTAGAGGTTGGAATGTGAGGAAATAGGACCTGAGAAGCTAGCTATAATTGGTGTGCCTTGTATACACATACTACATCAACATAGTAAGCAATTTTATTAACAACAAAAAGCTACTTCTAGTAGATACTCAACAAGAAACTGAAAATGAACCAAATGCTTTTCATGTGTGCAAATCTATACTACTCATCTGATATAAGAGAAAATATAAAGCTCTCTCACATATAGCATGTGATTTCCCAAATCTAATGAACAGATTTAACAAAATGGACCTTTAGAAGAGGGAAAGGTACATGCCATCCCTTTTTAAATAAAGTCAGTCTTTAAAACAGACCTATTCAAATTGAGTGATTCCAAACTGAATCCATCAATGAATAACAAATCCATCTTTACATTACTGGGAAGGTTCACAGCAAATGTCTCTGGAATGGCTATAGCCTGCAACCAAATGCAAACTTCACTTAAAAAAAATATACGTGTGTATACAAATATATATATATATATACATATTATATATTTGTGCACATATATATCCATACCATTGATATAGAATAGAGTTAGATTCCTCTACTTAAAACCACTTGATTAATGAAAGAGAAAAATGGACATCATTATTAATGTTGGTAGTTAACTAAAAATGGGTTATATTCTCAGGAAAGGGCAACTGTCATTTTAGCAGAAATATAGACATTAAGTGAATTCATAAATATTACATATTCACTGATTCATTAGGCTATGAATATTTATATAAATGAGTTTGAATTAGCTTCTGATAAAAATATAATAATGGCATCGAGATAAGTGAAGAATGAACCTACAATGGAAGTGGAACAAATGGTTAAGTCAGAAAGGAAAAAGTCTAAGGACAGAAACTGCTGTGGTTTCTGGCAGCCAAGTGAGCTAATAAATCATATCAGACTGTCAGGATTAGCAAACTTGCATAGCCATAAACATGCTGGCAAAAGAAAAAAGGAATATCCAATTATTTGGGCCCAAGCAATGCTATAAAGCATGTTAGTCTGGTGGCACAAGAGTTTAGCTTGTCCTTTCATCAAAAGCTACACATCTGTAAGGCTGGGCTAGAAACAGGAAGGATATCATTTTGACCAAATATGAATATACAAGCTGTTTCCTATTTTATAATTTATCATGTCCTGCTTGCCACTTTCAGAGGAAATGGGTCATAAACCAGAATAATATCTACAAGATAACAATGTCATCATAATGGCTCAGCCCTTGGCCTTAGCTGTGGTAACAATACCCTTTCCCCCAGCAAGTAACTGTGTTTGGCCATTCCCAATGTTCAGATCTGATTCAGGGCACAAATACTTTCTCGCAGTAAATGAATCTCCAGTACCAGGCTTTTGCATTGCATAGGTCTGAACCAATTTTCTTGCCCAGATTGTGACCAATAAAATGTGTCAAAAGCAACATTGTCCAAGACATAGACAACAAATGTGCAAAGTGGGCCAAATATGTCATAACCATGGCAGCACACTCAAGGGCAAAGCCAAGAGTAGTGTCCACACTTATTTCAAAAGAATTCCCGATGAGACATCTAAATTACTTCTTTTGCTGGATGTCATTTTACCAAAGATTGCATAAGTGAGTTGTCAGCACTGGGGTCTGAGGATATTTACTGCAACAAGACTCAGCCCAGAGAAAGCCGTGAAGCCTGGATCTGCTATAGTAATTATATTTGGCTCCTTGAGTAGTTTCTTGAGACTCTCCTACAAGCCAAACTAATGTTAAATGATAGGGCAACTTCTGGAATGTGGCCAAGCCAATAGCATTTCAAAAGGTATTTATTCCAGGGATGGAGAGATGGCCCAGCAGTTAAGAAAGCTTGCTGCTCTTGCAAAGGATCCCAGTTTGGTTCCCAGTACCTATGTGGGGCAGCTAACAAATACTTATAACTCCAGCTTTAGGGGATCTGACTGACCTCCACCGGCACCCACGTGCATATACATGTATGAACCCACAAACACACACACACACACACAAATACCTTTTATTTGAAAAGAAACGTAGCCTTATTCCAACTGAAAACTCCTACACTGGCATCCATGGAAGCCTAGCAATGACAAGATTCCCTATACTTCCCTCACTCCAAAACAGATCCGAAAGAGGAAATCTGCATGTAGAAGATGCCACAGCCTGTATCAAAACCTTCATATGACAAGCTCTACCTTTCCTGCCAGTGCTAGGCTAACACATGCTGGCTACTTAAAGTGTACCACAGATTGTCTTGAGCCAACTCTAAGGATTATCTCATTTAAGCCTCACCCCAACCCAAAAAGGCAGCAGGTACTGCTTTATCTCTTTCTGTGATATTCTGAAATCATAGCTTGATTCTTTTTTTTAATATTTATTTATTATGTATACAATATTCTGTCTGTGTATATGCCTGCTCATAGCTTGATTCTTGCACCCTCTCCTTTACCTATAGCCCATGTTATGTGGCTTTTGATCCTTTCACTAAGAAGCACAGCTCGGTAATCTGGCCCTGCCTCGTGGTCTTTGGTCAAGAGAATACATACACAACATTTGCGTTAGCTACTTGTCTCGTTGCTGTGATAAAATACCAGGAGGGAGGGTTTAATTTGGCTCACAGTTTGAAAGTATAGCCTATCCCGGTGAGGAAGAAATAGCAGCAAGAATATGGGGAAGCTGGTGAGGTCGCATCCAAGGTTAGCAAACAAAGCACAGCAAATGTTCACTTCCTTCTTATTCAGTCAGGGATTCCAGCCCATGGAATGGTACTACCCATACTTAAGCTGGGTCTTTCCTCTTCGATGAGACCTGTCTGAAAAAAAACCCTCATAAATACTATCAGGGGTGTGTTTCCATGGTGATTCTACATTTAGTCAAGTTGACAAGGAAGATTAAGTATCACCACCTTGATGCCAGCTCTGAGCCTGAGCCTCAAGAGACCCCACATGTTTCTGCTTGTTCACTTGCACCTCTGCCATCATCATGGGAGCAATTCCAGGCTAGCCAGATGACAGAAGTAAGACACATGGAGCGGGGCCTAGCTGTCCCAGTCACTTCTGCCAAAACTAATCTTGACAGGCCAACCCCCAGATATTTGAGCAAGCACAGCCAAAATCAGCAGCTCTGTAGAGGGGACCACCACTGACTCCAGATGCATCGGCACTGATTGCTTATTGTTGAATGCCAGTTTGGCTTTGTGAGTGCTACACTGCCCTACTCTAGCAACAGACACTTGCGCCGAATTTATCAATTTCTAAATGGGTTCAAAGAGGTTAACTAATTTCCACAAATTGGTAAGAGTAGATGCGAGTTTTGAGGGATACCAATGTAACTTTGCAGAAAACGAGATGTAATTTCTATGCAAGGTTATTCTAAAACCAAAATCATTTCATTTTCTTGATTTCAGACAGGTCCTCAGCAGAGTTTCTCAGGAAACTGACCCCGTTGATAGCCAGTACTATTTGGGAGGAGAACTGAACAAGGACACCCAGTAGTCAGAGTAACTTTTCTATGCAGAACTGGTGCCCAAGAGCACTTTTTTTTCTGAATAATGACCTTCCTGAGAGCAACTCTCATGAATATCTGCATATGAAGAGAACAAAGACGTAAAAAGGACAGAGCTGTGATGCATGACGCTGACTTTCAGGTGACTTCCGCCATCAACATTATAGTTACGTCTCATTTACTCAACTACTGAATGGAATGGTGACCGAGGGAACTGGAGACTATTCGTGGCAGGGCATCAGTTCAATTATCTTGGCTCACTGATGAGGTGAACTCCTAGTATATTGAGGTTTCAAGTTCAAACTCAACCACAGCAATTGGACCCATGTGGGTATTTAAGTCTTTAACACCAGTTAAAGCAGTAGGAGGTAGGAGGAGAACTCCTTTCGTAGGATTAGAATATACCAGAATCGCTCACATGGCAGTTTGGACAAATAGAAGACACTGTAGGCATCTATAGGTCATCTAGGGCTTTGCGAGGACATAAACTTGGAGTTGGGAGGAGAAACAAATGGAGTACAAGAGGAAGTAAGGCCTGTTCTAAGCAGTAAATAAAATTCATATTCTTCACCTAATAAAGTCTAGATATAAAGTATAATGAAATATTTGCCTTACTTTAATTAGATTAGCTTTCTGTGTATAGAACGTCTTCAAATCTATTGAGTCCAGTGACTTTAGTTTCCATCTAAGATTTTCCCTTTGACCAAACTTTAGTCAGTCTCCTCAGAGTCCTCTTTTCAAGTGAATCTTGACAGCGCCCTCCTCCCCAACCCCAACCTTGCCACCTTGCCAACTTTGAACAAAACTCCCGCTTAATAAATTTAGAAGGAATTTTCAATGTCTCATCACTTTCAATATCAGATAAAGCTCTTCATTTCCTATAATTACTATCTGATTACATTAACAAAAGGAAAAGAATAACAGATAAAAAGAATTGAACTAACTCTCTGTATCTTATTAGATCACCACGACTTCAAGTGAGAATTCAACAACACTAATTGAGGGCTGGCTGAGAAGCCAATGATAGTGGCACTGGGTTTTTATTGTACTGCATGTACTGGCTTTGTCGGAGCCTAGTCTGTTCGGATGCATACTTTCCTAGACCTGGATGGTGGGGAAGAGCCTTGGACCCACAGGGCAGGGCACCCTGACTTCTCTTAGGACTGGAAAGGGAGGGGGAGGGAGCAGAAAGTGGGAGGGAAATGGGAGGAGGGAAAAAACTCATGGAAACTGAACAGTCTTCAACTGAATCAATTTCTTCCGGGTCAAGGAAGAAATAAAGAAAGAAATTAAAGACTTCCTAGAATTCAACCAAAATGAAGGCACAATGTACCCAAGCCTATGGGACACTGTGAAAGCAGTGCTAAGAGGAAAGTTCATAGCACTAAGTGCCCACATAAGGAAAGTGGAGAAGGCTCACACTAGCGACTTCACAGCACACCTGAAAGCTGTAGAATAAAAAGACACAAACTGACCCAGGAGGAGTAGATATCAGGAAATAATTAAATTGAGGGCGAAAATCAATAAAAGAGAAACAGAACAATACAAAGAATCAATGAAGCAAAGAGCTAATTCCTTGAGAAAATCAACAAGGTAGACCAACCCTTATTCAAAATAACCAAAAAGCAGAGAGAGAATATTCAAATTAATAAAATCAGAAATGAAAAGGAGGATATAACTACAGACACTGCGGAAACTCAGAGAATTAATAGGTCATACTTCAAAAACCTGTACTCCATAAAATTAGAAAATGTAAAAGAAAAGGACAATTTTCTGGATAAGTACCACATACCAAAATTAAATCAAGGACAGATATACAATGAAACAACACCTATAACCCCTAAGGACATAGAAGCAGTCATCAAAAGTCTCCCAACCAAAAAAAAAAAAAAATCCCAGGGTTAAATTGTTTCAACGCAGAATTCTACCAGAGTTTCAAAGAAGATCAAATATCAACACTCCTCAAATTGTTCCACACAATCCTCAAATTGTTCCACACAATAGAAACAGAAGGAACATTGCCGAACTCATTTTTATGGGGCAACAGTCACCCTAATACCCAAACCATACAAAGACGCAACTAAGAAAGAGAATTACAGATCAATCTCCCTCACAAACATTTACACAGAAAAAAATGCTCAATAAAATACTGGCAAACCAAATCCAAGGACACATCAAAAAAGAAAAAAAAATCCATCATGATCAAGTAGGCTTCATCGCCCAGATGCAGGGATGGTTCACTATATGAAAATGGGTCAATGTAAACTACCATATAAACAAACTGAAAGAAAAAAAGCCACACGATTGTCTCATTAGATGCTGAAAAAGTCTTCTATAAAATCCAACATCCCTTCATGATAAATGTCTTGGAGAAAGCACGGCTACAAGGAACATACCTAAACATAATAAAGGCAATACACAGCAAGCCAACAGCCAACATCAAACTAAATGGAAAAAAAACACAAAGCCATTCCACTAAAATCAGGAACAAGAAAAATCTGTCCACTCTCTCCATATCTATTTAATGTAGAACTTGAAGTTCTGGTTAGAGTAGTAAAACAACAAAAGAAGATGAAGGGGACAAAAATTGAAAAGGAAAAATCAAACTTTCAATATTTGCAGATGATGATAGTATACATAAGTGACCCCAAAAGCTCTACCAGGGAACTCCTACAGCTGATAAAAAAAAGACCTTCAGGAATGTGGCAGCATACAAGATTAACTCAAAAAAATCACTAGTTCTCCTATATATAAATGATAAGTGGACCAAGAAGGAAAACAGAGAAATATCACCCTTTACAATAGCCACAAATAATATAAAATATCTTGGAGTAGCATTAACCAAAGAAGTGAAAGACCTGTTCAACAAAAACTTTAAGTCATTGAAGAAAGAAATTGAAGAAGATACCAGAAAAATCTCCCATGTTCTTGGATAGGCAGGATCAACATAGTAAAAATGGCAATCTTATCAAAAGCAATCTAAGATTCCATGCAATTCCCATTTAAAAAATCCCAACACAACTCTTCACAGACCTCAAAAGAACAATACTTAACTTCATATGGAAAAACCTAGCATATCCAAAACAATCCTATACAATAAAGGAACTTCTGGAGGCATCACCATTCCTGACTTCAAGCTCTACTATAGAGCTATAGTAATAAAAATAGCTTGGTATTGGCATAAAAACAGACACATGGATCAATGGAATTGAACTGAAGACCTTGATATTAATCCACATACCTATGAACACCCGACTTTTGATTAAGAAGCCAAAATTGTACAATGGGGGAAAAAAGAATCTTCAACAAATGGTACTGGCATAGCTGGATGTCAACATGTAGAAGAATGCAAATAGATCCATGTCTTTCCCCAAGCACAAAATTCAAGGCCAGATGGATTGAATACTTCAACATAAATCCAGTTAAATTGAACCTGATAGAAGAGAAAGTGGGGAGTAGCCTTGAACTCATGGGCACAGGAGACCACTTCTGAAATATAACAGTAGCACAGATACTGAGAGAAACAATTCATAAATCGGACTTCCTGAAACTGAAAAAAACTTCTATAAAGCAATAAAATAAAACAGCAGCATACAGAATGGAAAAAAATTTCAGCAAGCCCACATCTGACAGAGGACTGATCTCTAAAATATACAAAGAACTCAATAAATTGGCCATCAAAAGATCACATAATCCAATAAAAAATGGAGTACAGACCTAAACAGAGAACTCTGAACAGAGGGATCTAAAATGGCTGAAAGACACTCAAGGAAGTGCTCAATATCCTTAGTCATCAGAAAAATGCAAATTAAAAGAACTCTGAGATTCCATCTTACACCTGTAAGAATGGCCAAAATCAAAAACACTGATGACAACTTATGCTGGAGAGAATGTGGGGTAAAGGGAATACTCCTGCATTGCTGGTGGGAGTGCAAACTGGTACAGCCCCTTTGTATATCAGTATGGCGATTTTCAGATAATTAGAAAACAACCTTCCTCAAGACCCAGCATACCACTTTTGGGTATATACCTAAAGGATGTTCAATTGTACCACAAGGACATGTGTTTAACTATGTCTATAGCAGCATTGTTTGTTATAGCCAGAATCTGGAAGCAACCTAAATGTCTTTTGACCAAAGAAGGATAATGTGGTACATTCACACAATGGATTACTACACAGCAAGAGAGAGAGAGAGAGAGAGAGAGAGAGAGAGAGAGAGAGAGAGATCTTAAATTTTGCAGGCAGATGGATGGGTCTAGAAAACATCATATTAAATGAGGTAACCCAAACCCAGAAAGACAAATATCATATGTACTCACTTATAGTGGCTTTCAGACATAAAACAAAGAAAGCAAGCATACAATTCACAATCCCAGAGAACCTAGACAACAATGAGAACCCTAAGAGAGACATACATAGATCTAATCTACATGGGAAGTAGAAAAAGACAAGATCTCCTGAGTAATTGGGAGCATGGGTACTATGGGAGGAGGTAGAAGGGGAGGGGAAAGGAAGGGAAAGCAGAGAAAAATGTATAGCTCAATAAAATCAATGAAAAACAAAGAAAAAAAGAAAATGTGAAGAGACAGCAAAAACTCCTAATGGTAGAGCTGAGATACATAAATAAAGATAAGTTGCTTGCGTACACAGTATGTACAAAGAAAGAAAGCAAGATATGATTTTTAAAAAAAACAACAGCAAAACACAGTTCAATCAAATGGAAATTCCAACTTTAATGAATTTTCTAGAAACTACAGTCAAAGTAAAAAAAAATTTAAGAAAATTCAACACAATAATCATCCTGTTCTTTAATATATATGTCCACATCTCTGCTTAGTAACTAGAGAATGGTAAACATTTATTTAAAAAACAAACTTTGAAAAGTACAGTCTTGGGTCGCCATTCCAAACAGTGGTCTCTGGTAACAGATATCAGAGATCTCTGTTTAAAACTCTGTATGTAGAAAATGTTGGAAATTGAGCTTGAAATGGAGACTGAGCCAAAGACATGCCTAGAGTGGTGTTTTACGTCAAAGCTCTGATGGCCCTCTTGTTCCTTGCTGTTTGACTGTTTCTTTGGAGAATCATATGAACCCAAGAATGGAATACAACTGGTTGGATTTGAATTAAGTTTCACTGCCTTTTTCTTTAAGATGCTGAAATTCTAGAAACAAAACCTCCTCTGTTTCCCATCTATGAAAAGCTAAGAAATAGGAAGTGGGTGCCTTTTTCTTTTTCTAGGCTCCTAACAAGTTTGAATTAATTACAGAAAAAGCCACTGGGAAGTTTCCAAGTTCCTCATTTTGATGATAAAATTGGTGATGAGCCCAGATGTTTTTTGGAAAGAACCTAGGAATGTGTTCTATCTACTCTGGCTATTAAGAGGCCCCCAAAGCTCTGTGTGGCTAAGGTTGACTTTCAAGATGGTGCTATCCAAACATGGTAGTACCTTTGAGGTATGGGATCTAGTCAGAGATATTTCAATCATTGGGTCCCAGTACCCTCGTTTCCTTCATTTAACTCCCTGTACATGAGGTAAGTGTTGTACCACATACATCTGCAATGATAGGCTGTATTGTCACAGGTCAAAAAGCAACAGGGCCACCTGATCATAGACTGGAAGCCTCACAACCATGAGCAAGTTCCTTTGATAACCCTTATCTTTTATAAGCCAATTGCTTCAGAAATTTATTAGAGTCAACATAAAACTAATTCACAATAGAACATGGGCTTCAGCCAGACTCACTGGACTTAGATCTAACCTAAGCAATTTTCATGCTATATGACCTCAAAGAATTTATGAATACTCTCCAAGCCTCAGTTTTGTCAATCTGGAAAGTGGAAGTACTAATAGCAATCACAAGGTCAATATAAATGATTACACATCTGAAATGTGCTCAGAAAAGTACTGGACACATAGCTAAACCCCAGTTAAAGCTGCTACTACAATCTTCATCCCTAGATTTAATTATATCGTGACTATCACATCAGACCTCATGATAATCATTTCCTCTCCTTCCTTTCCTACAGATCTTCATCTGACCTCTGTGAACATGAATCTAAGAAATCTCCCTGTGCATTAAGGTAGGAATTACAGACTGGGGGAGGGGGCAGTACAGTTGTTAAAGTGTCCATTATGCAAGTATGGGGACCCGAGTTCACATTCTCAAAGCCCACTCAAGAAGCTGGGTGTGTCTGTGTGTGCCTAAACTTCCAGCCCTGGGTAGGTATGGCTCGCTAGTCAGGGAGTTTTTCCAAATCAACGAGGCTCTACATACAGTGAGGGACCCTTTCTCAGAAAAGTAAAGCAGAACCCTGCAAAGAAAAATACCTGACGTCAGCTCTGCCTGCCTCTATGTGCACACTGAAATGACAGTCTTTTATAGAGATTAGGTGAAGGCAAACAGCTAACAGGAATTTCACCTGTTTCTGGTACGCTGATGTTTTACCGAACTTGGATCTTAAGGCTTGCCCAGAAGAACTTTATCCACTGGGCCATCTCACCAACCCATTACATTTTTAACCCAACCCCTAGAACATTTAAACATATCCACGTGGCTTATATCCCAGCTCTCTTGGACAGTGCTACTTCAGCCCACAAAGACAACAAATGTGGGCTGCATCCCCTTTCCCTCACTCTGCTGACCAGTCCCTCACATAGAATACAAGCAAGGCTTGCAGCGAAGAGCTCTGTTCCATTCTCGGAACAGCGGGAGCTTATTCAATCTCACCTCTTTAGATGGCTCTGCGTTGAAAGACTCTCTTTTTCTCTACCCTGTTTGTCCCATCGCTAATTAAATTGGCTAAAATCCCCGGGAGTTCTGTGAGTGAAGGAACAGGGGCTGGCATTGGTGTGCCTGCATGTACCCAGGTATACTTGTACTTTGAAAATCAGAAGGAAACAGGAATATGTAATTATCCACCATAGCCACCCCCCGGAGGAAGAAAAGACAACACTAGTAGATCAGGGGGTTGGAAGAGGCAGACAACTAAGGCAGCAGAGGGGGATGAGTAGGAAGTCACGTTTCTTCTGCAAAGGAAATCTTGAAATGAATCACCTGCTCCCTCACGGCCACCATAGATAAAAGGAATATCAGAGGCTCTCAACCAGATGCCATTAGGCCAACCCTGCCGTGGAGAAGCTCAAGATACATTAAAGAACAGGTGTCACCCAGAAAAAGAAATACCAGTTTTAAGGGCAAATTAAATAGTTTAGGGAGTGGATCAGGACACAAGTCCAGAAGCCCTCATGATTTGAAGCGATCTCAATCACTGAGATTTTCAGGCACTGAAAACGGAAGCATTATTCCAGACTATTATCATTTGAGCAAACAGAGTGTTGCTGTCCAAGTCAACCGACCTGGCCTGACCTGCTCCAGCCAATCACTGGGGCTTCTGTTCTGCGTGATAATTATTTTCTAGTGAGTGAGGTGAGAGACTTGCCACTCAAAGTGTGGTACCTGGAACGGCAGCAGCATGAACTGGGAACGTGCTAGAAATTGGGGCCCTAGACTTAACCACGTTAGAGAGAACCTTTGCTAAAATGCAGTGACTTTGTCATCTTGCAATGGGATTCTGCGTGTTTACAAGGCCATATGATTTGTACACAGGCTACGGCTTGAGAAGTACCTGAAGCTTTTGCCTTCTGATATCATTTGCTTTAACAAACACTTCTTGGTAAATAAACAATGGCAGGTTTTTTTGGTCTAAATCAGACTTTCTAGAATCAGCCCCAATGTGGCTTTTTCTGTTTTTCTTGCTTAGTTTTTTTTTTTATTTCTCTCTCTCTCTCTCTCTCTCTCTCTCTCTCTCTCTCTCTCTCTCTCTCTCTTTTGCCTACAGCTAATAATACAGATTTTTTTTAACAAGTGCATTAGTGTTCCAGGTGGTTCTTGGATGGAATCCCTGAAACAAGGCTATAAAAAGCCAGATTTTTCTTCTAAGTTCCCAACTTAAGTATCCCCTGAGGCAAATAGTTTGGGCATATGGAGGCAAATAATTTTATGAAAAAGACATGAATACCTGCATGATTAACATACTACCCTCGTGTACATCAAAATAAATGGATAAAGTGCCAAAATCAACTTATTTTAGAATGCTTTACCCTGAGACATGTAAAGAGGGCATTTCCACCAAAATGGAGAAAAATAAATTTACTATTTTTATATTAGTTAAAATATGCCTGTCAAACCTCTCCCGCTCTATAGATTCTTTGGGTACTTTAGTGTTATCATTGTGATTGTTTGATAAGGTTTCCATTTGTTTACTCTGGCCAAAGAGCAAATGAAAACATTTAAGGAATGAACACTTTAAAAACAAAGCATTCATTTCTTGAATCTATTTGGAAGAATCTATTTGGAAGAATCTATTTGGAAGAGGCCTATTTATTTAAAACATAGGGTCTCAAACTAGACATAAAATCCCCCCAAAATAGTAAAAACAAATTAACAAAGGAGAATGTATTTCGTTTAGCGGTAGTTAAAAGTAAACTCTAGTATAAGATACATAACACCCACCATTTGGTATTATTATCACTATATAACATTAACCATTTGAAAACCAGGGCTTTTACGTGTTTACTTTAAACTAAATGGTTCTAAACTATCTGTATCCTATATAACTTATATGTTATACCTGATTGACAATATAGCATTTTATCTGTGAACTACATACTAATATTTTGCTTACTGTCATTGGTAAAATGTAATTCATACAAAGAAAATCCAAACAAAAGTGGCTAAATTCGAACTTATAACTCAAAAATACACTCTTAATAGCAAAGGTAGCAATAATAATGACCTAACTAAAAATGAACAAAAGAGCTGGATAAACGTTTTCCAAAGATATGTAAATACCCAAGAGGTATATAAAAATGTACTACATGTCACTAACCAGAGAAATCAAAATCAAAACCACAGTGAAGTCACACTTCGTGCCTGTTAAGAGGGAACTGCTGTGAGAGTTGAAAGAGGCACGCGTACAAAAAATAAAGGCACCTGGTACACTGCTGCTTGAGATAAGAACTGGTACTGCCATCAAAGTAAGCCTACAAAGAGCTTCGGAAAATTCCAAACAAGACTACCATAATGATCCAACCATTCTCCTACTGGCTATATTTCCAAAGGAAATAAAAGCAATGTCTTCAATCCCATGCTTATTGTAGCCTTTTTCCTAATAACTGAGACGTAAAATCACCCTAGATTGTCCTCAGTGAGCAGATAGGTAGAAAATATGTGTGTCTGTGTATTCCTTAACCATGAAACCAAGAAATCCTCTTTTCCAATAACACAGATAAACTTGGAGGGCACTGTGCTAAGTGAAATAAGTCAGACACAGAAGGACAGAAAAGATTTATATGTGGGATCAAAAAAATGGAACTCCTAAATAAAGAGAATATAACAGTAATTGTCAGTGACAGATGGGGGGGGTGCTGGTCAAATGGGGCATCAGAGCACTGGACTGAGCTCCCAAAGTCCAGTTGAAGAGTGGGAATATGAGTAAAGAGGTCAAGACCATGATGGGGACACCCACTGAAACAGTCTACCTGAGCTCCATTAGGGAGCTCACCAACTCCAGCCAGACTGGGAAAGAACCGGCATAGGACCAAACTAGTCCCTCTGAATATGGGTGACAGTTGTATGGCTGAGGCAGACTGAGGGGTCACTGGCAGTGGCATCAGGTTTCATCCCTACAGCTTGTGCTGGCTTTTTTGGAACCCATTCTCTTTGGATGGATACCTTGCCCATACCTTGCCTAGATGTAGTAGGGAGGGGTTTGGACCTTCCCCAAAGCAATGTGCCTTACCCTCTCTGAGGAGTGGATGGGGGATGGGCGGGATTATGTGGAGAGAAGGGAAGGAGGGGAGAGAGTGGGAACTGGGATTGGTATGTAAAATAAAAAAGATTGTTTTCTTTTAAAAATAAAAAATAAACAGATAAATGAATGAATGAATAAATAAATAAATAAATAATAAAAAAGAAAGAAAAATGCAAAGAAGCAGAAGAGAAGGCCTGTGGCTCTCTAGATCCTGGAAGACGGACCATAGACTGTGGGTCATCACGTCTATCAGATCTGCCTAGATGAGCAGCGTTCTGTTGGTTTGTTTTGAGCATCCAGGAAGCTCCACTTACCATCTCCTTCTTATCTTCCTGGAAGTGAACGTTCACAAACATTTTGCCCACAACATAAGGGAGGGCACTTTCAATAAAGTTGACACATTTGTCCCACTGAGGCAGCAGAGTCGTCGTCCCCTGGATTACCTGTGAAGAATAACCAATACAATTTGAGCTTTGTTTAAATAATAGTTTGCTGGGGGGGGGGAGTCAACCTATCTGAAGAAAGCAGTCTACAAAAGGACTTCCCACCCGTCTCGTGCCAGATAAGGAAGGTCAAGGTGAAATCAGATGGAGAAAAATAAAACGTATGTTTGTCCTTAATTTCTAGCTAAAACTAAATGAAACTATGTTGACGGTGGGAAAAAAAACGCATTTCACCTTTATTCTAATTTTCTTCATTAAGCAAGACATATGGGCAATAGCATAGCTTTTCTGCAGCAAGCAAGGACAGAAAGGGATGCAGTTCCAGGGCCCGGACAGTACTTAGTATCTATTGAGGACTGCAGTTCTGCCAGGGAAGGTTTAGAACTGTATGTAGGTAATCAAAGTTCTTGTTAGTGGGCCAGCAGACCACATCTCACCATGAACAACCTGGGGAGCCCACTTACACGGTATCATCGCAGAGTAAAATACAGATGTAAATACTTTTCCCATCTGCCAAGTTATGCCATTTTGAGAAAACTTTCATAAACAATAAGGGACTTCTGAAGCAGGATTTGAAAGTGCCAAGGTTTACTCTTGGGGACGAAAGCACAGAAATAAATACCATGTCAGTTTTCCCTGGAGGCTGGAGTGTGTAGGCAGACAGCGAGGGAGGGAGGCCCTGAGAATAGGTGCCTGGAATACCCCATGCACAATTTTAGAGCCAGGTTGTTAGAACAGGGCAAAAGGGATTAAAGCTTAAATTCATCTCTCCTTCCTTTGCTTTCTGGGAACACGACCCTTCTCAGAGGTAAGGGATGAAGCTATTTTTAAAACCTCCAGAGAAAGCAATCCTACAACCTCCTTCGGCAATTCAATATTATATTTAGCACTTCATGTTCAAAAAACATCCCCTTATACCTAACCTCAAATTTTCACACACCACTTCTTACACCTTGCTCTCTCATTCTCTTCACAGTGGGGGTGGAGAGCAGCTGGGTACCATCTTTTATGTGATCCATATGAGTTAAAAATACACACACAGCAAAAATACCTACTTGTTTTCTATCTTAACTATTTGATATGGCCTAAATATAAGTAATTGCTTCATGTTTATCCAGCCTCTGAGATAAAGTAACTTTTTTATATTCTAGTTGACTATAAAGCGCCAAAACTTGCCCCAAATAACCATATCACTCTCTAGGTATAATGGTCCACTATAAATTTCTATATTTGTCAGTTTCTCTAAGAATTCAAATGTATGTTAAATTAAATAAGAGCTTATACGATTTGACATTCACTTTGCCTTAAATTGATAGAAAATAAAATACTTTTTTTTATTGAGAATAAGAAAAAAAAGTTTCCGCCTCCTCCCAGCCTCCCATTTCCCTCCCCCTCCCCCACTTTTCTCCCCCTCCCCCCTCTCTTCTCCCCCTCCCCCCACTTCTCTCCCCCTTCCTTTCCTATCCAAAGAGCAGTCATGGTTCCCTGTCCTGTGGAAAGTCCAAGGTCCTCCCCCCTCCCTCCATGTCTAGGAAGGTTAACATCCAAACTGGCTAGGCTCCCACCAAGCCAGAACATGAAGTAGGATCAAAACCCCTTGCCATTGACCTTGGCTTCTCATCAGTCCTCATTGTTCGCCATGATCAGAGAGTCCGGTTTTATCCCATGCTGTTCCAGTCACAGCCACAAAACCCTTAAGTCTTCTAAGCCGAAGCAGAATTAGTCACAAGCCTCAGAAATGCAGATGAAAGTAATATCTGTCTGTGCAAGTTGGGAGGCAACGAGGTAGGTGAGAAACAAAGACTCAAGGGCCAGGTAAGTGGGGGAAAGAAAATGGATTCCGGCACTTGAGGATATCATGGGAAGACGTTGAAATGGGTCAAGCAGAATTAGGATAGATTTAAGATTGAATATCTAAGGAAAATTAAAGATGTGATTCTAATACCAAGCGAAAATGAAGCTGGATCATTCTCTCTGCATATAATTAGAACACGGAGAAACCTTGAAAACCATAGTTACAGTAAAGCTCATCAGACTGTATCCATCCAGCCTAATTGAATTTGTACATCCTTTGATGCACATCTCTTGCCCAGCCTCTCTCCTCTAACTTCTAGTAACCGCCTTCCTACTCACTGCTTTTTGAGCGACTATTTCATATTCCATATATACTTGAGATTATGCAGCATTTGTCATACTGTGTAAAGTGATCACAGTTAATGATAATTATGTATTTCAATTTTGATAAAATAGAGCTTTGATGTTCTCAGCACAGAAGTGATGATATGTTGCTGAAATGATGTATACGTTCATTATCTTGATTGAATTTTTCTATAATGCATTTGTAGATCAAAACATCACACTGAACCCCACAAATATACACAATTATCACAAGTGTTTACCAGTAAAAAGGTAATGAAATTTGAACTACTTTGAAAGTGATGTATCATTAAGAAACATCAAAACCATTAATTTCAGTTAAAAGCACTAAAAAAAAAAAAAGCAGAAATGAGCTGTTAAAGAGGGATGTTTGAACAAGATTTCATGGCCCAAAGTATCACTCTAAATATTATTATACAGCCCAATGGAGAGTCTGAGGTACTTTTAACAGGATATAGGTATACCTGAATGAAATGAACTAGCATGAAAAAGTTTAAAGGAGAGTTTAGACTGCGAGCTCACTAAATCCCATCCTTCAAGATTTTTTTTTTACTGGAATGGTTAACATTGGGACTGTTCTAGCATGTATGAAACGTTTTGATATCCATTAACTCACCCTTGAGAATTCCAGCCATCTATACTGAAAGCGCCTGCTGAGGTTTGGAATTCTGGAATAAACCATTCTCCACACCAAATAGTTGGCAATGGTTCTGGTAAAGGAGAGAAATGAATATTTATTACATTATCGGTCACATCTGATTCCCTGAAAAACACCTTTGGGGAGCTGTTGGCAAGGATACTACCAGGTCAATGAGTAACACCAAAATCGGCTTGAAGATTCTGGCCACAAGGCATAGGCCTTCCCCTAGTTTCCTGGATCTGCAAATGGGAATACCTTCAACTTACTAGTGAACTGGTCCAATGCCTGCATGTTATTGGCCTTTTGGAAACTAAAATCAAAATATTCATTAATAGCAATCATCTAAATTTTTACTTTGTTTCTATAAGCGCTAAATAATGTGAGCCCAGGCAAATCAACTAAGCCTTGTTGATTATCTTTTCTCATGAAATGATGAGGATGTTCCCTACTTCACAGGGTAATTGTGAGGTTAAAATAACACAGTCATTAACAGAGTGAACTCCTAAGTCTTGTTGACCTCAAAACATATAAAGAATCTCATATGGTTCTGTAAAGCTCTGATACATATTTTCAAAATTCTGTTCTATATGAAGTGTTGCCTGTTCTATAAGGAAAAGAATCTCTGACCTCAGAGAGATGTGCGGTCTGAGCTCATTTCTAACTCATCCGTGATGATGGATATTTAATGGCCCAGCCCCTCTTAGCTGTCATTACCATGGTGACTAATGACACACGTTCCTAAGATGACTCCTGGTTCATGAAGAAATGTGAACAGCAGTGAGACATGATGATACTAACCCACCCATCGAGAACAATTCACATGGTTATTTGCGTGAAACTGCCACAGGAGATATGTTCTCCAATGAGCAAAATATTTTTTGAATATATACAAGTACAGAAACATTCGTTTTAATTTATATAGACATACAGAATATACCAGGAACATTTTCGAGACAGTTTTTCCCTATGTAGTCCAGGATGACCTAGAGTTTATGATCTTTATGCCTCTATCTCATAAGTGTGCCTGGATTACAAGCATGTGCCTTCATGCTTGAAGATTTGTGTGTTTTTATTTTATGTGCATAAGTGTTTTGTGTGCATGTGTATAAGTACACACCACATATGTGCAGTGTCTGCAGAAGCCAGAGTTATGATCCCCTGGAACTGGAAACCAACTGATGGTTGTGAGTAACCTTGTAGGTGCTGATAACCGACCCAAGTCGGCAAGAACGGCAGTGCTCAACCACTGAGTCATCTCTCCAATCCCTCAAAGAATTATTTTTAATATAGAAGTGAAAATTTGAAAGATAAAATGTTTAAGGCCATGAATTAAGTTTTCAAACAACATGGCATGTGTACATTAAGACAAATTATCCACATAAAATTATATTAGTATGACCAGGTATGTAAATATGTGTTTCAAATAATCTTCTTGGCTACTTCAGAAAGTTTTGGCATACTCTTGTCAGATCTGCTTTAGCCACCACCCTCCTGATAATTAAAATGGCATACTAGTATAGAAAAAGGGGACATTTTGCCATTTTCTCGTTACTAATTTGTACTTCCATTACTAATAATTGCTTCAACTCCTGTCTCTGTAAAGGAGAGATCAAGTGTGGTCAGGAGGAGTGGAGGAAGAGTGTATGGGGAGAGATGACTAGAATGGGTAGCATTGAGGGGTAGTGGAAACCTCCTGTAACCTATGAGGGTGATCCTAGAGAGGTCTCCTAGGAATGGAGGATATGGAACTGGGACTTCAACCCAGCCACAAAAACGTTCAGCTCACCACCTGTCCCAACTTTAAGATACACTAAGGAAATGGTGGCTCAGAATTTGTGAGAGTAGCCAAGCAATAATTGATATAACTTGAGGCCCACGCTACAAGAGAGAGCCCATGCCTAACACTTCTTGGATGGCCAGGAACCAGAAGCTGGAAGGTTCAGAGACTAGGATAAAACCAAACATAACTGACAAAACAGTCCATGAAATGTTTCCCAATGATGTTTTGCTATACTCATAGCTTGGAACCTAGCCCAATCATCAGAGAGGCTTCTTCGAGCAGCTGATGGGATCAGATGCAGCAATGCACAGCCAAACATTAGGTGAAGGTCGGGAAATCCCACAGAAGAGGGCAATGAAGACTTGTAGGAGCCACAGAAGTCTAGAACACCAGGAGAACACGCCCACACATTCAACTAAGTAGGGTTCACGGGGACTCATGGAGACTGGGGCTGCAGTTATGGAGCATGCATGGGTCTCTGCTAGGCCCTCTGCATACATGCTGTGGTTTTTAGCTTGCAGTTTTTCGTTTATTCCAATAGTAGGAGAGGGACTGTCTTGGACTTTTTTGTCTGCTCACAGGACCCTTATTCTCCTACTGGGTTGCTGTGTCCAGCCTTGATATGAAGGTTTATGCGAGTCTTATTGCATCTTGTTATGTCATGTTCTGTTGATATCACTGGGAGGCATACTCATTTCTGAAGGAAAAAGGAGGAGCAGTGGATCAGGGAGAGAAGGGAGGTGGGGAAGTACTGGGAGGAGGGGAGAGAGGGAAAGGAGGAGAGGGAGGGGAGAGTGAGGAAGAAAGGGAAGGAAGGGAGACAACAGTCAGGATGTACCATATGAGAGAAGAATAAAGAAAAAATAAGACAAAAAGAATTTTAAGCCACTTTTTGTATGATGATTAAACTAAGTAATAAAATTCATATACCTATAACTATGATATTTCAGAATTATTTTCAGTGTATGAATGAAAACAAACTAACAATAGTTAATGTGGGATTCCCTTCTGTGTACTATGAATAGCATTGGTTAATAAAGAAACTGGTTTGGCCTGATAGAGTAGAACAGAGCTAGGCAGGGAAAACGAAACTGAATTCTAAGAGAAGGAAGGCAGAGTCAAAGAGAAGCCTCAGAGCTGCTGCCAGAGACAGAGGTGCTGAAACTTTGCTGGTAGGCCACGACTTTGTGGTGATGCACAGATTAATGGAGATGGGTTAAACTAAGATGTAAGAGTTAGGCAATAAGAAGCTAGAGCTAATGGACCAAGCAGTGATTTAAATAATATGGCTTCTGTGTGATTATTTCGGGTCTGAGCTGCCAAGGCGGCTGGGAAACAAACTAATGGCCTCCCTACTACAAATAGTAAACACTGTGTCCCCCAAACTGTGAGTCTGTGGTCATCAATATAGTGGAACTCTATTAATCCTAATTATTTTTTAATTTATAAAATGAAAATACAGACAATGTGAAATTTTCTTCTTGAACCCAGTAAAGAGTACATGCTAGCATAGGGTGTTGGCGCATCTCAGAGTCCACCATCCAAATAACTTAAGTCTTGCCCTCAGCCATGTTCTACTTCGGTCCCTAAAAGAAACACACCATCTTTAGGCCTTTCCTTTTTGCCTACAGATCCCTACTCCTGAACAAGCCGAGAAATTCTCACCAAGCCTTTACAGTTGACTCAGCACCTACAGTCAGTACGATGCTTACTACTGTCAACTTGACAGGAACTAGAACCACTTGAGAAAGAAGCCTCTGGGCAAGCCTGCGAGAGAATATCTAGATGGAGCTAAAAGAGGTCAGAAGACGCACCCTGAATGTGGGTGGCACCATTCTGTGGGCAGGAGTGCCAGCTCCAATAAAAAGAAGAAAGCCAGCTGAGCACAGCATTCACTTCTCTCTGCTCCCTGGCTTGAGATGCAATGTGACCAACTGCCCCAAGCACTAGTCCCCATGATGCCTTCTCCACTCTGATCAACTGTACTTACACACTGGGAGAGGAAATAAATCCTTCTCCCCTCTTTTTTTAAGGAGCATTTGGTCCTACTAATGTAGAAAGGAACTGATACAGTGGCGAATGAAATATTCCAGCTGATTAGTATCTTTTTACTTAATTGTATAGACACACTGTAACATGTAAAAGATCCTTCTTTCATGGACTCACCATATCCTGGGCACCCAGGTATGTACCGATTGTCCTAGGTGCTGAAGAGATGAAGAGGTGAGAAAAAACTTGGACTCTGAGATACTGAAGCTTTTGGTTGAATACAGAGATAATTGAAGCTTAGAATCATTTAGTGAACTCTTCATCGCACAGCCGGTGGCTTTCAAACAAGTAGACTCAGCTGGAGAGTTTGGATAAGTGAAGATGCTCAGGCCACCCCAGGTCAGGTAAATTACCAGCTCTAGAGTAAGACCTAACACAAATGGTATCTTTAAGTCCTGCCCCCACCAAGGCCTATGTACAGGCCACTGTAATAAGCCATGGAGGCTAGCCCAGAGCCAGGTACGTCTAAGGCCTGTGTGCTTTCCCGTACACCACATAGTGCTATACAAATGCTGCTAATTCAATGCCAGTCTCCTGATCAGTAACGGAAATCTGACTGAGAACACTTCACCAAAGGTGTTTTGCAGAAATCTATGCAGATCAGAAAAAGAACAGCGAGGCCTTTCTGGCCAAGACCTTACGAAGACAATAGCACAACAAGTTCTCCAAGAAGTAAAAGATGGCATGCTGACTGAGAAGCTCACCCAGGGAGACAAAGCTGCTGAGGAGTTGTTCCAATGTCTTATAAAACTGCTGACAGAGCACTACGGGGTCTAGCTTAGGAGTGATCATATCACCACGCCAGGAACAGAGATGACCATAATGACTAAATCACTAGCACCTAATAAACAGACATATCAAAAACAAACCGTCATTGAAAATAAGCCATATTTTCCTTCTTTTTGGTCCAAAAAGCATTTTCTGCAATACAGTAATTTCCCCAAATATTAATACATAATAGAAAGAAAATCATCCCAGCAAAGGACCTGCCACTAGAACGGCAATATGGAATTCTTCTCCAAAGCCTCTGACTCAGAAGATTTGCTATTTAAGAAGTTTTTGCTACCCTCCCCCATGTTCTGAAGTTTCAGGAGCATACATTTATATTACATTTCAGAGATAAGATACCTTCTGTGGTAGTTGGAACGGTGCTGTGGGGTGGCAATTATTGTCCCCATTTATAAATGGAGAAAGCAAAGGTTGAAAGTCAAGAGACTTTCAAACAAGTGCCCAATCTTCCCATTTGCATTTGCATTTATTCTTTCCCCCAATGCCTACTATTTGAAGTGAGCCAGAAAAGTGAGTCAATGAGGTCTTCTAAAATCCTTTAGACTGTCCAGACAAATACCTGGGGCAGTAGTTCTCAATTAGCCCTTAGACCAACATAGTATACATCACTGGAAAACTAGGTATAAAAACCCTGATCCCTACCCTACATCTACCACTGCATTAATAACTATAGCAATAGGGCCCCAGATATGTGTATTTTAATAAGTCCTACATAACCAATTCTGATTTATGTCATGGTTGAGAACTGATAGTCTAAGAAAATCCTATCTTCTAAATGGTCTGCATACATAGCTCAACTAGGATTTCCTAAACCCTAGGATAATCCTTAAATTTTAATGTCCATATTTGAATGTGTGTATCTCTGGAGATCTTAACTGATTACAGCTTCTGATTTAATCCATTGAGGGCAAAGACTGAGATTCTGCATGATCTGTGGACCACACTTTGAAGAGCCATATGCTAGGTGATCTTCAGAAGAGATGAGCATAATAAGAGGTCCACATAACTGGACACTTTTTGAGTGAGCCTCTAGGAACTTCTGTCTAAGAAGAATCATCTAATTGGACATTCTGCTTGATTTATATGAAATAAAACTGAAGACAAGAAAAATCACAAAAGCTGAGCAAAATTCCCAAGGATAAAAGGGATGTTCTCTATTACCAACCTTCTTTGTGTTCTCATTTGTGCTTCTCTCTCTCTCTCTCTCTCTCTCTCTCTCTCTCTCTCTCTCCCTCCCTCCCTCCCCCCCCCTCTCTCCCTCTCTCTCCCTCCTTTTCTCTCCCTCTCTCTCCCTCTCTCCTCTTCCTCTCTCTCACTGTTCCCTCTGTTCCCTCTCTGTCACCATCTCACCCCTCCCTCTCTCATACTCATTCAAATCATATCTCTTAGCTGTGTCTTCTTATTGTCTCCAGTTCCATCACTGATCTCCTTTCATAGTAACCACTGTAGGGCAATCTCACAGCACTCCAATTTATAAGGCGTCAGATCTAGTCTAAGGGAACACTACTCTTCTCATTGTCTCATAGTCCTCGGGATGATAGTAGCTTCTTGATGTTAATAAGATTGGCATTTTATATCTCATTTGGCTTTCATTTTCCCCATCATCTCTGTATATAACCATTGTATATCTCTGTATCTCTGTAACCACGTCTGTATATATTTTCTTTGTTTGAAATATCACTATGGACTGAATCGCATCCCTCTTGGTTTATATGTTTAAGCTGTTAAATTGGCATCTGGTTATGGGGTCTTCGAAATTTCATTGGATCTAGATGAGATTATCAAGGCAGAACTCTCATTCACAGTCTCCTGTTCCTCAGATCAAATTATTTAATTTGGAGCAATTCTAGGGCAGCTTCAAAATTAGGGAATCAGTTAGGAAAGATACAGTAGACTATTGAGGGGACTTATTAGAGGGAGGAGTCTACAATGTCCTTTGCCTAGTGACATGCTGGTAATATTTACCAACAGCCTTCCAAGAAAAAATTGCATAATTTATTAATATTGACTGTGTATAGAATTCTTATCACAGTTTATTTAAACATTAGGTATATCATCACTGAACATGGAGTCAGGAAGAGCTGGAAGTAACTCGAAGGATGCAGCCCCTTACCTACCCACTTTTTCTGCACTTGGACCATCACCTCTTTTTCCTATGGCAACCTCTAGCTTATGCCTCCAATATCACACCCCAATCATTTGCTCCCTCGAACTACAAGAGCCAATGTAGTCTCTGTATCACCACCTCGATGGGTGTCGCATTGCTACAGTATTTTTTATATACTATCTACCAAGAGTCAGTGATAGGAGATGTAGTTCAGTGCTTGAATTCTTTCTAAGCACTTGAAAGACATTGCATTCAATCTGAATGAAGTACGATAAACTATTCCTGCATTACTGTCATCACACCCGATCATTTAGAAGGAACATCCACATCCTATCAAGTGAGCAGTAGGCTTGATCTAAGGGGTGAAGCAGCATCAAAAATTGAGCAATTGATATCAACCAAAGGTACCTTTGGAACATTAAAAATAACAGGAGAATTCCCAAAACTAACTAATCAGAGATGTGTTACTGCAGGTTGGACAACTCTGACCTACAAATACAAAAAATCCGAAGTGCCCCCAAATCTGAAACTTTTTGCAAATTAACACAAGACCACAAGTGAAATTTTCTGTGTGCCATTATGTGACAAGGCACAAAATGCAGGTACACCAAATCTATGCTATGAAATGAGCTTCCTTCTAAGTTTGGATGTGCAGAGACACAAATGCTGGGTTTTGTCTATAAACTGAGATCCCATCTTATCATGTATATGCAAATACTCCAAATTCAGGGAAAAAAAAAAACAAGCTCTAATCCACATCTGGTACCAATCATTTTGGGTGTGGAATAATGAACATATATCTCTAAAGCCTTTCAAGAAGTTTTAAAAGTACCTGTTTTCCATACAGGAACGTGTGTGGAACTAAGAGATGGAATATGCAAACAATTGTGAACCAATTCAGAATATCATCTCTACTTTCTAATTGTGAGTAACTGGACAAATCGCCTCCTGTGTAAAATAGAGGCCACTTACAGAACTTTTATTATTAATCTTGATGTTAGTCAGTGTCAGAATGACCTGTATATGGTTTCCAACAACAAATTCTCAGAATGGCGGCAGTACAGAAACACCAAAAGAGAAGGGCAGGTGGGAAGAGGTTGCAAGCAATAAGCTAACGCCTTCTCTATCCATCCTGAACCCTAAAGAGCCTGTCAGCGTCTAGCCTCTAACTTTGAAGGCAACATCTGTATTCACATCAGTTCCACCACCCCAGATGTTCAACATGGCCCTTTTCCTCATTTCCCTACCTGGAGAACTAGTTCTTATTCTTTGGAGTTCTGATCCCAGGTCCCACATGGCAGTGGTAAAGCAGATGGTTAATGTCTAGAGACTTTAAAGACGTGCCTGCTATGTGAGAGGCACTATGCTGGACTTCACAGCTACAAATCCATTTCACAAAATGTCTCCTTTCCCATGTACACTGTGCTGTGGCAAGATAGGGAGGGAGCTGTAAAAATAAGCAGTCATTTCAAGAAAATGCCATAAACTCTTTGATAAAGGTGTATCTGGAGAAAATCTCACTCTTTCTCCTCCCGATACGCAGATAGACTCCATTTTTCAGGCACTCCTGCAGTTAGATGTGTCTCAAGACTGAGTTGTGTCTTATGGATGTTAGTAGGACTGACTTATCCCACCTGAAGACCTTTCCACAAACACCTATACAATCCTCCACCTACCCTCTTTCTTCAGCACCAGCTGAATGGAAAGAGTACTGCAATTAAAGAGGAAGGGCAAGCCACAAAAGAGAATGACCCTGTCATATATGCAAGAACAGGGGGCAATGAGAGCTTATAGACACTCTCGACAGCACCTGGCGCGTACAGTAACGATGGAGACAGGAGAGAACCTTTCCTCAACGAGACATTTCAGATTACCCAAGTGAGGACCAAATGTGACCAGCAGGGAATATAGTCCAGTAGCATTATTATTATTATTATTATTATTATTATTATTATTTTGGCTAAGCACCACACAAGGACCTAGGAAACAAAGGATAAGAATGGAAGTAGACCGAAGGAAAGAAGAGGAGGAGGAAGAGAGACAAAGATAAAATGGCAACAGAGGCAAGAAAGAAGACAGATACAAAAAAAAATGTAAAAGACTGATCGGCAATGTGAAAGTTTCCTGAGAAATGAAAGCGCCGTCAGTCTTTTCAAGACAAATGGAGCAGCTTACAAATCTCACAAGTGTGCATGGAACTCCCTTTTTTTTTTTTTTTTTTTTTTTTGATGACTTGATTGTTGAGAAACTGTTTGAAGCATCTGGGTTTTACACTGACGTTTCAGTGAGATCGTACTAGACATGATGTCTGCGGGAGCCTTTTGTCGGGATGCTCTTTTAGAGCTGTTGGTTGTGTTCACATTTGGGTAAGTTATCGAAGTAGGATGAACTAGGTGAAAATCTCCCTCCAGCCCTTCCTACTGCCTGTTAAGAAGTCCCACAGCGATAAAACATAATCACCACCAGAGTTGGCTCTGGTTATAAATTAAGCATTGGGAAAAATCAAAGTAAGACGATTTCCGAAAGTCCCTACTCTTTGTGAATGGAGTTCACAGTCACCAGAAGAAACGGACTCCCTAACTGCGGAACAGTGTGCCTGGCAAGCACATCCTTTTGGTGGAAATCGGCACGCGAATCTAGAAAGTGCTCAGTGACTCAATGGCAGGTGGAGAAAGAAGAGTACTTGGGTTTCATTTCCTAGTACAGGCTCAGCAACCCCAGCCAAGGAACCTGAAACCCAAAATGCTCCAAACTCGACAACGTTTTAAGCAGCGATTTTGCAGCATACATAGCAAAGTCCACACCTACACTCCTGTGAAGAGTCTCAGTCAAAATCTGCACATACTACAAATACTGCATAAAATTATTACAAGTCTACATGCGTATGTTATACATAAAATAGAATGAATTCTATAATTCAGACTTGGATCCCATTCTCAAGATAGCTCATTAAGTATATGACCACTTCTGGGCCCAAGTTCTTTGGATAAGGGATCCTTAACATCTATTTTAGAGCTAGAAAATGTTTACAAAGTAGCTTTATAATATAGTAATTCCTCCCTGTTTCCCACAATCCCAAAAAAGAGAATCAGGAAACTATCCTGGGATGCCTGTTTAAAATCCAGATTCCTGTGGCTAGAGAGATGGCTCAGTGGTCAAAAGCACTAGTTGCTTTTGCAGAGGGTCCAAGTTTGGTTCCCAGTACCCATGTGTCAGTTCACAACTGTCTATGAATCTAATTCCATGGAGATCCAATGCCCACCTCTAATACCCATAGGTACCAGGTACCCACATGGTACACATTTATATATACATGCCGATAAAACAATCATACTACAAAAATAAATCAATATTTTATGAAAGAAAAGAAAATAAAGATTCCTGACCCCTGCAGACCTACTACGCCACACTCTGTAGAGGAGGTGGAATTTGGTGTCTGTATTTTCAACACGGGCCTACGGAGATGTGGCAAGTGTCACCCGTCGTGTGCAGTAATAAATAGCTTAGCATCATATACGCTTACCCACTGTCAAATTCTATTTTCACTTAGCAAATTTCTAAAGGATCACTACTTCTCTCGAGGTGAATTTGTTGTTTCTTCTATGGGTTTTTTTTTTTCTATATGTTGTCAATGAACATGGAAGAGACCTTAAACAGCTGCAGCTTTTTGTGGCAATCTAGATGTTTCTCTTTGGTAGAAGTGGAAATTAGATGCTATATTTTATTACTAGGGCTTCATTAGGTGCCTTTGAAAAGAAACTTATGCCTGGAAATCAGGACAGAACCTGAATAATAACATATTTTTGTTTTTACCACAGCACAGCAATTAGCTTTAGTGGATTGTTTTTATAAATTTGTTCACCTTTCATTTTCTGTATCAAATATAAGTGGCTTAATGAACATAAAACACATGAGCATTTTTAGGACTTTTTTTTTTCACTGTAGTCCTACGCTAGCAAAGCTCCAAACCCTAAACATTCTTTCAAAGAAGAAACACGTCATCTTTTCTAAAGTTGTTTTATCCATTTAATTTTCCTACAGCTCTCAAAGCAGTCTTGTCTTTTCAACACGGGTAATTTGGTCTGTTGCCAGTAAACAACTTGCTGACTGAAAAAAAAATAGACCAGAAAGGAAAAAAAAATGCTGCAAAAGACCAAAAATGAACTGGGGGGGAAAGTGTTTATGTAGAAATCTCAGGAAATAACATCATTACTAACTAGTTCTTAAAACTAATAAACAATCTAGGTTCTCTGAGGAAATAGCATGGAGAAATAAAAAAAATGGGGGTAAATAAGGGGCATAAAACATTGGGTATTTGTTGTCATCTCAGCAAGCGAATTACCCCGGACAATGATGTAGGCCAACTCAGCAAAAAGGGCACTGCAATTTTCCCTCACTGTTTTAGCTGTAACTTTCTTTAAAAGCAATTTTCCAAGCACATGAAAAATGGAGGCCCTTCTAATTTACAGAGAAAACAAAGGCCACAGTAAAATGCACATGAAAGTTCTTACTTCTTCCTCTCAGAACCTAGTATCCTAAATAAATCTTTAAAGTATTGTGGGACGCGGACCACCACATTCTCCGAGGGACCGATGTCTTTCAAGTGTGGGTAGAGTCTGGTATCAATGACCTTCTTGATATAGCCCAGCCAGTCAAACTGGAGAGAGAAAACAAACGAAACCTATGGTAAGGCAGCAAGTAAGAGAAAACGGCCTTCATATAGAGTAGGCTGAGCATAATCCACTCCATCCAAATCATTAAAGATAAAACTGCGCATCATTTGCTTATCCAGAAGCCAAAGTCAGATCATTGCCACTTAGCCCTGTGGCTTTCATCACAAATGGAGCCTGTGTTCTGCAGCACAGACTTCTGGATAGTAAACACTCTCGTGCTTTAATATATGATGCACTCCCTCAGCTGCCCCAGCCCTCCTCACCCTCCGTTTCCTCTCTATCTGATTCCCTCAGTCCCACCTCCTTCCAAGCCCTGCTCTTCTGTGGGCTTGGGTCACTCCTCTACTTCTCTGCACTCCCTTCTTCAGGCTTCTCCCCCTACCTCTCACCTTCCCCTCTCCTTCCCCTAAATACAGATGCAGAAGCCTTAGCACACCTTGGATCTTCTTATCTGTGCAACCTCCCTGATTCCAGGAGGGGGAAAACGCAGCAGAATAGCTCACCTCCATCCTACAGAGCATCATTTCGTGTTTCTAAAACAAACAACGGCTTTGTGCTTTGTATCACTAAAGGCCATCTGCTGACTCTTCCTCCTTCGTCTGCCTCCACTAGTGAACCTGAAAACCAGTGACTTACTTGCTTAGCTCCCACTTCCCTACCTCTTGCCCCACAGCAGGGATGGTCATGTGACCCAATTCTACTGATAATTAAAAGCAAGCCATCTAGGAATATGCTAAAAGGGGGCTTTTCTGTTTACCTTGGTAAAAATAAACAAGTCAGATGGAACCGGGGGTCCTTCCCCCTTCTCCTGGATCTAGTGAGAAAGAGCTACAGGTGGTCACTTTGCGGCCGTGTCATTAAAATGAACTAAAAAGCCCGAGGAGGGTAAAATGTAGACATAAAGGCTATGCAATGCTAAACAGCTGAACCAGCACCAAAGAGTGCCCGTGGCTGTGTTGTAAGAAAATGGCCTTACCAGCTGGACCTGGACCGAAGGAGCTGTGATCAAACCGAACTCTCTGAATGTGGCAGACAATGAGGGCTGACTGAGAAGCCAAGGACAATGGCACTGGGTTTTGATTCTACTGCATGAACTGGCTTTGTGGGAGCCTAGACTGTTTGGATGCTCACCTTCCTAGACCTGGATGGAGGGGGGAGGACTTTGGACTTCCCACAGGGCAGGGAACCCTGACTTCTCTCTTAGGACTGGAGAGGGAGAGGGAGGGGGTGAGGAGGGAGGGGGTGAGTGGGAGGTAAATGGAGGGGAGAAGGTGGAAATTTTTAATAAATAAATTTTTTTAAAAAACAAAATGGCTTTACCATTTTAACCACTATGAGAAAGCTCTTAGTATTCCCTGCATACAACTGAAGAAATCCCACTGTACATACAAGGATATTTTATGTGATAGTAAAAGAGAAAGATAATCAAAATGATAAATAGTAAAAGTTCAGATTTACAAGGCTAACTTTTATACACAGATGAAATATAATCTCTTGTAAAGTATCAGGCAACAGAGTTGGTTTTTTTTTTTTTTTCAGAGAGTTTTCACCAACCTGGGGAATCATTGCACTGAGTTCTGAGATGTTCATTTTGTTATACATAGCCTCACTGGTTCGGTTTTCATGTGGAATCATTATCTGTCAAAAAGAGATTTGGGTTAGTTTTTCAAATAAATCATTTATTATTGCATGACTGCTTCTCGCATGTGCCAAAACATCTGTATATTATTAGCAGCTTTTTCAAGACTTTGGTGTGATGCCCAGCTGTGGGGAGAAATAAAAAAAAAAACAATGACAGAATTTTAGACAGGATTAAGAAAATAAAAAGAAATTTAGATATCCTTTTCAGTAGGAAATATTGTCACCAGTACAAAAAGAAGTTCCCATAATGCCCTTCGCCTCTACCATGTAGATGGGCCAAGTCCATTGCTGGCTCAGTTTTGACAACCAAGCTGAAGTTGCACAATTATGGTCAACATTCCATGTTTACCTAAGGTATCCTGATAATGACCTCAGCTCATTCACCTCTAGGGGACAATGGTCAATGACAAAAAGGAAGCAATGTGCATATCATTGGTACCCGGGATCAGTTTTCTTGGTTTTTTGACCTTTAGATTTCCCACTGCTGGTGGTATGAATTTGGTTGCCACCTAAGCAGTCAACTCACAAACTTCTAGCCTCTACCATATTAATCTAAGACCTGCAAAAATGACTCTTCCTCACGTCATCTTAATCCCTTCCATTGACCAACCATAGCTCCCTTCCCCACATTATCGCTTGGCTTTTCTATCTTTCTACTCCCTTGCACCCTTCTAGCCATCTTCTGCCTCACCCAGCTCTCCTGTCCTCACACCTCCAGCCCACTAATCACCATCTCCATGGCTAAGACTGATTGAAAACTCAGCCTGAGGTTTCTGTTCTCTAAGAAGCCTTTTCAATTGACCTCTACTTCGTTCTAATCGCCAGGACGACTCCATGAACAAGTCCTCTCTCTCCTTGATCAGTCTCTCAGACAGGGATCGGGTGGCTGCCTATTTTGTCGCTATCTTTATTTGAATTTGATGAGGGTTTTTTTTTTCCTTCTCAGCCTCAGAGACTCCCAAAGACTGTGTATCTCAGTAGTTTTAGACGTGACGAGTCACCTGAAGACTAAGAGAATGAGAGAAACCTTCTGACCGGGCAAAAACTCCATGCACCACAGATATTTCAAGACAAAATCACAGAAGACGAATGGCAGGCAATTGTCCCTCTCTTCTAAGTCCTTCAGGGTCTTAACGTCTCCCTCCCCACTCTCCACTGGAGAGATGATAAGCCCCTTACAGTTTCCTTGCTGTCTGTGAATTCTAAACCATTTCCTTGGAGGATTTCTACATATCTCTCCCATCCTCCTCCTTTCTCGACTCAGAATCCAAGCTCCAGGTTGAAACCTTTTGGCCTCAAAACTGTTTCCAGCTCTCTCGCAGCTGATCCCCTCCACACAGTGGATTTGCCACTTTATCCACCCTCACAACAACTCTGTCTTGCCTCCGTCCAGCTGTTTTTAGATTTCTTTTTGGTCTAACTCTGTGGCTCAAGGCAAAACCCTTCCATGCTATTGATCCCACCTTCGGTTCAAGTTAGCATACTGGGGCCCCTATTTGCTTGGGAATGGAATTCAGACAGGGTGTAGACATAGCTTATAGGCACATCTGCAACAATCTTCACAACATTCGAGGGACGTGCAATAGTGAACTTTTAAAAGTGAAGTTGGGGTTCATTAAGAATATGTTTAAAGAGGAGGGTGAGTGGGGGTGCGGGAGGGGAATGGGAGGAGGGGAGGAAGTGTAAATTTTTGAATGGGAAAAAAGAAAGAAAGAGAGAGAGAGAGAAAGAGAGAGAGAGAGAGAGAAAGAAAGAAAGAAAGAAAGAAAGAAAGAAAGAAAGAAAGAAAGAAAGAAAGAAAGAAAATGTTTAAATACAGAGTGAAGCAGGAAGACGCAGAGGGGAAAATCTTAAGGATAGTATTATATGCCCTACAGTAAGCACAAACTCGACAGAAGAGTTTTCATAAATGAACTAGAAGGGCACACATATGCCACAGTGCATGTATGTAAATGAGAGGATAACTTTGGGTACTGGTCCTCCCTTACTTTGTTTGAGGCAGGGTGGGTCTCTTTTTTCTACTACTGCACTGTGTATACCCAGCTAGCTGGTTCACGAGCTTCCCATAATTCTCTTGTTTTCACCTTCCATCTCAAAGTAGAAGCACTAATATAAGAGATAGATAGGTACCACCACGCCTGGCCTTACATGCGTGCTGGGAACTCAACTCTGGTCCTCATCCTTATCCAGTAAGTGTGTTTTGCCTACTGAGTCATCCACCTAGCCCCTAGAAAGGAACTTTCTATTGTGAGTAGGGATTTGGAAAAAGATATATGTGAACATCATTACTGTAAGAGGAGACCTAATTCCTCCAGCCCTACCCTTCATCCTAACTCCATATCTCAACAATACCGCCACCAGTTTACAAACACAAAGCCAATAAACACCTGGACCTCAGAATGTTTATTAACTTCCATAATAAATGATCACTGAGTTCTCCCATAAGCAAATGTCACTGTATTTACTATCTCTCGCTATAAGAACATTTAGGGATTTTACACATTGTTTCTTCTAGAAACCCTTTCCGTCTCTAACATGAGCCAGAAAGAATTTAAGGTGATTTTATTCAGAATATAGTATAGGACACTATCATTAAATGATTAAAGGAGAAAGAGAGAGAGAGAGAGAGAGAGAGAGAGAGAGAGAGAGAGAGAGAACAATGTATGGGCATGGCGGCACACACCTTTAATCCCAACACTCCGGGATGCAGAGGCAAGTAGATCTCGAGCCTTTTCTACCTGGGAAGTTCCAGGACAGCTGTAGCTACCCAGTGAGATTTTTGTCTTAAAAAACGGGAGGCATGTAAAACTAAAGCACGGGAACGCAATAGAGCACCAGCAAGGCAGTTTTACAATTTTAAGTTTCTGCATCAAACTTCACATTCAATATTGATAGATAATCTTCTCTAAGATCAAATTTTATCAGTCACACAGAGTAGGTATAATACAAAAATGCGGGCTGGGTTAAAAATTTCCTTCCAGGACTGGGGGCGGTAGCATACTCAGCATGTGTGAAGCCCTGCATTCAACTCCCAGTTCCAGAAAGAAGAGAGAGAGAGAGAGAGAGAGAGAGAGAGAGAGAGAGAGAGAGAGAGAAAGGAGGAAAGGAGGGAGGGAGGGAGGGAGGGAGGGAGGGAGGGAGGGAGGGGGGAGGGAGGGAGAAACCCAACTTTCAATGAGATGAGTATCTATTGAACATCTGTCTTCTATTTGAGCCATATAAGAATTTCTCTGAGAAAACAGGTTTCCTTGCTGGCATACTTTAATCACCGTAAGTAGCACATAGATATTGACTAGGCTTAAACCAGAGAAGTAGAAGAAATGAGGAGCTCTTAATTCCAGTAGTTGGTGTTTTTTTTTCTTCCCAAAGAGGATGCAATTTCTACCTTGGACCTAGAAGGCAGTGACACAGAAGGTTACCATTTGGTTGCAATTTATATTTTCATTCAGCATGTATTGTATACAAAATATGGGAAAGAAAATGGGAACGGCAACAAAAAAAGAAAAGGTTTGCAGCTAAGACTTACCTCAGCTATCTTAATTTCCAGTCTAAGCACTGACTTCATGTCATGTTCAGCTCGAGAGCTATTAGCTCCTAAAAGCACCGCAGTGTCCACCATGAACTTATAAAGGGCATCCCGATACTGTAAGAGATAAAGAAGCAAGTGGCCATGACAACAGCCTGCTAGGAAGTATGTTTCAGAGATATGGAAGAGCAGAAACAGTAGGTGGCAATAATCTCCCTTCATGTTCACTCTGTATCGGAGTATGATGCCAGTATCATGCAATGACAGTCACCTACCGGCCACTCTGAGAGAAAAAATAAGTGATGAGTGCACAGGTACTATTTCTGTGACAGATAGAGTTGCCCAGGCATCAAACAGCAAGCAAACTAGCTTTCTGGCAACTGGTGATATTATGGATAAAAGAAATATCTCCAAATGAGTCCAGAATAGAAATGTAAAGGTTGGGTGTCTCCTTCCCAGGCAAGCGATGCTTTAGTAGAGGAATGGGAAAGAAGTGAGTCTAAAAGCAGAGGACCTGACCCATGAATACTAACGCAAAGTGCAATTTATTCCCATCCAGCTCCATTTACCCAGCTTCCCACTAAGAAATAAAGGATGATTGTGGTGGTTGGAGTCCTGTGTCTTTTCAGTTTCGGCTTCCCTAGAGTTCTCCTCCCTGTCTCAGGGGGAACAGGAAAAAGGATGATGAGAAACCAACAACTTAGCAAATACAGAATTTCATCTCCAAGGTAACTATGACCCTGCAAGCTATTCTTACTGCGGGACTCACCTTAAGACCTGTATGTGTCTTGGTAGATAGCCAGCCTTTTAATAAATGGAATGAAATTCAGTCAGCAAGTCTGGCTAATAGTATTAATTGGAAAAAATGGTTTGCCCTTCCAAAGTCTACTAAAAACGTGTTCAACGACTCAGTACACGTTCAAGATGGCTTGCTCAGCAGGTTGTATGATGGGGGAAAGGCATACAAATGAAAACCTAAATGATGCTTGAGACTATTGCTCAGTCTGTGCCCTAGTGATGAAGAACACATAAAATGTTTCTTAATAGACCACTGCATGCATGGAAGCTGAAGAACTGGAAGATTCCAACCCAGAAAACCTGGAGATATACTACTTGAGAGACATGGGGTTTGGGAACAGTACGAGATAGATCCTTCTCTTGAAGGAAGAACAAAAACAGGTAAGTTAGGAGAGACAGGCCGAAAACAGGCGATGAAGAGGCCTTAAATTTCTTCAAAGGAATTTAGAGTCTATCTTGAGAGTGAGATATACTCTTATGTATTTTTGGTTGTGAACCTAGCCTTTAACAGCTAAGCCACCTCTCCAGCCCAGAGTTTAGGCTCTATCTTGAGAACAAGATATACTGAGAGTGGTGGTGTGGAAGCAGAACTTTCCATGTGGTGCTAAACGGCTATTGAGGCAAAGGTGGTCACAGCTAAATATGAATGGCTATAGTTAAGGCAAGAATGGACAGAAATGTGATCTAGGACGGTAGGGCTAGGAAGGAGGGACCAGACATCTGGAAGAAGAATTACTTGCAAAGGTGGCATCACTTGGACTTGGTTAACTACTTATAGGGAGAGGATATGATCTCGAGTCTGCTTGCTAAGATGACAGGTTCCCTAGTCTGGCAAGGTCGACTCAAGAAGGAACACTTGGAAGCCCCCTTAGATGAGTGTCCGCTGACTGGCAGAGGCCTAAGTTTGTGCCTAGTCTGCAAAGCCTTCCACATATAGAGGCTACAGCATAGGCCCAGGAGACCTGGCCATGAGGCTTGTTTGGAGGACAAAATGTCCAAAGTGAAATCAAATTATTAAAATGACCTAGCCCTGTCCAGTGTCCAGGAAACTCCCCTGTTTCCAAGCTGAGTCTAAAACTCTAACCTGATCGATCCTTTCTGTTTCTCATTACCCATCATTAACCATCATTAACCCAGAGCACATGCTAAAAATAGAGTCCCAGATCCCATCTTGTCTGCTAAATCAAAATCACCATGACTGGATCCATATATGAAGTTTCCAGGGTGATTTTTTTAAGCCAATACAGTTTCGAATGTCCTTCAGCTTGGAAAATGATAGTGAATGGTTGTTCATGAATTTGCTCATCTGAGATTTGGCTGCAAACTCGTATCTTGGTTATTTCATTTGGATATGCTATCTCATCAAGGTGATGAGTCACTGAACAGGGAACTTACACAACCTTGATGTCCCTGCTTCAACAAGACAGGAAGTAGAACTATGTGTTGAAAAGCAGTGATTCTCAACCTTCCTAATGCTGTGACGTTGTAATACAGTTCCTCAGGTTGTGGTGACCCCAAACATAAAATTATTTCCTTGCTAGCTCATTACTGTAATTTTGCTGTTATGAATTGTAATGTAAACATCTGATAGACGAGATAGTTGATATACAATCCCCAATAGAGTCGAGACCCACAGGTTGAGAACCACTGGCCTAAACAAACACTCTCTGCCTTGCTACACTGGGAATGTGTTCAGTGAAATTATGGTGATGGTTTCCAGGACAGAAGCTGACATCTTATAGTAATTGATGACCCAAACAGCCTCCAGGCAAGACATGTAGCTAAATATGAGTAAAACTCACAGATTTGGCCTCTGTACTGTTATCAAGGAAGTCTTCCCTCACAGCCAGGGAGAGTGTTGCTTGGTCCAGCTGTTAAAACAAAAAGAGAAAGAAAGAAAAAAAAAAAAACAATAAGACAGACAAACAGAGAAAGCATGGCATTGACATTTGAAATGGCTGTGTAGCATGTTAACAAGAGTCATGGGCTCCCTGGCAGCCCAGCCATATTTTGAGCGTGTGTCACCATCACAAGAGTCCCTTCACTCCATTCAGAACTGCATGCAAATAGGCACTTTGAGAGACCTAACATATCAGAGACCTGTCCCCTGACTTTCGAATTTGTGCTATCGATCGCTGAGGTTTTGCCAACACTCAACAATGCAAGGCTATTTGAGTTGGAATAGATATTAGAGATTATCTGACCAAAGCCAGAGAATTTATGATTTTTCCCAAGCTCGTGTGGCTGAACAGAGCTCAGAGTCAAATTGCCTTCTGTTCCCAGATCCACTACCCACATCACCGAAGTGCTTTGCAAATGCCCATCTGGCTGGAGCTGATGCATTAGGCTTTCTACAGCCCCACCTCAGAAATAATGTTTCTTTGTACTCACAAAGAATGAACTGACATTCTGGAGAAATCTTTGTGGCTTTTAGAAACTTCTCTGAAAAGTTAAGAATAAGTGATAGAAACACAAATAATAATCAGACAACTTTAATCAAGTATTTTATCCCCTTTTCATACATAAAATCTATATAAAATTATAGTTCTCCATCAAAATCCCCTTCACATGCAGCAAAGTCTATAAAAGGTCAAGTTATAGTGGCGCCATTATAAAATTTGAGGAAATACAGGTATTGTATTTTTGAGTAAAATGTATTCAAGACATTCTTGTAGCCTGTGTACATTTCTAATTGGCCTAAAACAACCAAATCACAAGCCATTCTGGCTTTATCCTCCTGTGATTCCCAATCTGCCATTGTTTCTTCCAAAAATGAAGTAAGCCAGAACCCACAAAGCAAAATATTTTTATGAAGATGCTTTGGCTTTCAATTAAATTTGGATCCCTCAGCAACTCTTGTGAGTGCCAGGTTCAGAGGAAAGGAAACTACACAGATAATATCAAGAAAGTCAAAGGTTCTTCTCATAAAATGAAGTTAAACCCACAGAAGGTAAAAGTTTGGATAATTCAAGCGAGGCTGTCCGACCTTTCATAAACCTTCAGATTGTTACAGATTGTTACAGTTACTTGGGAACATTTTAAATATACCAACAGATTGAATAAGGCCAGCAACTAAATCTCATTAGAAACACACAAACTCCTGAGGCAAAGTCTTTCTCAAGAAACCCCCACAAGTAGATGGTATTGCTCTGGGTTTGAAAGTCCTTGCATTTACAATATGAAGTTTTCAGTTTCAAAAGAGAAGAAAATATTCATCCAAGCACTGGAGAGGTACATGGACTGGCAGTTCAGATCAGTCTGGGCTACGGAGTTAGTTACAGGATAGCCTTGGCTACATTTTAAAAAAAAAGTATGATTTTAGAAGATCAGATACATTGAACTGAAAATGTGATTTTTGTCCAATTATAATTGGCATGCCAATTACAATAAAGTGTTTTAGGGGAGAAAGTAATAATACAAAAAGAAATATCTGAAAATTACGATATAGGAAAGGAAAAACAAAACATTAGAGAAATTACATTTCTAAGAGAATTTCTCAGGTTGACATCATGAATTTTGCTGAGAGCCAGAAAAATGCAGGTCGTTGAGTTTGAGTTGTCTTATACTAGAACAACCCTGACCCTCCAAATAGTCTTTCAAGATCACACATCCCACTTTCCATGGTTCCTGAAATTCTTACTCTTCCTATCACAGGCTTAAGACAGGTACTGAGGCAGTATTTTAGAATATGGTTTTCTGTTGTTTCTTATAATTTTATCTCCCATTGAAATCCACAACAAGTCTCTACCATCTTGACACAGGAGAACTTTTCCAAAGACCAATACGTGGGCCAATCATCTGCATATCTTGAGGATGGAGACATATCTACCCATTGAAAGGAGTGCATTTTTTCTCCATCCAGAGGCATCATACGCTCTGCTAACTGTAAAGAAGGCCCATGCTCGAGGTCAAAGACGAGGCTGTTTCTTACACAACCAGATCACAAGTCAAACCGGCATGCCAACTACTCAAAATGAAGAACAGCATTGTTCAAATGGTCCTGGCTAGTTGATGGGCCATGGTTCAAGAGAAGAGAGCCTCTCCTCATGCACCACCATGAACCAGTATCTGCCACAGAAACTACCAAAGTTCAAGTGACCTAAACCAAATAGCAACAACGATAAGTAAATAATCAATTAAATGATTAGATAAACAATTAAATCTTTTACATGTAATTTATTAGTGTACATCATGTGTACATGTGGAAGTCAGAGGACAACTTGCAGGGAAACGTCCCCTCCTTCCAGGATGTGGGTCCCAGGGACTGAATCTACCACATCGCAGGCCTGTTGGAAAGGGCTTTTTCACCTGCTGAATCATTTCGTGGGCCCCTAGAAATTTAAGCCTATCAAAACAGCCAATGCATACACAGAAGTTCTAGAACATTGGTAGCCACGAATACACGAACTTTGTTGTCAGGTTCATTAGGTTTCATACAGATCTCAGAACAAAATCATTCCTGCTATCTCTAGACACGTGCTTCAGACTGGTTCATGGCTATGAAAACTGCAGTTCTGCATTGTTTGGGGGAGGAGGTTAATTCGGATGTGTGAACATTCACTCATGTAATTTGGTACAAACAGGATAGAACTAAAGCCAATGTGAGCTGCACTCAGGTGCCAAGCAGTGCTTAAACACTTCAGTTTCGAACAGGCTGCCACCTTGGCAAAAGAAAGCAATAATAAGTGTGCAAGTGCCTTCTTACATTTGGAAAGCATTCTATTATTGACAGTGTTTCTAGGACCAGTGTCATTGAATATTAAGTGTGCAAGGCAAGCTGTTACCATCTTCCTCTGTCTCCCTTGTTTTTCTATAAACTGGCTCTAACAGTAGACACAGTACTTGCTTTAAAGGGTTTATGTTTTGTTTCGTGTTTTGGGCACAATGTCTTTGGTGATGATGTGTTAACTACTGACTGGTATCAAGAGGCATACAATATCTACTTTTTCCATTGTTAGCAAGGCCACCCTTGATAGTTGATTTCCAGAGGCATCATTCCATGAATTTCCCAAACATTCGCCTGATCATTTTAGTAACTATTGATGATAGTTCCCTAAATCCACTGGCTCTATGGAGATTTAAGTAGTAGCAATCTAACCCTTTTTTTCTCCTGATTTATTTTTATTTTTAGTTATGTGTCTGTGGGATGGAGAGACATCTCAGTGTTTAAGAGTACATACTGTTTGCGCTTGCAGAGGGCCTGAATTCAGTTTCCAGGATCCATGTTGGATGGCTCAAAGCCACCTACAACTCCAGCTCCAGGGAATCTAAGGCCTCGGGCCTCCAAGAGCATCTGCACACACACACACACACACACACACACACACACACACACACACACACTTCTTCTTCTTCTTCTTCTTCTTCTTCTTCTTCTTCATTGTCTCTCTCTTTCTCTCTCACACATAATTAAAATAGCAAGGATAAATATTTTTAACTATAACTGTGTTTATGTGACTGTATATATGTGTGTGTCTGTTTAGATAGGTATCCAAGGGTGCAAATGCAAATACTCAAAGAAACCAGAGAGGGCATCTCAATGTGGAGTTACCAGCGACTTATGAGCCATCTGACATTGGTGCTGAGAAACAAACTCAGGTCTTCTGCAAGAGGACTACGTTCTCTTAACTACTGAGAATCTCTTGAGTTCCTCTCCTGAATTTCCAAGCTGTTCTTCTCCTACAAGTGAGAACTTTGTCTCATTGGCTATTCATTTATCCTGAAATAAATCAAACCCAGATTGTAGAGAAAATATACGGGAGAAATAATCCAGTTTCTTTAGCAAATAAATGTGGTTTAAAAAACAAAGAGAAGGTGATGACTGTTGTAGATTAAACCGGACTTAGAGAGTGCACATGTGATTGATTCTTAATTTTAACCTCAATCAAAATGCAGCTGTTTCTGGTTGGGGTTTATTAAGGACACATTTGAGGGACTGAAGGGTATAGCTTGATTGTAGAACACTTGCTTATCATGCATGAGGCCCTGGATTCTACCCCCACCAGCACAAAAGAAAATGTTTTATATAATCAGAAAAATTGAAAACGAACTGTATATTAGATGTTAAGTATGGTTTTGTTAAGAGTCTTTTTATTGTAAGAGTCTTTTTTATGGTCTATTTAACTTTATTTTATATACATTGGTGTGAAGGTGTCAGATCCCCTGCAACTGGATCTTCAGACAGTTGTGAGCTGCCACGTGGGTGCTGGGAACTGAACCCAGGTCCTCTGGAAGAGCAGTCAGTGCTCTCAACCACTGAGCCATCTCTCCAGCCCCTTGTAAGAGTCTTTTATATTAGCTCAGACAATGAAATATTCACAGTGAAAAGATACATTTTAGATATGCTATAAAAATATTTTAGCCTCCAAAAAGGAAAGGTTTAAATTCGATAAAAAAAATAGCACAAAGTTGAGGGTATTGATGTTAGGTTCATAAATACTTAGGTGCTTATTGCTCATTTTCATTTTAAGTGGTAGTTTTCTTCATGAAAAAAATATTAGAAAAAATAAGTCAATTGTTTGTCTAAGTCCAGGAATGGGTGAAAAATAAAATAGTTACCATTTGCAAAGATGCATCATCGTGTGAATCAAAATCATCCACCACTCCAGAGGGTATAAATTACATATGGACGACAGTCTCCTTCTTACTTTGAAATAACATCTAAAGTATTTGGAAGACTATCATAATAGTCCTGTAATTGAGAATAATCGCCTTAAAATCTGGCTTTAAACATCGAGTACTCCATCCACATTGAAGAGGGGCTGATTGGATTGCACTGTCATTGTGTCTCACATTATGAGATGGTTCAATAGCATGTTGCTACTTCATCATCCGACACAGACACACAGCTGCCTCTGGAACTAAAACTTTCCTTCTGAGTGAGAATCCTTTCAACAACCAACGATTTTTCTGGCCACCGATCACTGTCTACACTTAGAGGTCAGGAATCTACAGCCTTCAGGACAGCTCGTCACATACTTCATCTAAAGCTGCTTTTCCAGGTACAATGGCAAAGCTCAATAGTTGAAATAGAGACCAGATGGCTGGCAAAACCTCAAATATGAACCATCTGTCCCTTTATAGAAAACACATTGCCCACCTCTTACTTAGCTCAAAACAGAAGCCCCATGGTTTTGATTTTTGGAGAGGTGGCTTATGTTGGATGAGGAAATATGCTAAATGGTTTTATTGTCCTACAGTTTTTATATTGATATATCATTAATCTGTTCTGCTTTGATGAAGGGCAGATTAGGGTAGAAATCAATGTTCAATAGCATCATTATTTTTCTTCTATGGAAGAAAAAACACAGCAGGGTGAATGCATAAAATGAGTTGGGAAATGTTATTTGAATTCCTACAACCCCCTTTCATTGATGAATCTTTTGTGGTCTGTAACTTTCTGACGACCTCCTAATTTCACCAATGCGATCTACCTCAGGGCACAGCCAACTGCTCCCTGCCTTTATTCTCCTTCTCCCAGCAGAAAAAAAAATGTGCTTAGAATAAGTTCTGCTTTACCTTTTGAAAGGGAGGAGGACAGATTCAGATTGAACTTGACAATGGGGACGTAGGCGTGTGTGCAAGTTGTTCCTGAAAGGGGAACAAGGCATCTGGCGTGTGTTGCCCCTTCTGTCAGAGGAACGAGGAGGCGAGGGAAAGAGCAGAGTTCAGAAAGTCTTCTGTTATCACGGGAGACCCAGAAACCTCTCCCAGCTGGAATTTCCATGCTCAGAGAAGCCATCTGAGAGTGAGAACAGGGATCGCTCTAAAGCCACACACAGGGTCCCTGAAAGGCTGGCAGCTTTCTACTAATGATCTAAACCCTGCAAATCGTGGACTCCTAATGATCTACTCTCTGCAAATCTTGGAGCAGGGCATAATTCTAGATCCTAAAGTTCAGCTGAATTTTTACCTCACCATTTCATTAAGTCAGCATGAATTTCTGCCCTTTAGGAAAGCACCCGAACTGGGGATTGTAGCGCAGTTGGCAGAGTGGTTTCCTAGCATTCATGAGCACTGCATAAACATGGCATGGGGATACAAACCTGTAATCTCAGTACTCAGGAGGTAGAGGCAAGCGGCAGGTGTTCAAAGTCACCCTGGGGTACACCGCAAGCTTGAGGACAGCAAGGGATACTTGAGGATAAACGAAAAGAAAAAGACACCCTAAAGGGTTAATCTTAGCATGAACAAACAGCCCTGGCTATACCTTCAAGATATGTTCATTGGACGCCTTGTCATCGGGGGACACATACAAACGGATGAACACAGAATTGCTGTATTGGCCACGGAATGTTGCAAGCGTTTGCAAGAGGCTGAATTTTCTCTCCGACCAAACCCCTTCAGGACCAATATTAGCTTCAAGCACGGGCCAGCGGAAAGGTGAATGCCGCAAGATGTGGAGCAGGGGCTTGGCGTCTGCTTTTTCAATCGCTTCTGAAAGGGAGTGGACACAAAGGGCAAGTTAGAATTGTAAACTAGAAGCCAGGTACCATGACTCATCCCTCCAAGTCCTGCACTCGAGAAGAAGCAAGAGGATCAGAAACTCTAGGTGACCCTCAACTACACAGTGATTGCTCAAAGCCAACCTGAGCTCCATGAGACCTTGACTCAAAACACTGAAAATGAACTGCAAACTGGATTACCAAGCTAGAGTGCAAATGTCTCTTCTCAACCTGCTGGACGTTCTCTATAATGAAGATGGGCTTACTGGTACAGACCCCTGCCAATGAATGAAATTAAGCCAGTGATACTTATTATTGGCGCCAAGGAACAACCCTCATTAACAATATAGTTCAGTTATGACAAGGATGCCCTGGTGAATAGGTGCTTCTAGCATATCAAACGATATCCCCAAATCCTACCGAAATCAACTAACACACTTTCTGGAAGCACTTGCTTCAACTCTGGAATGGCCTTGAAAGATCACGTTGAGGTCTTTGTCTCCCAACGAGAATGCTAGGAGGAGCCTGAGATGCCTAGAAATCTAAAGTTCCAGTGGCTTCTATGGAACATAATTGTCCTAAGTATTTGCCCTCTCAGGTTTTGTCTGGAGCCAGAACTGGCCTGGCTGTGGATTCCAATTTATTTTCTTACTAGATACAATGAGCTTTTCCCTGCTGCCCTATCTAAATTTCTAATATAGGAACTGACACAGAAACAATCCGGTCACAGATAAGATCATTTTCTTGAGGCTGGAGAGATAACACAGTTGTTAAGAGCACATGCTGTTCTTGCAGAGGAACCGAGTTCAGGTCTTCACACTCATGGTGGGCAGTACACAACAGCATGAACCTCCAGCTTCAAGGGCTCCTACAACCTCACCTGGCCTCTATCTGTACTCACGCACTCGAGTGCACACACCCACACACATATACACACAGTTATAAACATCAAATAACAAAATCAAAATGTGTTTAAAAGATTATTTTTTACTACAACAGGACAGATTCTCTAAGAAAGATTCGTCAAAATCCAGTCTTTGAGACTTTTTATTACCTAAAAAAAAAAAAAACACCTTTAAGCATTGATAGAATTTTAGTTTTTTCTTCCTTAACAATGCCTTTAAACATTAATAGAATTCTGAGGGATAAGGATCATAAATATTTATTTTCCTTATTACTCACTCTCATTCATGCAGGATGAATAAAGGATTTTGGCTTTCTGTACGGCTTCAATGTCCCGCCTTCGACTGACTGATTTCTCCAGAAGTGCTACAAAGGTGAAAATAGAATTCATTAGTATCTGCCTGTATATGATGTCAGATTGAAGGTCAGCCTCCAGAAAATTAAATACCAAGACAGACGACTCTGAAGAATACCAGGAGTGCAGACAGCAGGGAAGATTCCAAAGCTTCCTGAGGTCCAAATAAAAACAATTGAACATTATTTTATCCAAGGTTCTCCTAGCTCAAAAGAAACTGAATGTTCACCAGCCATCTGAGGCTAGACTTTCTGCAGGGGTTAATTTCTGCTGCCACCTACACAAAAGAAAGCTGACTTCATTTATTAAAAACCCAAAAATAATTCAGTCTGTTGTTTCTGTCCCAAGCGATACTCTCAATGGAGGTAATTTCATCTGGGTTAAGTTTCTTACCATTCTTTTTTCATAACTCAGCCTCTCAGGAAGGTCACCCGGAAGAAAATTTCTCATTACAAAGTCTTATTTGGTGTTGTATAACATGGACATGAAAAAAAAAAAAAGTTCTCACAACAGGAAATAAAGAATCGAGATTGGAAAGCCTACCCAAATTGTCTGAAAATGTGCCCATTCCCACATGCAAAGTCCTGGAGAAGTAAATGAGGCCATGTACAAAAACTGTTTGCCAGACCTTCTTGGAAAATTATTTTCTATTTATAAAATCATTAATAAGATTGTTTGAAGGTAAAACAAAAAATGGTTGTTGTCACTTTTCTTTCACATAAGGAAAGAAGAAGGCCAGAACACAGTGGAAACCAACTTCTTCTCAGGGAAGGGGGGGGGTTGCACTTGACTTGAGAGTATCAGTTTACCTTCACGAAGCCAAGTTGATGAATCCCTAGGGTGGACTGTAGCCCCTTTGGCCCTGCCTATTTCCACTGTATAAGACGGCTTCTGACAGGAAACACACTTGAAATCCTCCAAAAATCAGCAGAAAAGATGGTTTATATCTCTCCCAAAGGCTTCACGGCACAATGTACAATGCTAATCAATTTGATAAAACACACACACATTCCAAGGACTGACATCTAAACCACAAGTTCCACATTCCAAAAACTGCAATCCAAAGTTCTTGTCCAGGGTATTTTGTTTTGTTTTGTTTTGTTTTAAGACATATTTTATTGTTTCCATGTGTCGCTGTGTGTCTTTGTGTGCATGTATATGTACTTGTTTGCAAGGGCCACCAAAGGCCAGAAGAGGGGTCCCCTGGAGCTAGAGTTACAGGCAGTTGTGAGCGGCTCATTGTGAGTGCTGGGAACTCTGCCAGAGCACCAAGCATTCCTCACTGCCAACAGTCTCTCCAGGCCTACTTGGCTTTTGTCTCTATGAGAACCGGTACATAGACCAAGCCCAGGACACTAGACAGAGTCTAGCAAACTAACCTCTGGTTGAAGGTGAACATTTTCAACAACTTGTTTGGGGCATCTTGTGTATCATCACAGCAAGAAACGTTGGAAAACTTGCTCCAGAAATAAAGGGGTTTGTTTTGTGGGGTTTTGTCTTTTTCAACAAAGTTCTTAAACCACATCCATACATTCTTCATTCAAGTCATCTCTCATGTCTGTCACATTAGACTGTCACATAATGACTTTCTGTCATTAGACTATTGGAAAGACACATTCAGAAGTAAATAATCCACATTTCATTGAGGGTTCTTAGTGAGGGTTTTATTGCTGCGAAGAGATACCATGACCATGGCAACTCTCATAAAGAAAACATTTCGTTGGGGCTGGCTTACAGTTTCAGAGGTTCAGTCCATTATCATCATGGCAGGGAGCATGGTGGTGTGCAGGCAGACTTGGTGCTGGAGGAATAGCTGAAGAGTCCTACATCTTGCAGGCAACAGGAAGTAGACTAGACACTGGGTTGGGCGATATCCTCAGCATAGAAAACCTCGAAGCCAGCCCCCACCGTGATACACTACATCCAACAAGGCCACACCTCCTTAGTGCCACTCCCTCTGGGGGGCCACTTTCTTTCAAACCCCTACAGGTTTGGATGAGGTTTCAGTATTATAAATACCCTGCAGGCTGCAAACATGACTACCTAAAGGGCCAAGAAAGAAGCCACAGGAGCAAAAAATAAGCACCGGTCTTTAATATTGATTTGAGTGTGTTTCCAGCGCATACTGTGGCTCAACACGTGTTGAACAGATCAGTCCTAAAATCCTAACCATGCACAAATACCAATCATTTACCAATAATTACAAATACCAATAATTTACACTGGACAAAATTCTGGTTTCTGTAACAGAATTTGGCTTTTCGAACAGATTTAGCTGATGCTAGGTTCTTTGTCCTATCCTTTGTCGTCTTCTCTCGACTTTCTCTCTGTATCAAAGCAGACAGAGAAGCACTGCGATGCAGATGGTGCTGTGGCAATCAGCTCCCAGCACTATTTTCTTTATCTCTGCATGTGAATTAGTGAGAATAGGAATAATAGCAAGCCTGGAGAGTCATTAATAAGCAGAAAATAAGACCTGCCTATCACAGGCAATTATTCAAGTTATTAAAATGTCTCCAAAATGTGGAAAGGTCTCACAGGTCACGAACGCAGCATAGCCGGTGTTGTTTAGTGGAAGATTTTCGATGCTTCCTACTCTTTCCTATAGCAAACGAAAATGCCAATTCATAGAATCTTAAGACAGCCTACATCAAACTTCACATTTGGCTGGAAAAAAATATGTTCTCCTCAAATTATCTTAAAACTGCATATAGTAAGCCAGGAAGTGGTAGCACAAGCCTTTAATCCCAGCACTTAGTAGGCAGGTGAATTTCTGTGAGTTCAAGGCTAGCCTGTTCTACAAAATGAATTTCAGGACAGCCAAGGTCGCACAAAGAAACCCTATCTCAAAAAAAAAAAAAACCAACAACAACAACAACAAACAAACAAACTCAAAACAAAACAAAAAAAATCCTGAATATGGGAAGTATTTTTCTCCTCACTAAGATCAAATAAAACTGGTTTCAAAAAATAAGGCAGCTAGGTACAGTAGCTCAGACTTGCCACTCCAGCCCTAGGGAGGCTAAGACAGGAGAACTCCTGTGACTTTTGGGCCAATTTGAACTAAAGAGTGAAAAACATATCAAGATAAAAGGCTTCCAAGTCCCACAGACATGAGCTCCAGTTTCAGTTCACTGATACCTCCTAGCAAGAATGGAGGCAAGTTATTTAATGTCTCTAAGGTTTTGGCATTTTTGTCTGCAAATTTGGATTATAGTATACACCCCCGGGGTTGGTGACGATTTTCAAACTTTAATGCATCAAGAATTTCTAGCTCAGAGCCCAGGCACATGCTGAAGTCAGTGGTGGCTGGGCTGTGGATGCAGCTCAGTTGGTCGGGCACTCGCCTAACATGAAAGAAGCCCTAGGTTTAATATCAGCACAGAATAAATTGGACATGGTGGCACATGCCCGTTCTTTCAGGACTCGGGAAGTGGGAATAGGAAGATGGAAACTTCAAGGTCATCCACGGGTACATAGCAAGCAAACTGAGAGCCTATCTCTCAAAAAAGACAAAACAACGGGGCTGGAGAGATGGCTCAGAGGTTAAGAGCACTGACTGCTCTTCTGGAGGTCCTGAGTTTGATTCCCAGCAACCACATGGTGGCTCACAACCATCTGTAGTGAGATCTGGTGCCCTCTTCTGGCCTGAGGGCATACATGGAGGCTGAACACTGTGTACATAATAAATAAACAAATCTTTTTAAAAAAAAAAAAAAAGACAAAACAAATATACAAAAAAAAAAAAAAAACCTAGTAGCGTAATCTGGATGACAGACCAAGTTAACCATATCAAAAAGTGGATTGTTATCGATCTTCCTAGTGTGTCCTCCATAACTATTTGTACTTTCCTCCTCCTGTTTCAGGTACAGTCGCTATCAAGATACTCCCTTTCTCTGCATTGGATGCTTGCTCAAAGACCCCGCTGTAGACACTTTGCAGAACTCTGTGGTTCTGCACATTTCCTCAGCTTCCATAGCACAGAAAATGCCGGGTAGCTATCTGTTAGTCATTAGTGATCTCAAAGCTGCTTGGCTTATGTGCTTCATCCTGGACAGCAAGGCCCTGTTTTTCCAAATACAAACATTTTCAATCCAATTATAGTATGTATTCAACAGAAAATGCCCAGATCATAATTTGAAAGGATTCTGCAATGTAAACACACAGAAGTAAGCACGATTGTTACCAAAATCCAAGAAGCCCTATGGTCGCTTCCTTATCACTGCCCCCAACCAGGATTCTGAATGGATATTTTTGCTTGGTTTTGTGGCCTTTCACTGAACCGAAGACCTGGTTATGCTGAGCAGTCTTCTGCTGAGCCTCACCTCCTCGTCCATTGTTTGCTCAACTCTGTTTCACAATACTTGCATAATTTAACTTGTTCTTTTGATTTATAAAAGATCTTCCCATAGTCTCCACATCTCCTCTTTGAGGACTGACAAAAATCTTCTCCCATTCTGTAGTTCTTATTTTCTTCCTGGTATCTTGCGATGAAGTGAAATTTCGAATTTTAATGTAGTTCTATTTCTCCCTTTCTCCCTCTATGATTAATGCTATTTGTTATTTTTTAAAAAATCTACCCCAGATCACAACAATGACCTACACTTTCATCTAGAATCTTCATTGCTTCATATTTATACCTACAGCCCATTTATAATTTCTTTTTGTCCATGATGTGGACAACCAAGGTTGGCCTTACCGGGGATGAATCATGAAAAAGGTTTAATAAGTAAGATATATTGGTCAATTCTTCTCAAATGGTATCACCAGATACATTTTGGCATGAAAAAAAATGGCACTGACATTCTTGGTACGGCCGCAGCTTAGCTCTTTCGCACTGGCCCTCTCAGCCTTTCCTTTCAGACCATCTCCATCCCCTTGTATCAGTTGCCTATTCCCAGGGACCCCAGTATCCACACTGGACTGTAACTCAGGTAGGCTATGCTCACTGTCTTTCCCACCATCTTTTAACTTGTTTATCTCCAAGGCTCCTCTTAGCCCTATAGCGGCCTGCTTGCAGGATTCCTGCCTCCCATCACACTCCCATTCTCTGGGGACTCTGCATCTTGGTTCTGAACAATTCCCCTAGCACTTTCCCAACATTTCCTCTCAGCCTTTCCTCACGGCCCATCTTCATCCCTTTCTGCAACCTACTGAGCCATTGAATAACTCTCTAGAACAACTCTCTACGAGGGACCCCACAGCCACCAGACTTGCCTAGGATCTCAGGTGGACACAGCAAGCAAAGAACAGATCACCCACCCTCCAAAGACAAGACTAGGCATCAGGACAACAAAATATCTCAAATATCATCACTCCTGATGCCTTGACACTAGAGAAAAAAACCACAAACATGAATAGCCAAGACAATGTGCCTCCACCAAAAGTCAGTAACTCTTATTACAGCAAAACCATGAAAAGTGGCCTGGTGCAGTGCATGTCAGGGACTTAAAAATACTGATTATGACTATGTTTAGGGACCTTAAAGAGGAGATGAATTGATGCCTTAATTAAGTCTGTGAAACATAAGCAGTTGAATGAAATAATAAAAACAATTCAAGATGTGCAAGTAGAATTCAACAAAAAATATGCCAGCACTTGGGAGGCAAAGGCAGATGGATCTCTTGAGTTTAAGGCCAGCTTGGTCTACAGGGAGAGTTCCAGGAAGGCCAGGGCTACACAGAGAAACCCTGTCTCAAAAAAGAAAAAAAAAAGAAAAAACGAAAAAGAAAAGAAATGGGATCATGAAAGAAAGTCTAAACTAAAAAAAAAAAAAGAAATAAAAATTTAAGAAGTCAAAGACGTCAGAGGGACTACAAGACAAAGAAGAGAGAGTCTCAGGCATTGTAGATAAGGTAGAAGAAATGGATAGCTCAGTCAGAGAAAATGTTAAATCTAAAATGAACTTTTAAAATCTATGCGTAAAACATCCAAGAAATCTGGAACACTAAGACCAAATCTATGAAGAATAGAGGAAGGAGAAGAAACCCAGGTCAAAGGCACAGAAAATACTTTTAACATAGAAGAAAATTTTCCTAACCTAAAGAAGAAGATGCCTATCAGGGTACAAGAAGCACAGAGAACACCAAATAGACTGGTCCAGAAAACAAATTCTCCATGACATATAATAATCAAAACACTAAATGTACAGAATAAAAAACATTAAAAGCTGCAAGGGAAAAAGTCCAACTAACATAAAAAGGCAGGTCTATAAGAATTACACCTGACTTTTTTTTTTTTTTTTTTTTTTTTGGTTTTTTGAGACAGGGTTTCTCTGTGGCTTTGGAGCCTGTCCTGGAACTAGCTCTCGTAGACCAGGCTGGTCTCGAACTCACAGAGATCCGCCTGCCTCTGTCTCCCGAGTGCTCGCCCAGCTCTGACTTCTTAATGAAGACTCTGAAAGCCAAAAGGGTCTAGACAGATGTCCTGCATACCCTAAGACACTACAGACACCAGCCCAGACTACCATACCCAGCTAAACTTTCAATCACCATAGATGAAGAAACAAGATATTCCATGATAAAGTCAATTCAAGCAATATCTATCAACCAATTCATCTCAACGGAAGGCATTAGAAAGACAACTCAAGTCTGAAGAAACAAACTACAACCAAGAAGACATGAAGAATAAATGATTACAGACCAGCAAATCAAAAGAGGGAGAAAAGCTAAAACAACAAAATAATAAAAATCTATAAACTGCTCTTGATAACTCTCAGTATTAATGACCTCAAATCTCCAATACAAAGACACAGACCAAGAAGCGGGTTAGAACATAGGATGCATAATTCTGCTGCATCCAAATCACACACCTCACCATAAACAGAGAAATGCTGGAGGTAAATAAGGTCCTAAGTCAAATGGACCCAGCAGATACAGCGCACGTCACCCAAACACAGAACATATTTCCTCTCAGCAACCACTGAACTTTTTCCAAAATTAACCACATGTTTGGACACAAAGCACAGCTCAACAGACATAAGAAAATTAAAATAACACCCTGCATCCCTTCTGAGCACCCCAGATTAAAGCTGGAGATCAACAACAAAATCAGAAAGCTTATGAACTCATGGAAAATTAACAACTTGGGGCTGGAGAGATGGCTCAGAGGTTAAGAGCACCGGCTGCTCTTCCAGAGGTCCTGAGTTCAATTCCCAGCAACCATATGGTGGCTCACAACCAACTGTAATGAGAGCTGGCGCCCTCTTCTGGCGTGTAAGCATACATGCAGGCAGAATATATACATAATAAATAAATCAATCTTTAAAAAGAGGAAAATTAACAACTTACTACTGAATAAAATTGGGTCAACACAGAACTTCAAAAATAATTAAAGGCTTTCTAGAACTGAAGGAAAATGAACATACAACACACCCAAACTCACAGGGCATAAAGAAGGCAGTTATAAGAGACACATTCATAACATTAGCTGCTATTACAAAACTTGGGGAGATCCCACTTTAGTAACTTAACAGCACACTCCAAAGCACCTAGTGGTCCTCAACCTGTGGTTCGCAACCCTTTCACAGGGGTCACATATCAGATATTTTGCATACCAGATATTTATATTATGATTCATGACAGTAACAAAGTTACAGTTATAAAGTAGCAACGAAAAGAGTTTTATGGTTGGAGGCCAGCACAGCATGAGAAACTGTGTTCAAGGGTCACAGTATTAGCAGGATAAGAATCACTGCTCTAGAATAAGAAAAAAATAACATTCAAAGGGAATGGGAAGCAGAAACAAATTCAGAGCCAAAATCGATACAATAGAAACACTAACAAACAACACAAAGAAACTAAGAATTGATTCTTTGAAAAAAAATCAGTAAGATTGGCAAACCCTTAACCAAATCAACTAAAAGACAAAAGGGAGATCCAAATTAATAAGATTTGATAGAAAAAGGAGGAAAGCCAGGCGGTGGTGGCACACGCCTTTAATCCCAGCACTCGGGAAGCAGAGGCAGGCGGATCTCTGTGAGTTCGAGGCCATCCTTGTCTAGAAGAGCTAGTTCCAGGACAGGAACCAAAAAGCTACAGAGAAACCCTGTCTCGAAAATAAAAAAAAAAAAAAGCCACAAAGAAATCCAGATTTGACATCTTGACTAGAGCCATGAGACAACTAGCTCCAGATAAGATTTCAAGTAATATATTGAATAGGTATGGAGAATGTGGGAATCCTTGTCTTGTTCCTAATTTTAGTGAAAATGCCTGGAGTTTCTCACTGTTTAGGTTGATGGTGGCTGTGGACTGGAAATCTCCTTCATTATGATAAGGTATATCCCTTGTATCCATAATCTCTCGGACTTTTATCATGATGAGATATTGGATTGTCTGTATCCAATGAGATGGTTTTTGTCTTTCAGTCTGCTTATATGGTAGATTATGTTCAATTTATGTATGATGAACCATTCGTGCATCTCAGAGGTGAAGTCTACTTGATCATGGTGGATAATATTTTGTATATATTCTTGTATTTGGTTTGCAAGTATTTTATTAACAGTTTTTGTATTTTGTTGATAAGGGATATTTGTCTGTAATTTTCTTTTGGGGTGGGTTTTATGTGGCTTATATATCTGAGTAATCATGAAAAGAATTAGGTAATATCCTTCAGTTTCTATTTCACAGAATAATTTTAGAAGTATTAGTGTTAATTCTTCTTTGAAGGTCTGATAGAATTCTACACTGAATCTTCTGGCCTTGTGGTTTTCTTCTTGAGTGAGGTGAAGGGAATTTGGGAGACTTTTAATTACTGTTTCAATTTCACTAGGGCTTATGGGTATGTTTAAATAGATTATTTGATGTTGCTTAATTTTGGTAGGTTGTATATATCAAAAAATGTATCCATTTCTTTTAGGTTTTCCAGCTTGATAGAGCAGAGATTTTTTTATTATAAAAACATGCTTTATTTTGTAGACAGCAAGTAAACAGTGATTTTTATTAGATTTTTCTTAGTTAAAACAATTTTTAAATTTAAATATATTTGGCTCATATTCTTCCTCTCCCCCAAGTCCTTCCAGACCCACTTTCTATCCCTACCCATGTAACTTTAAGTTCTTTCCCAAAACACAAACAAAAACCCAGTACAATAACAAGACTCCCCTGAACCAAGAAAGCGAAATATAACACCACCCCCACCAAAAAAATAAAAAAAAAACTAAAAAAACCACCAAACTGTAAGCAAATAAAAGTCCCCACAAATAAACACTGTGCTGTCCATTATATGTTGGTCAAGAACTCCTGAACATGAAGCCTGCTCTGGAGTGGTTGATATACCCAGTGTCAGTCCATTGGAGAAATCTGACTTCCCTCTCTTAGAAGGTATAAATGACAGTTCTGTTGTTAAACTTTACCCTAGTAGCTAGGTTTTCATTCATTCATTCATTTCATAACTATAACAAAATAAAATATAATAAGATAAAACAAAAGCTACTAGTTTGGAGTTTGACATGACAAACCAACAGAAGGAAAAGAACTCAAGACAAGGGACAAGCATCAGAGAGCCACTCATCCACACACTCAGGATTCTCATAAAAACACTAAACTGGAAGCCTTACTATAAGCTCAGAAGAACTGCTAGAGATCTATCCAGGCTCTGTGCATGTGGTTTCAGTCTCTGTGAATTCATAGGAGCTTTGTCAATGCTGATCTGGAGGGCCTTAAAATAAACATCCTTCTGAGTCTCTGGATTTCCTGTCTGTTGTAATGTCACCCTTTGCATCTCTAATTTTATTAATTTGGAATCTCTCTGTGTCTTTTAATTTCACTAAGAAGTTCCTTTGTTATTACATGGGGCATGATATGAGTTTCTTGTGGGTCTTTTTCTTGTTTTTGTTAAAGACAGAGAGAAAAATGGCACAGTTGTGTAGTAATAAGTGTGGAGGGGCTGCGTCCCCAGCACCCCGGCCGCCTGCTAGCTCATGCCCGAAATAACAACACACAAATTGTATTCTTTTAAACACTGCTTAGCCCATTTCTATCTAGCCTCTTCTAGGCTAATTCTCGCACCTGGACTAGCCCATTTCTAATAATGCGTGTAAGCACCCCAAGGTGCGCTTACCAGGAAGATTCTAACCTATGTCCATCTTGGGTCGGAGCTTCATCGCGTGTGCCTCAGAGAGCAGAGCTATCGGGAGAGCGGAGCATGGCGTCTCTGCTCCAGAGGGCAGAGCTGTCGGGTCTGCCTGAGGAGTCTTACTTCACTTCCTCTTCCTCCTGTTTACTCCTCCCACCTATGTTTTAACCTATCAGGGCAAGCAGTTTCTTTATTTAATTAACCAATGAAATCAACAGATTGATATATGACACTCCAACATCACAGTTGGATGAATGAGAAGGTAGAGAAGGTAGGGTGGATCAGGGAGGAATTGGGGAGGGGAAATCACAACCAGAATACATTGTATAAAAATTTTTGCAACTTAAAAAAAACTGTAAAACAAAGACAAGTTATAAAGGTCAAAAGCTGGCATTGACTATAGTTATTATTGGTCACAGTCAAATCTGAAGCCCCAAGGCCTAGGGCTTGGTGCACAAAGCTAGTGCTTAACAAATACTGCCTGAGGTAAATTTCCAAGAAGAAAAGGCAGAATTTTTCATTCAATTACACAAGACATGCAAAAAGCTAAGCTGACTACCTTTATTATTTCTCACTATCATGTGCAATATCTTGGCCATGTAGCACCATAATCTCTGGGTTTGTTCACATTCCAGTCTGTATCATCCAAGACTCTATTCACCTGTTTCCAAGGACACTACTTTGATTTTACCAATTGTCTCATCTTAATCACCCATTTTCAATGCTCTGTTTTTCAGAACTTGGAGGAAAATGTTTCATGTTCCTTTTAACTTGGAAGTCCAGAGAACATCTACCTTGTCCGCTTGATTCACTCCTCCTACTCAAATGGCATTTATTGATCACTGTAGAACTAAGAAGAAAATTTCAAAGGATGCTGAGATTCCTGAGGACATCACAGTACCCTTGTGAGTCAGAAGTTCACGAAAGGCACAGACAGTTAAGGTCAGTCACTTCAAGTGTGTAACAGTTAGGAACTGAACAATGAATATAGTCTTAAATTTTCCAACTGCTATTGCAAAAGTTCAGGTACATGAGTAAAAATTTGCCAAGAATCTTGGTACTGAACTGATACCATGAAGCCACAGAGAGCTTTACAGAGCACCTCCGTTCTAGTCTTTCTTTATCTCCTATGAGATGTCTGAGATTTCCCTGAGCGCCATGTACTCTGATAGGAATCCTTGGGCTATTAAGAAACCAGTGAAAGCAATAGTCACAAATAGCATAAAATATCTCGGAGTAGCTCTAACCAAACAAGTGGGAGACTTGTATGACAAGAACTTTAAATCTTTGAAGAAAGAAATTGAAGAAGACACCAGAAAGTGGAAACATCTCCCATGCTCTTGGGTAGGTAGAATTAACATAGTAAAAATAGCAATCTTACCAAAAAGCAATCTACAGATTCAATGCAATGCTCATCAAAATCCCCGCAAAACTCTTCACAGACCTCAAAAGAACACTACTCAACTTCATATGGAAAAACAAAAAACCCAGGATAACCAAAACAATCCTGTACAATAAAAGAAATTCTGGAGGCAGCACAATCCCTGACTTCAAACTCTACTACAGGGCTACAGTACTGAAAACAGCTTGGTATTAGCATAAGAACAGACAGGAGGACCAATGGAACCAAATAGAAGACCCAGATATTAATCCGCACATCTTCGATCGCTTGATTTTTGACAAAGAAGCAAAAAAAAAAAATATCAAATGGAAAAAGAAAGTATATTTAACAAATGGTGCTGGCATAACTGGATATCAACATGCAGAAGAATGAAAATAGACCCATATCTGTCACCATGCCCAAAACTCAAGTCCAAATGGATCAAAGACTTCAACATAAAGCCAGCCACACTGAACCTTATAGAAGAGAAAGTGGAAAGTACACTTGAACGCATTGGCACAGGAGACCACTTCCTAACTATAACCCTAGCAGCACAGACACTGAGAGAAACAATTAATAAATGGGACCCCCTGAAACTGAAAAGCTTCTGTAAAGCAAAGGACATGGTCAACAAAACAAAACGACAGCCTACAGAATGGAAAAAGATCTTCACTAACCACACATCAGACAGAGATCTGATCTCCAAAATATACAAAGAACTCAAGAAATTGGTCATCAAAAGAACAAATCATCCAATAAAAAATGGAATGCAGACCTAAACAGAGAACTCTGAACAGAGGGATCTAAAATGGCTGAAAGACGCTTAAGGAAATGTTCAACACCTTAGGCATCAGAGAAATGCAAATCAAAACAACTCTGAGAATCCATCTTACACCTGTAAAAATGACCAAGATCAAAAATACTAATGACAACTTATGCTGGAGAGGTTGTGGGGGAAAGGGAACACTCCTGCATTACTGGTGGAAATGCAAGCTGGTATAGCCCCTTTGGATATCAGTGTGGCGATTTCTCAGAAAATTGGGAAACAACCTTCCTCAAGACCCAGTAATACCACTTTGGGGTATATATCCAAAGGATGCTCAATCGTGCCACAAGGACATGTGCTCAACTATGTTCATAGCAGCATTGTTTGTCAAAGCCAGAACCTGGAAACAACCTAAATGCCCCTCAACTGAAGAATGAATAGGGAAAGTGTGGTACATTTACACAATGGAGTACTACACAGCAGAAAAAAATAACAACAGCTTGAATTTTGCAGGAAAATGGATAGAGCTAGAAAACATCATTTCGAGTGAGGTAACCCAGACACAGAAAGACAATTACCACATGTACTTACTCATAGGTGGTTTTTAAACATAAAGCAAAGAAAATCAGCCCACAAATCACAATCCCAGAGAACCTAGACAACAATGAAGACCCTAAGAGAGACATACATAGATCTAATCTACATAGGAAGTAGAAAAAGACAAGATCTCCTGAGTAAATTGGGAGCATGGGAACCTTGGCAGAGGATTGAAGCGGAGGGAAGGGGAGAGGCAGGGAGGGGAGCAGAGAAAAATGTATAACTCAATAAAAATCAATTAAAAATAAAAAAAAACAGTGTGGGTCTGAAAAAGCCTGGGTTAAAACAGGTCTCACTGAACATAGCGGACAATGAGGACTACTGAGACCTCAAGAACAATGGCAATGGGTTTTTGATCCTACTGCACGTATTGGCTTTGTGGGAGCCTAGGCAGTTTGGATGCTCACCTTACTAGACCTGGATGGAGGAGGGTGGGCCTTGGACTTCCCACAGGGCAGAGAACCCTGATTGCTCTTTGGGCCGACAAGGGAGGGGGATTGGAATGGGGGAGGGGGAAGGAAAGGGGAGGCGGAGGTGGGGAAGAGACAGAAATCTTTAATAAATTAAAAAAAAGTATAAAAAGAAAAAAAACAGTGAATGCTGGAGCAATTTGCTTAATCTGCTCTTGAAAACTTTCACATCAACTTTACAAGGGTAAGTTCTGAAATTTCATTTAGACTATGCCAACACTTCTCCTTTCGAAATCGAAGGATTTCTCAATTCTAATGAGAAAAAACAACATGAAAATTGAAAACTTCGAAACACCAAAATCAGTACTGGAAGTTTCCATACCTACATAATGAGCAAAATGTTCTCTAAACACACACACTATATGTATGTATAATCTTTATAACTATAGTACCATGGCCTGATTTCTCTTTGGGCAATGCTTAAAAGCCACCTTTAGATGGTCCATGATTGAATGTTGCCTCTACCTTCACTATTTTTAGCCCTTGTTGATTTTCCAGGCTGCAGACTTCAAACCAAGCCTGCTTTCTAGGCTCCTTGGCTTAGTTACTGTACTGATTTATATTTTCACCTTTCTAACTCACAGCAGCATGGGTGTTAAAGCCTTATACAGTTAAACATGGAGAGCAGATCAGCTCCGAAAGTCCGATATTATTCCCTTTAAAAAATAAAACTCAAGTTAAGCGGGTCATGGTTCATGGAGCCTATACCCCTCATATTTTATACAAACGGCATAACACTGGGCTTTCCAGTTCCTTAGCCCTGCAGCCAGCCGAGCATGAGATTAACTGAGTCTGCTTGACATACTGAAAAGACAATAAGAACCGATATTTCTCATTCTTCTAGAAAACTTCTACCAACCTATAGGGAGAGAAACTGTCAGAATGATTTTCTCTGTCCATTTTTTATGACTATCTTAAAAGTAATAATTGTTGGTTAGCCTCGGCTCAAGTGAAAGGGGCAAGGATGATTTTAGGAGGATTGAAAACTTCTAACTCATTAATCTAAATCATAGGTTACCAAATGATACAAAATACCTCCTTTTAACACAAAGGACCTCTTTGTCCGGAAGAAAATCAATTTTAGAAAACTGCCAGATACTACAAAACTCTGATGGAAAGTAATTATTTTATTATGTTCACTTATAAGTGAATTAATTTATAAAGATTATACTTATCAAGGTTACAGTTAAAATAATTTAAATTTTAGCAATGCTCTTTGATAGCACAGTATTACAATGGATCTGCCAATATGATATTTAAACTCAGGAAAATACCTTTCCTATTTCGATAATTCAGTGTAAAGCCTGCTCTGAAATTGAAGCCATTAAAATCCACTTTCAGTTTCACCTACAATAAAAATTCTAGCTACCTTTTATTCTCCTGCCTTCTATTTCAACCTTCCTAGGCAAAGGCCAAGTACGGTTGCAAACTCCTTGAGGTGGTCCATCCTGAGTAATCCTGACATAGCCAAGGACCCAATAATGGTACTGTGGATTAGTAAGCATCTCTGCTGTGCCCACTATATTGTTCTTGACCAGAGTTAACCTCCCAAGCATACCTAAGACATGTATCATTAATCCTACTCTGCAGGTTGAAAAAAAAAAGTTAAAAAAAAACTCTTAAAAACTTATCCAAGGAGATTTAGCTGCTGAAATTTAGAATATGACCTGGACCCAGTTCTAGAACTCTTGTTCAACCAACCATCAGATACTCAGCAAAATTCCACAAGTTGGTGTCTTTGTGAGATAACTAAGCTCTCCAGTGCTAGAACCAGAAATACCAATGCCCTTGTAGAATTTCCCAACAAACCTTCAAACTTAACTGGTTATATACACTCTTACTTTTACAATGGAGAAATGACTTTATGCTCAGCCTCTCCTTTGCTCTGTCATTCTATTTTGTGACTAAGAATATCGGTTCCTGGGGCACCTAGTCAGAGATGAGAGAGTTGGAGAGCTTGGAGAAGAACCAAGTTAGCATTGCTCAAGGTTTCCCTTCACATCATGCTCTAACCCAAGCCACTGCTATCCAAACTTGAGTGGGCATCACCATTAGGAGAGATTAAAGCACAGATAGCTGGGTTCTTTCCAAGTATCTGATTTAGTTGATCTGAGATGGAGTCTATGATGCAGTTATTTTTTGTTGTTGTTTTTTGTTTTTGTTTGTTGGGTTTTTTTTTTTTTTTAAGACAAGGTCTCTATGTGTATCCCTGACTGCCCTGAAACTTGCTCTGTAGATCAGGCTGGGCTTAAACTCAGAGATCTATCTACCTCAGCCTCCCAAGTACTTGGGTTAAAGGCATGTGCCGCCACCACCTGGATGATTTCACACTTCTAGTGAACTCCAAGGTAAAGCTGAAGTTGCAGGACCAGAGAATACACTTTGAGAACCACTACTTTAAACCAATAACACTTACCAGTCAATAATTCCTGATATCTAGAATCCTATCCCACTCAAAATCAAGTAAGGTTGTTTTAGCTTTCTTTTGCTCAGTCTACACCTCTGTTTCTTTATTGGTTTTGTTTGGTTTTGTGTGTGTGTGTGTGTGTGTGTGTGTCTGTCTGTACATGTTCATGCCTATGCAAATGGATGTGTGTATATGCAAGGTCATAGGTCATAGGATAACTCCCAACAACACTTCTTTGACATCATCCATCTTTTTGTGTGTATGTATCTCTGTGTGTGGATGTGTTTACATATGTGGGTGCCATGATGCATGCGTGGAGGTCATAGGGAAACCTTGAGTATTGATCTTTGCCTTCCATTTTGTTGTTCTCCAAGGTGTACCCTGGTCTACCTGGCCCATGGACTTCTAAAGATTCCCCTGTCTCATCCTTTCATCTTGCCACAAGGTGCGCTGAGATCACAGACATGCCCTACCACACCTGCCCAGCTTTTGCATGGTATCTTGGTTACTTTTCTATTGCCATTACACCACGACCAAAACAACTTACAGAAGAGTCTATGAGGGCTTACAGTTTCAGAGTGTGAACCCATGACAATCATACCAGGGAACTTGGCAGCAGGCAGGCATGGCGCTAGAGCAGTAGCTGAGAATTTACATCTCCAGGCGCAGCCATGAGGAAGAGATCACTATAACTGTTGGTGTGGGCTTTTGAAACTTCAACGCCCACCTCCAGTGACAAACCTCTTCAACAACAACAACAAAAAAAAAAAAAACTCTGAATCCTTCCAAACAGTAAGTGTTCAATTATATGAGCCCATGAGGGCTATTCTCATTCAAAGCATAATTCATGGGCTCTGGGGATCTAAACTCAGGTCCTCACATTTGCATGACAAGTGCTTCCCCAAGGCCACCCTCCTCATTTTTTGAGACAGAGTCTGTCACTGGCCTAGAACTTGCCAAGTAAATTAGGCTGACTAGCCAGCAAGCCCCTGGAATCTGTTTGCCTGCCTTCCTAGTGCTAGGATTGCAAGCATTACTCCACAGAAACTAGCCTTTTAGATGGATTCCAGGAGTAGAATTCAAGGCAAGAATTTTACCAACTGAGCTCCCCCTCCCCCGGTTTTTTTTTTTTTTCTGCTTTTGTGGTCTTTGGGTATATGAGGGGGTATTGTTTGGTTTTGAGGCAGGACCTCTAGTTTTAAATTCCCTATGTAACCAAGAAGGACCTTGAACTTCTGATCTTTCTACCCTCTGTCTCCACCTCCTGGTTATATAGGAGTGTGTGTGTGCACCAGCATGCCAGATCTTAACCAGTGCTGAAGATCAAGCTCGGGTATTTGTGCATACTGGACAGATAGTCCACCAACTGAGCTGCAACTCCACTTTAATTCAGTGCCAGTATTCTCTGAGGAGAGCACTAAATGGTTTGTTTCGTCTTAGGAAGTGTCTGTCTCCTTACATTTTGATCTCAGTTCCTCAGATTTTCCAGTCCCAGATTTAGAAACATCCTTTCTTAAAAGCAAAGTGCAATGGGGGTTCGAGGGGAGGGCTGATTTACTGGTTTGCGTGGGGATGATCTATGCTGTACCAGAAAGATTTCCAAAAGAGAAAAAAAAAATGACATAGGACATCTGTTTTCAATTTTAGCTTGTATAACACCCTATGGGGAAAAGAGGGGCATAAATAGGGTACACCCCAAATCCTAAGATGTATGAGCTCCAGACTTTGTGAGTCTTCTCTCGTCTATGAAAGCAGCTTCAAAACACTGTAAACATAGGTTTAAAAACCACATCCTAACTAACCCCTGCTTTGACTTCCACCTAACATAAGGAGGTAAGAGGTGGATGGGTTCTATTCCTGGATTTTCAAACAATAATGTGTGATCCAGTGAGTCTATCTCTTGAAAACTGGGTTGCTGACAGTGGAGGGTTAGAGGACATATTCCCTTTGTTTCCCTGTCCAGACTCTTCTCCCCACAAAGAGAGGAAGCAGTAGACCCGTTAGCATCACCAGACAACTCCCAAAGGTACAAGGACTGAAAGGCTGTGTGCTAACTACCCACGAGATGCTGCCCGTGACTGAGGGTACCTGGGCACATCCTACGGTCACAGAAACCAGGGGCAATGAAGGTACAGCAGTGACCCTTACAGCTGACTTAAAGGAAAAATAAAAGAGAATCAAAATGCTTCCGAGTTGCCTTCGTGTGAATGGGCACAATTGGGCTCTGATGAGCCGGTGTCCAACACATCAGCCCCTGCCTCCAAGCCATTGTCCACAGGCAGCCAGTATGCTTTGGCAGAACACATCACTCATCGGGGCTCTTGACATGACATTTACAAATGGCTTCCCATTGCCTTAGGATAAAGTCTAAGATCATTACACAGCCTACAAGGGCAGCATGCTTTTGTCCCTACCCTCCTCTTCTCTTTTGTCTTTTAGCCCTCTTCTTCCCTTCCAAGTCGGAGCTCGGAGCACACGGAGCTTCCTGCATTTCCTCAAAGGCACCAGCTGGACAGAGCCTCCACTCCTGCAGCTCTTTCCGCCTGGGTTAAAATCGGAGACATTTGAAATGGTAGACCCATAATCTGTGGGGGACAAATTATATGGCTGGATTGGTTTGGGCAAGTCACATAATTTCCTTGACCTTCACTTCATCGGATGTAGGGCAAAGACAAAAATAAGCAATGATGGCTGCCGACATCCCAGAATTAGACTAAAGACTGATGGCACAATGATCCTCTACAGAAACAAACAGTATAAAAAAAATGCCGGGGCTTTAGGGAAATGAATTATAACTTTAGAATGGACCAGCAGGTAGTAGAAGCAGTTCAATTTGGAACTTAATCTAAACAGCCCCTATAGGAAGTCTCTGCAGTTAGTAACATAGATAAAATTGCAACTATGTTTCTCTGCCACAAATGTCTTCTTCTGCACCTATCATAACTATTCATCAAAGAAAAGTCTCATTTATTTTTAAAGATATATTTAGTATTTTTATTTCTGTGTATGTATGTGAAGCTATGTGAGTTTATAGGCACCAGGTGCATACAGTTAGCCAGAGGGACTCAGATCCCCTGGAACCAGAGTTACAGAAGGTTGTGAGCTGCCCGATATGGATGCTGGGAACTGGACCCAGGTCCTCAGCAGGAGCAATATGTACTCTTAACTGTGGACTCATCTCTCAAGTACATCTCATCTCATTTTGTTTTTTTTTTTTTAATCTATGGATCTTTTGAAAGTGCCTCCCACTATGCAGACATCAACACCAATGAGGCTTTCCAAATGTATCTTATTTGTGACAAACTATTCTTCAACTAATGTACAATTAATTTTCCTCTTATAGGAAGTGTCTTTTTACAACGTCCTACTGACATGTCAAAGTAAACGGTCCACCATTATTAATTCATTAAGCATCCACATAGATGCTATTAATCATGATGAACTAATGTAGTATTAATGGGTAGCTTGTAAATCTGCAATTGCATGTGGATTTCCTAACAAATTCAAGTTTTCCATGTTTTTTGAGAAGAAAAGAAAAAGAAAATGAAATGAAAGAAAAACCTTTTAGAAAGAAATTAAGGGATGGAAATTTCACTCCTTGTACTACAAGAGAAAAAATCTTGTTTTCTTTCTTATCCCCTAAAAAGTCTTTATATTTAAACAGTACATTGATATTTGCAACATGAAGGTTTTCGTTTAAATGATATGAAGAAAGCAAAAATCCAAACACCCACGCACACTGGAGAGGTACTGAATTTTCCCATGACAGGCTGTTTCCTTTGATGCACTGAAGCCCAGCTAGCTACTCGATACACCACTACCCACACTTGCAGAGTGGGCAGCAACTGAGACTTACTAGCAGGTTGTACAATGTCAGGTTCGGTCTCAGATCCACTGGGCCAGGTCATGTGCCTGGCTGTGCAGGTCTGCAATCCCAGCTCATTGGGAGTTCAAGGACTGACGGGAATACAGATCCAGTTCAAGTTCAGTTAGCAACTTAGGGAAACTCTACCTCCAAACAAAAAAAAAAATGGGGGAAAGGGGCTGAGGCTGCAACTTGTTGGCTACTTAGCGGAATAGTGCTTGCTTAGCCTGTGTGAGTGCCTGGGTTCAATCCCCACTGCTGCAAAAATAAAATTTAAAATATGTAATCTATATATCATATTTCAACAATCCCAAAATGAACACTTTTCCCCATGGGATCATCTCTGAAACTGGACTTTGTTTTCAAACAAGCTACCCAGTGACCACATAGCTACCATGGCCTGGCCAGGCACAAACATGGGCACAGTTACTCTTTAAGTCAGTACTTGAAATGAGCTGGGTACGGGCATGGGAAGCTGTCGCTAAGTAGGTCCTCAGGAAGATTTCAGGACAACTTGACAATGAAATAAGAGCTTAGTGCGTATACTAGAAGGCCATGTTGGTGGAAACTTCCTGAGATATTGACTGGGGGGTGATTTTTAAAGAAATGTTGAATCACTGGTGCTCTTCATAAGCACGATGGTATTTTGTAGCAAAGCAAAGATGATGATTCCAAACCTAAGAGACACTGCAAACAGCTTTTACTAATGCCCAAATCGATGTGGGTTTTGTTTTGTTGGTTTTGTTTATTTGTTTATTTTCGTATTGTTTGTTTTTTTTTTGCAGTCTCCTTTTGAATGGACATAAAAGGAAGAATTTGCGATAAAAATTAGCATCTAGGTAAGTCTAAAAGAATGCTCACTAACACAAAATAGAAATTCCAAGGGATAAGAACACACCGAATTATAGTCCTCGCCTTGGCACGTGATAATTGCGCAGGTTACAGTTGCCAATACTTTCGTTTCAATGAAATATGGTATTAATTTTGTGATGACTATGGCGAAGCACAGTGTTGTGCATTCACTGCCTTCATTTTAATTCAAACAAATCAAGCTCACAATAGCTCAAAAGCTCACATAGCTAAAACGCTACCACATCAGAAGAACCAATATTTTAATTCTGGGAGCTAACAACTACACCAAGAATACAAAAGCTACCTTTGGATTTAAGTAAAGATATCAATATAAAAATAAAAAATAAAAGAGTATTCCATATGACTCCAAAGGCATTTTAAGGACAATTGAACTTCCTCCTCTTCGTGAGAGACTTTAATTCCTGAATATCAGGTTTCACATCCAGGTCCGTGGGACAGAAATACAAATTTGGCCAAGTGAGGATCCGGGCGTGAGGCTGCTGGCAAGCACAGCTTTATGAAAATTCTGAGACACAGTGAGCTGTACAGGCTTCAGACAGCAGCAGGAACCACAATTGCCTCTTTTCCTCACCCAGAACCTCCCACGCATTCCCCATGAGATATGTTTCATTCTGGCAATGACTTGGCTTGCAGCTTTCAACGCCCCCCTCTCACCCGCCAACTTCTTCTCCACAGCTCAGAGGTTCCAGAATGAAAGCAACACCTTTGACCTCAATTAGCAGAGCCGAATTTTACATCTTAATATACTTTCGCTGGTGTGTAGGCAATGCAAAATGCAGTTTACAGTGGGGGTGGGGTGGCAAATGCTTTTTCACTTCTTAAATTATTCCAGGGTCTTGGGCAAAATGTAAGGGAATACAAGTTGAGAGAACTCAGAAAATGTGCAGGGGTGTTTCTCGGCATTCTTCAGTGTCAACTAGCAAAGCATACGAATAGACTAGCCACTTTGGATGGTTCTCATATCACACAACTCACAGACCCACCTCCAGCATAGTTTAAATGGTTTAACAAATGGAAGTAAGGGGGTTGTTAAATGACATCATCTCGATGAAGTTCCTGGCCCTGGTAGGCCTTTCCCGGTGCAATGTATTGATGGTCACAGGGGAAAGATGCTTGGCCTATCTGCACCTTCAGTCACAGGTGAAAATTTCTCAGACTTCATCTATTCAGAGTCCAGAAATATGAACAGGAAATTTGCGACTTGCTTTCACCATGCACTTTTGAGCATACAACTGCCATTTTACTATTTCTCAGGCCTCCCTTTTAACCCTGACCAAGAGGAAGATTGTAGAAATAACGGATTGACCTTCTAATCTACAGCCAAGGAAATCGAGATCTCTGCTTCTGCCATAAAGCCCAAGATGCCCTTGGAAATTCTCACCAGCGATGCCACATTTGCATTCCAGTACGACTCTTATTCCTGGCAACCAACAGCAGGAACACGTGGCTACTTGAGGGACTTTCAGGAATTTGTCACCAGCCAAGATCATGTGAGCAATGCCTTCCAGCTGTTACCACCAAAGCCAGCCAGGGGCTTTGTACACCTGCCAAATAATCCTCCTGTTTCAGCAAGAGCTTTTTCAAAAATACGCAAACCTTCAGTGCAACTGGAAAGAACAACTGAGTGGCATATACTAACCATGGAAAACAGGACCTGGGTGTGGGCAGGTGAAGAGTTGGCACTGTGGCTAGGCCCAGCTTTCTTTCTCGGGACACACATATCCTGTGTCATAAGCCATGCCAAAGAACATGTATTTAGTTGAAAGAACCTAAATTTAGTCAATGGTTTCCTAGAGTAAAATGTTTCCTTCCTCCTCCGACATTCACGTTCACAGGACACTTTTCAGAATGTGTTAGCATACTTCTGCAACCAAAAGGCCCCCTAGTCTGCCCTCCAACTCTTTTTTTTCCATCTGAGGCTATTGTTCCGCTCCTTAGCATTGTCTGTCTCAAGTAAAAAAAAAAATTTAAAAGAGAAGAAAGAAAAGAAGGAAGGAAGGAAGGAAGGAAGGAAGGAAGGAAGGAAGGAAGGAAGGAAGGGAGGAGANGAGTGAGGGAGTGAAAGAGGGAGGAGGGAAGGAGAAGAGAAGGAAAAAGAAGGGAAGAAAGGAGAGGAGGGGAGGGGAGGGGAGGGGAGGGGAGGGGAGGGAAGGGAAGGGAAGGAAAGGAAAGGAAAGGAAAGGAAAGGAAAGGAAAGGAAAGGAAAGGAAAGGAAAGGAAAGGAAAGGAAAGGAAAGGAAAAGAAAGGAAAGGAGGAAAAAATCCCAAGAGCTTCATTCACCCATCTTATTCCTGTCATCTCTTCCCCGACTTAGTTTTCCCTTCCAACAATCTTATAGGTCATATTTTTGGAATCTGGCTCCAAGCACCTCCAGACGTTTAATCCCCTCACCCATGACATCAAGTTCAGTCAGTGGTCCCCATCTTCGAAATGGAAAAGCTACTTCTTCCTTCTACTATCATGTAACTATTGGATTTATGAATGGATATCCTATTTGGTGTACTGCTTTCTCGATCATTAGTACAATTCATAAATAGTTTGAACTACATCATGACAGAAGCTACATCATCTAGAATGGGGGATTTACTTTTAATTCCTGAATTCAACGCGTGGCAGCAGTCAGTAAGTTCAACTGAAACTATACTTCTTCCACGGCCTGAGCAATTCTTTCATCAGTTCAAAAGTTACTATTGGCACAAACCGCTGAACACAAATGTCCAGTTTCATCAAACATCCTCAGAAACACACATTAACTGCCTGTAATGTGCTCATTATCAAGAGAGTCTAGACAGTGGCCTGATGAAAGAGCTTTGTAAACATAGGTTCACAGTAGAAACCGGGTATTCCCAAACACAGCTAAGAAAACTCTTGGATTTGTAATGTGAATCACAATAAACAACTAACAGCAACTTCATTAACTCATTAAATGACCAGACCTGACCCATGGTCTAACAACCGCTATGGCTTGAAATGGTGATACAAGTAGATATCCTCATCTGCCTACATCCAATATGGGAAATAATTTAGAAAAATAACCGCAAATGAAAGTCACAAACTCTTCATGTCCTAGCGGAGAAGAATGTAAGTATATATTCACTTCTTCTCATTCAAGTCCTTGAATTCTGTCAGTGGTCCTCTTGGAGGCCAGTGGAACTGAGTTAAAGATCCCCCAGTGATGAAGGGAGAAAAAGAGAGAAGAGAAAATTGCAGGGAAAAAAAAATAAAATCATCCAGAGAGGATCAGGAATATGTAAGGCAAGTACTTTCTCAATAACCTGCATGCCCATCCCAACATGGGACCTCTTTTACAAGGCGATTAGGCTACAAGGGCTCTGCTGTCATAAGTCTAGTGTCAATTGGGGACTGGGTTAGCTAGCATGGATGTGTCGTTCCCTTTTCCCTCTGCTTTATGTGCCTGCTTACCCACTCGCCATGTTATGACACAGGATGAAGGCCATCACCAGAGGCCAATAGCAGGCTCCACAGCCTGGAGAAAGAGGCGCTAACTAAACCTCCACTGTTGGCACATTACCGTATCTGTGGTATACTCTTACAGCAACACCAGGCAGACTAAGACAAACTTGAACTTGTCATTGTGCTCTCGGGCTTGCCTCTCTCAGGATCAGTTCCCTCCTGCTGAGACTCTGAAGAAATTGCTGACCACAGTATTCCGTTGCAATAGGGTGGAAGTTTGGAAATCGTGAAAGCTGCTTTTATTTCTTCGGTGTTGACTGTGTGCTAAAGACTTTTAAAAAAATGTTCTTTTAATCTTTAAACAACTACCAAGAATCAGAGATTCCATTTACTTAATCCCACGCAAGAGCGTTTCCATGCATCTTATTGAATTCACTAACGGGATCATCAGATCTGCAATTGAGGTTCAGGGAGAAGCAGCTTTCCCGGAGGTCACGTGCTTTACAAGTTCCCAGTTGCTGTCAGAGCTCAGGCCCGAATCTCGCACGGCCAGTTCCTATTTTACTCATCAATGGTTTGCAGAAGATTACACTACAAAGAGATCTTTGAAGGGCCCAGGTCTGCCCAACAGTCCATGTCCTTCCCTGTCATGCCTGCCTAAAGGCCAAGAAAGTAAATGAAGAGTGATAGACAATTTCTCTTCTCCTAGCATGAACAAACTCCAGTTTTTGCTGGACTCTTCTGGGCCTGTGTGCAAGGCCCTGGGAAGAGAAAGAGGAGAAGTAAAAAGAAAAAGTCTCCTTGTCTTTACTCGGCCATCCATAACTGCCACTGCATCCAGCTGTACACAAAAGGAACTTTTCTTTGTTCCTTTCAACAGATGCTGACCGAATGCCTCTCTACCCCATCATATACTGTGGCCTGCTTCTTTCAAAGTCTGTTGGGCTAGAAGATTGGCTTAATGGCAATCGGATTTTTTTGTTTGTTTTTATGATTGTATTTTAATTAGGTTATACTGTAGTGGCATTTCATTTATATTTTAAGAAATAAAGCTTGCCTGAGGATCAGAAAAGTAAAACAGCCACACTAGCCAGCCTTACAGACCAGGCAGCAATGACACACACCTTTAATCCCAGTAGCCACACTAACTTGCCAGAGAAAGCAGGTGGTAGTGGTGCATGCCCTTAATCCCAGAACTCGAGAGGAATATAAGATGGGCAGAGACAGCTCTCAGACACAGTCTCATTTTGAGATTCCTGGAGGCAGGATCACCATTTTCGGACTGAGGTAGAGGTAAGGGCCAGTGGCTGGCTGTTCTGCTTTTCTGGTCTTCAGGCTGAACCCCAATATCTGTCTCTGAGTTTTCTTATTCATGCTACATTATACTTTCCTATTTAAAATATCTACAAGAGATGGGTTAGCAGAGGAGATAAAGAAGTACAGAGATTAATGTGTACCCTTAAGTTATCCTCATGAAAAGTTTGATCTTCATACAATGAAATATTCAGAATAGATATAAAAGGGACTGTTCCTTTAATGACATGATTCAGCTGCTAAACTGATTCTTACCTGAAGTCTAAAAATCACTGCATTTCTGGCTACATGAACCAGTGTATTTTCTTCTTAAGTCAGTTGGAGTTGGAGTGTCTGTTATTTGTAACTGGAAGCAACTTATGACAGGGAAAAAGGGGAGTGTTCAGTAATCTTGAGTACAGAAATTAGTCAGTGCAACTCTTCCGCACCAAGAGCCATCTACAATAGCCATACTTTCGGTTCTGGATGCACGAGTATGTTAAGTATACAGTTTAAAAAAAAAAAGGAAAAGAATAAATAGCAAATGGAAGATATAAAAAAGCCAGGCAGTGGTGGCTCATACCTTTAATCTCGGCACTTGGGAGGCAGAGGAAGGCAGATCTCAGTGAGTCCAAGGCCAGCCTGGTCTACAATGAGTTCCAGCATAGCTAGGATTGTTACACAGAGAAACCCGGTCTTGAAAAACCAAATATATACATATATATATATGGACTAGATAGTAAAATATCATCAAATCCGGCATCTTGAAAACATCCAGCAGTAACAACTGGATTAGCCTAATTGAAAGAACAAACAAAAGTAGCCACATCAAATTGGCCGTTTACATCATTGAGCAAAAATGGCTGGGGAAAGTCTACTGAGACAGCCATGCCTGATTGAGAGATTCCCAGACAAAGCAGGGCATTCTCTCCATAAGCGAGTTCTACCTTTCATTCTATCACAGGCATTCAATGTATGTGTATTTCCACAACCAAAGTCCTAAACAGTTCAATCTATTCCAAGTCCCTGGATTTTCCCAAGATTTACTATTAAACCCTTCAGAATAAATGCAGTGAATGGAGCTGCTTCCTGTTGAACATATTCATTGTGTTTATGTGAACTGCTAATGGCAGAAGAGCTATGTTCCAGCTACAGGGGAATAGATCACACCTAAAACTGCCACAATTAATAGGACACCAGCTTTTGTACCCAATAGCCATTCTAATGGCCGCCTTAGGTTATTTTCCTGCTCAGAAAAAAAAGGATTATCTTCGAGATGCAATCACATTTTCTACAGTCATCAGAAAGAAATAATTTCTATATTTTGTACAATTCTAAAATTTTTAGAAAAGTTTTCCTTCGACATGCTATACACCAAGATTGTAAATGGTGCATGAAGAAGAAAAAATAAAAGACAAAAGTAGCTTTTCAAGTAAAATTAATTCATTTCACATTTCATGAGTCCTCAATGCAGCCCTTTTGTATATATAGGACAGTGACAAGAATAACCAGGTAGTTTGTGGTTACCTATATGGCCACATGTAAAAGAGCCAACAAGGTCTAAAGCAATTGGAATCTTCTCTGAACATGTATACCCAATTTGTACAGGAGACTCATACAAAATAATAGGGCCGAGTTTTCATTAGAAAAAACTGCCAAGTCTGAGTCCACCCTGGACTACGCAGTGAGATCTAGTCTAACATAGGCTACAGAGTGAGACATTGTTTCAAAAAAGAAAGGAAGGAAGGAAGGAAGGAAGGAAGGAAGGAAGGAAGGAAGGAAGGAAGGAAGAAACAAAGAAACCAAGAAACCAAGAAAAAGAAAGAGAGGTAAGAAGGAAACAAAGCCAGCCAGTCCACACAATAGACGGTCTGAGGAAAATGATACATTTTACCGCCATCTCTTCAACCATATGAACCTTCTCATGAGGAGGCTGAACCGAAGCTCTCCAACTTTTATTAGCTATAAAGATTATTTTGCTAGGATCATTCATGGGAAAGGCAAGATTATAAAGGTCATAGGTACTAACAAATAAATAAGTGACCTACACTACAGTCTCGCAATCATCGCTATCCAAACATGCACATGTAGTCTCAATTTCATCTCGCTGCTCTGCTACAGTTGTGATTGAAAATAATATACTGTGTTTCTTCACAAAATATTGGCCAAGGTAGCTAAAGCACAATAAAGATGAGCTGGCCCAACCTTGAGCCATCTGTCTTCTGCCTGACACAAGCGATCTAGCTCACTCATCGCCTCATGTTTCCGAGGTCCTCCTTAAGCTCAGTTTCTGTCTGCTCATGCATAAACGATGCATGCCCTTCCATCTTTACGATCACGTGAAGACAGATAGGGAAGGGCGAGAGGAAGGACATTTTAGGCAACCGCATCGCCACATTCAGTCTTTTCTCCTCCACAAAACAACCTTGCTTCTTGGCCACAGCAAGAAATAAACTTATTTTCTAAGTAGAAATCCAAGTCGTATATTTCATTTAAGGGAAAAATTCACAAAGCCAGGTTGCTGCCTTCAATAGAGGGCAATTTTTCATCAGCTAGCTCTGTCAGGTCCATTTTATTTCACAAATTGGACAGCCGAAGCTTTGTGTTCTCTACCAGCCATAAGAAAATGGTATTCTTTTGGCTGGTGATATTGGGCTTTATTCTTGGAGATTCTTTTTACCAGAGATGAGGAAAAAGACCTTGGCAGTATTCAACATTTTCAAAAGCACATGATATTTATAAAGGATAAGGGAAGCACAAAACTTAAAACATTTGGTAGATATTATTTTGTGAACGTCAGGCTACCTTTGAAATAAATCAGAGATGCAAAACACAAATATTTATTGAGTGCTTGCTATGTGCCAGGAGCGGAAGTGGGTAGTTTCTATCAGTCATCTTCCTCAGTCCTTAATAAATCTTCTCTATGCTGGGGGTTTAAAGCATTTTGAAGGTGAGGAAACTGAACTCAAAAGAGATTGGTGATTGTCCCAAGGTGACACAGAGGGAAAATGAAAGGATGCAAGCCCTGCTGTCTAGGCTTAGAAACCTCACACTCTGAGTGGCTTACAGTGACCAACACAAGTCCCCTGGTCACTTTATACATTTGCCACTGGCAGTGCTTGCCACAGGAGGACTTGGAATTGTCTTTTCCAGAACTTAGAAAGATACAAGAATCCTGCTCCTTGTTTTCCGAGGCGAGCACATCTTTGTAACTGAATTAGACAAAACGACCACACACACAAAAAGCCATAGAACCATATGAATTATAAGCACAGACACAAACACATGAAACTTGATGTGGGAATGATTTCTTACTAATAAAGAAACTGCCTTGGCCCATTTTATTGGATAGAAAATTAGGTAGGCGGAGTATACAGAAGAGAATTCTGGGAGAAAGAAGGTTAGAGGAAGAGTCGCCATGATGCTCCCACTCCAGACAGACGCAGGTTAAGATCCTCTCTGGTAAGCCAGCTCATGGGCTACACAGAATATTAGAAATGGGTTAGAACAATATGTAAGAGCTAGCCGATAAGAAACTGGACCTAGCCGGGCCAGGCAGTGTTTGAAAGAATACAGTTTCCGCGTAATTATTTCGGGGCATAAGCTAGCCATGCGGGCGGCCGGGTGCCGGGGACGCAGCCCTGCCGCCGCTCCTAAAAGAAACTGTATTACCTGACTGAAGTCTAGCGTGCCTTAAAAAAGAAACATACAGAAATAAGGTTTATTTCAAAGTTAGGAGTTTAGTTCACCATGAGGAAATTTAAAGAAGGTTAAAGACAGTCCTGTTAAATGGCAAAATAAAAAGTCAGTTTCCTGGAGCAGGCCCTTTTGTCCATTAGGGAATAATGAGAAACACTAGCCTAACTATCAGAAAAAGAATATACATACACACACATATCAGGGGACGCAAACTAAACCCACTAGTCCTCACGGTAGCAATAAGAAAATGTGTACCTAGTATCACTGATTTTCGTCAATATTATGCTGAGGATCCTAAACAAAGGAGAAGCAGGGAGGGAGGAAAATGTCTAAATCTTTCTTAACTTTATGATTCTCTCTAAAAGTCTCAGAGAAGCTACCAAAAGTCTATTGACAAGTCTAATCAAATCTAGTATAAATATAACAAAGCTTGCTTTTGTTATCAAAAGTTGTTGGTCTTGGGGTTGCAGAGATTGCTCAGCAGTTAAGAGCACTGACTGCTCTTCCAGTCGGAGCTGGGTTCAATTCCCAGCACCCATGTGCTAGCTCACAACTGTCTATAACTCCAAGATCCAACACTTCCACACAGACATACATGCAGGCAAAACACCAAAGCACATAAAGACATAAGCAAATTATTTAAAAGATAAGTTATTTTTAAAAAGATTTGTCAGCCTTTTATTCATAAATACCAGGAAGTAACTAGCTCGGACTGTGCTGGCCATATGATTTCTCTAGCAGTTACTCAACTTGCCCACTGCTGCACAGAGATAGTGACTCTGTGTGCCTGAGTAAAGGCGGCTGTGTTCCAGCAAAACCGTGGTCACACAAACAGAAAGGTGGGCTGGATTGGGCTCATTAGCCACAGTTTGCTGAGATTCTACTTTACAGCATGCACACACACGCGCACATACACACACACACAAACTACGGGGAGGAGGTAGGGAGGAAGCGAAGGAGGGGGAGAGGAGATAGAAAAGAGTGATTTCAAGCAACAAGAAAATATAAAAGCCTAGAAGTAAACCTTCCAAAGGGTAATTTCAGTATATGAGTCGTCAATACTTAATTATAAATACTTTCAATCGAACAATTTCATTACTGGAGATTTATTCCAAGTTTATAGTTTGGTAAGAACACAGAGATATGCACGCAAGGCTACTACTGTGAATCTATTTTTCTTATCCATGTTTTTTTTATTAACAACATGTTCTAGCCACATTCAAGACATCTAATTTTTTTAAGATATGAGTATGCATAAGAAGTTATACATATATGTGTATATATATGTATCTATATATGTGTGTGTGTGTTTTATTAGCACTTGTGTCTAAAGGTAGACTTAGGGAAAACTTTCTATGTCTTTAAATGTAGGTAAATAAAAACAGGTTCTGGAGGTGAAAAGACAGCTCAGTGATTGAAGCACTTGGAAAGCAAGCATAAGGATGGAGTTCAGATGCCCAGAACTCACAGAAACACCCAGTGAGGACGGCAGCTCTCCTGTAATTCCAGCCCTCAGAGGGTGGGGAGAAGAGGATCCCCACCATACCAAACTAGTTAGCCAGGTCAGCCAGACTGGCCACACTCCGGCACGCTCTGAGTTCAATTGAGAGCTACTGGCTCCATGAATAAGGTGGAAAGGGATCAAGTTAGACTCATGTTGTCTACCTTGGTCCTACACACACACACACACATACACTTGCACCCATACACATGCAAACACATAAACACAAACACCACATACATTCATGAGGAAAAAAAATCAAAATTTGTACTTTTTTAAGAGAAATGAGCAGAGTAACTATCTTTGTTCAACAGTTTGCTCTCAATTCTATTAATTCTGAAGACAGCTCAAAGACCAGAGGTTGTCAAATTGTGGGTGGAGATTTCTTGGGCAAACCTCTAGCTCAAAAAAAATATTTATGTTATAATTTATAACAGCAGCAAAGTTACAGCTATGAAGGAGCAATGGAAATAATTTTATGGTTGGGGGCACCATAACATGAGGAACTGTATTAAAGGGTCACAGCATTAGGAAGGTTGAAAACCACTGTCATAGACAGTGTCCTCCTCAAACAAATCATACCAATGCTGATTATAATTTTTATAATAAGACACCACTAACAGAAAAAGAACATCTACCCAGAATTCTCCACCTTTTTTTATTCAATGGTAGTCCTGCACGCATGAGTATGTGTATGAGCATGCGCACATGTGTGTCCATTCATCTGTCTTTCAAGAAAGAAAAGACAGAGGAGGGAAATAAGACATAGCCAATGATGGTGGATGAAGGATCAGCATAAACTAATATCACACAGAGAGGAGATGAAGAGATGACCAGTAATTAAGAGCACTTGTTACTCTTGCAGAGGACCAGGGTTCGACTCACAGCACCCACATGGGGGCTCGCAAGCATCCTTAATGGGAGTTCTAGGAAATCAAAGTCCTCTTCTGACTTCCGCAGACACTGAGAAAGCATGTGGTGTGCATACACACATGCAGGCAGGACACCCAAACACATAACATAAAGATTTTTTAATTGTCTTACAAAAATAAGTACTAGTCTAGGAATTCAGTGCTCAAGGTATTATTTATGACTCGACAGCACAAGAATCTCATCTATCAGGTTAGAGAAAACCCCTGACGTTCTTCGAAACTCTCATTCATAATTTATCCAGACTAAATTTAAGCCTCCTAATAAAAAATGTAAACTTATGTGATTTAGATCTATTCATGAAAATACATTTTCCTCACAATTAAAATAGGCTTCTAATTATTTTGACAGTGGTTTCACATTATATAAAACATACAAATTGCTGCATATTTAATAACCATGCACTTAAATTTTCAGAAAATTGAAGATGGAAAAGAAATATAAAAATTAGACTCAACACAAACACCATCTTGTCCAGCAACAGATGTTTCCAACTTTTGGCAGGGGTTACACAAGCACACATAAAAATGTGTATGTGCACATGTGAGTATGTGTATGTGAGCTTGTCATTGCTCCAGAGGTCACGGGAGAAAAGTGAGTGGCCTAAAAGCTAACTTGGAGGATAACAGGAACAATATGACAATCGTGGGTCGTCCAGAGTTCTCCAAAATGATGTCAAAAGACGATGAGGCGTGAAGAACATTCTGTAAGCCATGAAAATTCAGGAGGAAATAAGAAAGAAAAGAGCTTTACCTTGAACACAGTAGACAAAGAAGTTTCTTGATACAGCGTATTGGTCAGTAACTATCTCTGTGCTCTTAAGCTCTATCAAGTGCTAGTTAACCTTCTGAAATAGAATTTACAGTGGCATTATCAAGTCAAAAAGTAACAGCCTACAATGGGCTTGTCTTAAGGAAATCAGGGAAACTAAAATTCAAAAAACTTTCCATCTTCTACTGAAACAATTTTTTTTGGAAATGAATATAGTATAGTTTAAGACTGGATAGTCCAAATTCAAATACTGAACTCTTCTTCTTGTCAAATATTACTCTGGAAAGAGTACCACCAAAATCTAGTAGAAACTTACCCTTCAGCTTGAGGTCAACATTGTGTCTGAGCCAAGGATAAACCCCAAAGCTTGGCATATCTTCAGGAATCGGGTTATTGTTTATCCAGCCGTCACAAGCAAACCGGAAGAAATTTTCACAAGGATCCACAGAAAGATTTACTTTGCTCATGATGGCAGCGGCTGTTTAAAAAGAAAATCACAGGATTAATGACAAGTGTTAGATATTGTGCACTGTTCTTTTCCAAATGAAACAAAAAAAAAAGTCATATCAACCAGTTTCCACACCCTGGCTTCAACATTTCGCCTCAAATAGCTCTCTGGATAAACTTCACCATAGAAAATGACTGCCTTCAGAGTGTACAGGAGAAAGCTGGGTGAGATTCCTAGTCCTAGTTCTGTCAGGCTGTCACTAATGTGTTTGGGGTGTAGAACTAGAATATAAATGCACCAACTATTGACCTTTCTTCCATCCAACATATTCCCCTGTATGCTAAATTGGCTGCACTTCCTCTGGAACAATAAAGTCCATTTGCCCAGTTTCAAGTGGATTCGTTGGGCTCTCTCTGTCACTTTCTTTGATCAACAGACCTGGTAGGAATGGCTTCTTGTGATTTTCTAAACTGAGCATCTAAGAAGTTCTACACCCTCTCTGCCGGATCCCTTCAAATGGAGCCTTGGGACCATCCTTTGAAGATGTCTTCCTGGAAAGTAAGAGGCCCTGGCGATGTAATTTCATTTTCTTGAAATGACTGCCAGCCTCATAGCCATTCTCCTGCCTCGGCCTCCCAAGTCTTGGGATTACAGATATGAGGCGCTACAGTTGGCTGCATCTATGACCTTTAAGGAATTACTACAAAATGAGAAAAAGAGAAGGTTCCAGTATTCCTAGCACTCATCTCTAAACCATCTTCCAGCTGCAACGCAGTTGCTGGCTGCAGAGATGCGCACCATTCGAGGTTTTAAAAGACTGCCAATATTTTAATGACATTGGAAGGATGACACTCTGAGCAATTTTCATACCTTAATTAATGCCAGAACACATTTCTACTCGAAATAATGAAAATCCAATGGGTTTTCGGCTAAATAAGAATGAATATCCCACCCCAGTACAATCGAAATAAATTGAGAGATGTATGTTTTGGTTATGGGGGCAGTTCCACCAGCTTAAAAAACGAGGCTAGATGATGCTTCCCTACCTACCCTTTTGATGGAAAAACCACTGCTTGGAGTCATTGGAATGAATAAGCAAACACCCTACTTTTTTGTTTCATTTTTGTATTTTTAGACAGGCTCTCACTATTTAATCCTAGCTGGCCTAGAACTTGATGTGTAAACAAGGCTGGCTTCTAACTCACCATCATTCTTCTGCCTCTACCTCCTCACTGCTAGGGACTACTCACTGCCCAGGGCATAATTTCCATAGGACTTCGAATTCTCACCATTTTCAACCATTATCTTGGGGGAAAAACTTGATTTGAAAGTGTGATAAATTTCAAGTTGGTTTAACTTTTTTCTTTTTTCCAGAACTAATTCTACTGTCTCTACAGTTTTGCTTCCAGCTACTATTTCCCCAATACTCTTTAATATTCAAAAGCGCTAGAGCACACATAAAAATCTTTCTTCTGGCTTGTAGTTGTAGTCAGTCTGTGCAGTCACAGATGGAATCTGCCATGTCACACCTCAGGGACATTGATCACGTGAGTCTCAGTCGCACACAATATTTACAGTCCCACGGGGAGCTCTCGCACGCACTTTGACTCACATAAGCTCACTGCTTTCTGGTTTCCTTCCCCAGCCCCCCCTGGCCCCAACTCTTAAATGCCTCTTCCCTATCTCCTTGGGTTTTCTCACAGGTACTGAGGAAAACTGCAAACTCAGCTCTGACCTCAGGGCCCTGCTAGAAAAGCGAAAGACTACATCACTCACGCTGCGTTTGGAAAGGAGCCCGCAGAGTGAGAACACTCTTCCCTCAGCCTTGCAATCCATCATTCCCTGCTCACAGTTAGGAGCAGGGCTGCCCTCTCTGTGCAGAACTGGGACTTCAAATTGCAAGGGACCATCGTTGTCAAGACACCAAAACTCCATTTTTTTACTAGCCCCATGGAGAAAACTGAGACCCTCGTTTTAATAAACATATATATAAAAGCTGTGAAGGCGCTAGCTGCGAAGCTCTCAAGTGTTGCCCATGAGGCTAACGTTGGAAGGGCTCCCACTAGTCTATACGGTACAGGTGGAAGCGTTCCTCCACAGAGACCCTCAGAGGTGTTGGTTTCAATCCGGGCTCAAAGAAACGTTTTGTAAAGGCGTGCATATTCATATTTCTATGAAATAATCAAATCACTCACATTGAACATTACCTCTGCGCCCAGAACTATATGCTAAGCCCTTGTTTGAGCAATAAAGCTTTTTTTTTTTTCACAAACTCTAGCGTGTGAGGCTGTTTGGGTTAGAATGACAGTAACACTATGCAAGAGCGAAATAATTGCCCTAGTTCGGTTTCTATTGCTGTGGTAAACCACCACGACCAACAGCAACTTTTGCAAGAAAGGGTTTATTTGGCTTTAAGTGACACAGTTCATCATGGGAAAAAGACAAGGCAGAAACTGAAGCAGAGACCACAGAGGAATGCTGCTTCCCAGCTTGTTACTCAGGTTCTCGCTCATCTTCCTTCCTTGAACCTGCCCAGGGGTACCGCTCCACAAAATGGGCCGGACCCTCCCACCTCAATCATTCGTCAAGAAAATGCTCCTGCAGACTTGCCTGTAGGCCATGTGATGGAGGCATTTTCTCAACTGAGTTTGTGTACACAGAGATAGCTAAACCCGGAACTACTCACATGCATGTAAGCATTTTGAAAATAAAATTCTATAAACGGTCATCTAAAACTGATACTAGATTTCCAGAGCTGGCAGATTTTCAAATTTTGCAAAAGAACGTACACCATATATAGCCACAGGTGACCAAACAGCTCAGCAATGGCTGGATTGGTACCACTAAAACAAGCACATTAATATTCCTACAGGGAAATAAATGCATAGTCTCATAAATAGAGTGAATAAAGTCTAAAATGGCTTCACACTGGCTACTTTTGCTTATAAGCCCAGTTTTGCCAAAGGAACTGAGATGGGGTTTGATGCTACAAATTGGGGTTACATTGCTTTCAGGGATTGAGGGTTTTGATGCAGGGGTACTATTACAATTTTTCTTTTCTTTGATTTCCATAACTCATATGAATGTTCAAAAATTCTAGTCCCATTTCACAGGTAATGAGACTGCAGTTTGAGATCATGGGACCTAGAAGTGTCTGGATTGTGTATATTCCAAATCCAAGCCAGCCTGTCTCCATTGTTTCTCCGTGGTCTTTCTTGCCGTTTGCATTGCCAAAGAGGAGTTAGGAGAAGAGATCAGGAGGACAAGAAAGAAGTGCAGAGTTTTAGAGAGGAGGCATCTCACAAATGACTGCCACTTGCTCAGAGAAAAAGCGAGAGCGGGTCAGACATTTCCATGCCCAGGCCTTTCACCACTGGCACCTGTGCCTATGCACCCTTTCCCCTCCTGAACACAAGCTCTTGCATAAAGCCAGACTTGACTTCAGTTCTCAGGACACGTGTACTCAACAGCTATTCCACAGCTCCCTGAGCATACTGAGGCTCACAATGCATTAGAGGGCTGAGGCCTTGGTGCTTCCACTAAAGAAACAAAAAAAAATCAGTATTTTCCTAAGATCAGAAAGCTATTTACTACTGTGAACGTTAAAAACAAGACAGTAAGGCAAAACACACGAGGTGGCGGAAGGTGACATCACAAAACATCACTCTGTCCATTTTCCTCCAGTGTTATTATGATTTGGAATCAGCAGAATCCATGAAGGAAGTGGCCTTCCATCCCTAAAGTTGTCTAAACTAAAACTGAACACTTATGGCTCGAACATTTTTAATTTCTCACATCTGCAAGAACTCTGCCATGGCTAAAGTACCCAGGAGCATGAACTGTAGAACCTGCCATCCGATTGTAACGCCTGGTTCCTCACCTCACTCCATGAAATACTCTCTCCACTTCCTAAGACTCCAGGTCAACCGCTCAAGTTAGGAACAGGAAGGGCCAAGGGAAATGCACAGTGTTCCAAAGCGGGGGGCGGTGGGGATCCTCACCTTTCCAGGGGCAACGCTAAGAAGCTGAAAGGGCTGGCTAGTCACAGGACCCAAGGGAATCTAGCATCGTGAAAACCAGCAGAAAGTCCTTGAGTTGGCTTGGCACGAAGGGGAGGAAGGAGGGGAGCCAGATATGGACTTGAAGCCTACCTCTGCCCCTAACTCGCAATGTGACCCTGAAAAGTTTGCCTTGAGAAACCTACATTCGCTCATCTAGGTGTATCAACTTCCTGGAGTTCTCAAGAAATGGCAGGTGTGAATCTTTTAGCACATTGTTTGCTTGAAAAGGAAATATTGATCCCTCAAGAATGGGCCAAAAAATGGACTTAATATAACAATCCCAGAGTGCTGCTGTGGCCCTTGTGACCAGACCCTCGTGAACACAGATCTAGCTTCACTCATTTAACCCATTCCTCCCCCACAGGAGAGGCATTGATCTCAGAACAACCATGAGTCTTTGCGAGGCTTTTTACATGGTTCCTTGATTTTGAGCCAACATGGTTTTTTACGACCATGTCAATACTGAGAAGCACAAACTGAGCACAAAATAGAGGTTGACGTGTGTGTGTGTGTGTGTGTGTGTGTGTGTGTGTGTGTGAGAGAGAGAGAGAGAGAGAGAGAGAGAGAGAGAGGGAGGGAGGGAGAGAGAGAGAGAGAGAGAGAGAGAGAGAGAGAGAGAGAGAGANGGGAGGGAGAGAGAGAGAGAGAGAGAGAGAGAGAGAGAGAGAGAGAGAGAGAGAAACAGGGTCTTGTTATGTAGCTCTGGCTCTCTTCTGGAATCAGCTAGCTAGCTAGACTAAGCTGGCCTTGAACTCGCAGTGAACCACCCGCCTCCACCTCCGGAGTCCTGAGATTAAAGGTGTGCACCTTCACGACCAGCAGGTTACGAAGCCTTTCCCAGCTCAATTAACGCTACTGCTTACCATCTAAATCCTGCCTTTTCCCACAATACATCTCAACCACATGGCTACCACAATGCCTTCAGGAAGCCTCCCAGCTCCTAGATCTTTGGCAATCTCCACCTCAAATTAAAGCAACATCCTCTCTCGCCTGGCCTACTGACTGCAACCTCCTTTCTGATTGTGTTTTCTGCGTTTCTCCCCAAAGCCAAGTTATCTACAGAAAGACAGCTGTTGCTACTTTGAGCCTGTTTCTTTCCAGGCATCTCAATGCTGTCCTTGAACTCACTAGGTAACCCTGGCTGGCTTCACCTCCCAAGTACTAGGACCAGGAGCACGTGCCACCACAGCTGGCTGGCATGATCTTAATTAAGTGCTCATATGTTTTCTCCCAAAACTCTCAAGAAACTCTAGAGAACACTACAGAAAGTCCCAAACCCATGGCACCTAGGTCACCTACAGAACCCTTCCACCTGCACGGTGCCCCTCACCCAGAAATTGCTACCATCCTTCAAGCTCATTCCTCTATGGCACCTTTTGCCCAAAGGAAAGCCTTTGCCTCAGTCTCATTCTCAGTCTATTTCTCGTCTCATTATTCAATGTTTTTTTGAAGCTCCTACTCCCAGAACCTTCAATCTGGCCATTCTATCACTTATTAGCCCATGAGTCTTGGATGTTTTCATTTTCTGATCATATGTTTGTATGCTGTGTGCCTTCTATGGATTTTGATTTGGGTTTGTTTTAGCATTGTTTTGAGACAGGGTCTTGTGTAATGCACACTGGCCTCAAACTTACTAAGTAGCTATGGATGGCCATGAACTCTTGATCTTCCCGTCTTTCCATCCAGAATACTGGGGTTGCAGCCATGTATCACCATGTCCAATTTTTGAGTGCTGAGAAGTGAACTCAGAGCTTCATGAATGATAGGCAACTATTCTACAAATTGAGCTACATTCCCAGACCTGTGTGTATGTGTGTGTGTGTGTGTGTGTGTGTGTGTGGTTTTATTTTTTCCTCTCTCTAGCTATTTGTTGTGATGTAAGCCTAACCATATATAAACCAAAACCTAACTCAGGCCCTGGCATGAATGATAACTATTTGTTGAATTCACGCGTTAATCTCTTCTCCTCCTGTCAAGAGGAAAAGCCTGCATGTTTAATTGTCCCATGAATTTCTCTTTGGAAAATGCCCTCGGGTCCTGCCCCCTTCAAGAACTTGGGGTGGGGCTGGAGGCAAGGATTTGGCTTCTTCAAATCTAGGCCCTAACTGAATTATGGGGACGCAAGCAGGATTTACTAACTGTGTGACAACCAAGACAGCTTTAAGCATGAATCTTTGCCTTGGTGTCCTCACTGATACGTGGTCTTGTCAACTCCTAAGAAGTTCAACTTGCATCGCAGAACAGATGAACCCAAGGGGATTCTAGCAGAAGCATAGACTGCCAGTGTCCCTGCTTCGAACCAAATAGGCCATGCCCATTGACCCAGAAGATCCACAAAGTCTGCTTAAGACAAAGAGGAATCTGTCCAGCAGAGTCCTGGGAGGCCCATGGTCCCTGTGTGGTTTAAGGGAGGATGTCCTGGTTTGCAAGCCCTTTCCAGAGTCCCTTATCATGAGGGCTGAAATGCCGTACAGCTCAGCTTTTACAAAGAAAACAGGAAACCTAATCTCCACTACTTCACACCAAACCTTGAAAGTAAACTTGAAATACCTTCAAAATTGCATTTTGTATTTGGTCAACCTCAAGCAAACAGAATACTAAAAATACTACCTGTTTTCTCTTCCACTCCCCAAGGTACCAAAATTATAACTCGACACAGGGTGGAAAACAGACTTACCGGCTTCTATGCACTCTGGCTTCAGACAGTACTCCTGTTTAGCTTGGAAGCTTAGGAGACCTTGACTCACTGCAAAAACAGACCAAAATAAATGATTGATTTGTAGCAGACCACCATCGAGTAAAACCCATCTGGGCACATATACAAGACATTTGCCATCAGCTCACGCTTCTCAGTATTGACATGGTAGTCAAAAAATCAAGTTGGCTCGAAACCAAGGAAACACTTTGATGAATATGGAAACAGCCTTGCTAGGACTCATGGTTGTTCTAAACTCCCTCCTATCCTATGAGGAAGGAGGGGGTAGAAGGGGTAGAAGGAGCTGTGTTGAGGAGCCTGGTCACCGGGGCCACAGCTGCACCTGGAAGCTTGGTAGAGTGCACATCCTTACTCCAAATCTCCAGGTTCAGAAACTCTAAGGGAGAGGCAGAGCCATTGCATGTGTTTATGATTTTGTTGGCAGAGACTGAACCCAGAGCCTCTCACAAACTGAGCAGGCTGCATTATGGACACACACACACACACACACACACACACACACACACACTCCTGTACAATCGAAACAGTTTTCACCAGTGTTTAATATTCCCAACTGGCAACAACTTATCAGGCATTTCCAGTCCTTTGACATGGCAGTGTCTTCTACAAAGTTCAGGCTTAAGAATCATGCTGCCAAGTCACAAAATGAAAACATGTTTTTAATCTCAGAATGTCTTTAGGTAAGTTAAGATTTTCGTGTCGGGCCCCCATGCATAGCTGTCTTCGACTACATGCGGGATGCAGACACAGGCTGGACATGAGTGCTTTTGTAAAAGCATAGAAGAATGCACTGGTTTTGAACTCCAGGTAGAATCTGGACATTGGCAAATATGAGCCTTAAATCTAAAAGCTTTTCGAAATCCACGTTTTTCCTCCAGAGCTGGAGAAATTGTGAGCCGTTCATTATTGCTGAGCTCCGTGAACAAAAACAAGGGATCTCTGAAGAGCTGGCCATGAAGAAATAGACAAGGGGGCTGAGAAGCGCAATCAAGAAACCTTAGCGTGTTGATGTTTCTGCTCGAGATGCAGCCCTGCAGGTCACCTGTCAGTGTGGCATGTCTTATTATTTATGAACCCACATCCTAAGAGGAGTCTGCTTTGTCTTTGTTCTTTTCTCTGCTCCCATCCTCCAAACAGTCTTTTTATCTGTGCTCCATTATAGATTCAAGAAACCTGCCTACAGAATCACTCGGGCTTATTTTCAAAAGAAGTCTTAAAACCTGAAAGGAGTGGGAGTTTTCCTGCAAGAAAAAAATAGGTAAAAATATCTAGACAGCATAAAGATCAGTACAGGACATTCTAATGTACCTTGATGGTAGATCTATGGGGAGTTCTTCCTTTTTGTCAATTTTTACATATTTACCAAAAGTTCTTTTAGGAGCAGGTGGTATTTTTATAACGGAAATACAAATTTTACTATAAATAATAATAATTTTATTATTCTAGATAATATGTTCTTGTTAGTAGCTTTATTTTTTTTTAAATCTTATAAAATGGCTAAAAAGCTATCCTTTCTCAAAACTTTGCTGAAAGAGGTTGGGAAAATCGGGGATTCAAGAATCTCACTGCAACTTTCAAGCCAGTGTGGCTTGTAAGGAATTCAAGCTAATGTCAGTTCTTTTTACCTGACAGTGTATATGAGGAAGGGTTTGAATTTAATTAGTTGGGACACAGAGAGAGACCGTATCCCTCAAAAAGAGACCAATTATGTCCACGTGGATTAAAGTCCTGGAAACAGACAAGGATCAACAAGCCCAAATTAAAAATTAAATAAATGAAACGGAAATGAATGAGATGGAAAATAGTTTACTATAAAACAATCAGACATTACTTTTAACTCTTTAGAAGCTTTTTGAAAAAGTCAAGCAGCAGTTTAGCTTCTCGGCTTAGAATTCCCCCCAAAGATGCGCTGGAGATATCCACAGATCAAGAGAGTAAGACTGAAGCCAGTAACACGTCTCAGTGATAGAATACTTACAACACATGCGCAATGTCCTGATTTCCACCCCCCGACACGGAAAAAAAAAAAACCGAATGGAAAGCTTGAGAAAGACCATACAGCTGAGAGAATCATCACCCAAGTACTGACCAGAACCCACAAACCAGACTGAGGTCACTTCTTCCTATCTCTGTGAAAGGCCTTTGTTGATGGGGGAGGGATCCAATGAAGGATCATATGTTATGATCTATGAAAGGTATAGAAAATTCAAGCTTCAGTATCGAGAAAACTTATCTTCCTGGCTCCCATTCGTGCCCGTTTTGCCTAGGGATGCTTTAGTGGTACGATGAAAAAGAATCCTGCAACAAGGAATGTATGGCAATGGGGCCAGAAATGTTTACTCTCATCTGGTCTTGACAGGAAAAGCTTGCAGAGCACCGCATCTGAGAAACAGATTTCAGGAAGGAAGAAGAGAACACTTGAAATGGTGTGTGACTCTATTGCTATACTTGATATTTTTAAATCCCCTGGTTCTCTGAAACCACCTCGGACCACTGGCAGCCATTCTTTCTGTAGATGACAAAGCCAAAGGAGAGGTGAGGCAGGATGCTAGGCATCGTAGACATATGACTGGACATGGACATGCAGAGCGCATACTGCAATGTCAACAAAGAAGCGCCTTCCAGGGAAGATCATAACTAAAGTGTTGTCATGAAGAACATGGTTTTTCAGGCACTTAGCAAGCAAGATGCAGAGTAGGGGTTCTTGGGGGCAGACCGTGGAGAAAGATGTGGGGGAAACCATTGTGCTGAAATCGTTGGCAAAAATATAAAGGTTCTTAGGTAGGCATGGCGGTACAGTCATGTCATCCCAGCATTTGGGAAGCAGAGGCAGGAATATCACAGTTAGTCGTGATAGTCACAGCCTGATCTACATAGTAAGTTCCAGGCCAGACAGGGATACATAGTGGGAACGTGTTATAAATAAATAAGTAAACAAACAAACAAATAAATAAATGGGGGAATGAACAGATGAATGAATGAATAAACATTCCTGACTGTAGACCCTCAGATAGATGCACTCTGAAACAATGTTTCCCAAACTCGCACATGCAAATGAATCCTCTTGTGAAAATACAGACTGAATCAGTAGATCTGGGGGTAGAGGAGCTCAAACTCTCAAGTGATGCTGATGTTGCCGGTTAGAAGACCACGCAGAACAGCAAAAGAAGAATGAGATCACACCCTTAGCTGGTCCTGTTTATTGTCCGTCATCATTAGATGTACGCCAGATGATTCAAGGTGAGAGTCAGGTTACTAGACATACTGGAAAGTCATCTTTCTTAGCCAGGCCTCCTCCAGAGTAGCGATACTTGATTTAGTAAAGTTTACTTTACCTAAAAACTTTAGTGTTTGTGTCAAAATTCATTTTCTCAAGAGCAACACAATTCTGCTCTAAATGATCATCTTCTGGAATGCTATGGTCTCGAAGCGCATTGATCATAAAAGCAGAATTGAAAAAAGTTGCAAAACGCTATTAACATCCCTAAAAGGATCACATATTGAGACTTCATGATGACCACTTGGAGTATGTGTAAACCTAACCCCTTAATCACTTCCCACATCATGAGTAGTTCCTTGGCATGCCCATAAAATTTCTCCTCCAGTGTAAAATTTCAGAAAGTTGATCGTCTAAAGCCAAGTTTGGAGAAACCTCACAATAGTTTTTAAGACCCACAAATTCAGTCCCAGGAGTAGGAGGTCCAGCTTCACCAGAAAGCAATATACTGATCTAATTTCCTAACTCTTCAGCCATAGAAAACATGGAAAGGTGGTTTACTCGTTTTAGCAGGGATCTCAACCACACAAGCCTAACTCTTTTAAAAGTTAATTACTGGTTTTCTCTTGCCAAAATAAACATGGCCTCCCGCATCCTGTATATGCCAAGGAATGTTTCCAGGCCTGCTGCATTTCAAAATACACCTAGAAGCTCTTAAATATAGGGCTTGTTTCTAGGTGACCTTCAAGCCAATGAAATACTATGAGTTACATAAGAAAAAAAAAAAAGAGCCAGAGGTTTGGAAAACCTAAACTCTCGAGCATCCCCTGTCCCTTTCCAACAGGTTTCGTGCTTTCCTCCTCGCCGGGAAGATGCTTTTGTCTACACATTCTCTCTGAGTACAGCATTCTCACAGGAGTTAGGAACGCGATTGAATCTCACTGCCTTTCAAATCTTTCAAATTCATTTTGAACTCTACCAGGAAGGTAGCGTTAACCATTCTGCATCTATCAAAATCACTGGATTAACAAAGATTCGAAGAAGCCCATGTAAGGACTGATTTATCTTTTGTGAATTGTACTTTGTAACTTGTTCAAGTGACCATGAACAAAAGTCACACAAAAAGAAATTCTAGTGTGGCTGTTCCCTCACAAAACAAAGGCAAGTATCTAACCACGAATTCATAAACACTCAATCTGTGAAATGTAATACATAATGTCCCCCCCCCCTCAGTGCAATCGAACCCACCAGCCATTCCAAATCACTTTCTAATCCTTTTTGTCTCCTGGACTATATATTTGGTGCTTTAAAAAAGCCTCCTTTTTCACTGACATATCTGGCTGAAACTAAGGGTGCATCTTTATTTTTTAACATACACAAACAGCCTGCATTATGACAAGGGTTTCTAGAATAAAGAATTAGCAAGTTTCTCCATAGATGTCCAGTTCCTCTGGCCTCTGGAGTTCTACTTACCTAGGAAGAGCAGTGTGCCCAGGACCAGGGTGCCACCAACAAACAGGGCCAGTGCAATTCGAACGCCTCGACTGGTGCCCTTTCCGGTCTCCATGGTGCTCCCTGTTTCTGCTTCCATCGGAAGGGCAGGAGAAAAGACTCAGAAAGAAAGTCACTTTTCGTGGTTTGGTAGCTAGTCTCAAGAGTTTGTCAGGCGTTGACATCCAAGACTCTCCTGCTCGTTTGCTAATAGACAGCTTTAAAAATTCCTGTCAGGAAACTTCCCCTCGACACCCTTTCTTAAATAATCTTTCACAAACGACATAAAAGAAACCCAAAATATTGGTTGCCTTGGCTCTCCCTTGACTAGACAAAACAAACAGCACTTGCTTTATCTTGGTGCTCTCTCTCTCTCTCTCTCAGCAAAGTCCCTCTCAAGCGGTCGCTTGGCAGGCTTTCTGCTCAAGCGTTCTGAGTATACATGTTTTACTAGGTTGCTGCACAGATGTTTTAGCTATTTAAATGTATAGTCACTTGGGGAGGGGAGCGCACAATTGTCTTTATCAAAATGGAATTCGCAACCTCCCCCTAACCATGATAAGTTAGGTGGCAAGGACAGTCTGCAGCCACTTCAAGATCTCAATTAGTCACGTAATTCTGCTACGCCAGCCATTCTCCTTGTCTGAACTGTCGTCCTCAAAAGCTACTCTTTCAGTGTGCCGGTCCCCTTTTAAAGCCTTCTAAGAGTTCCTAGGATATCCTGGAGCATTTTATTTTAGGAACTCTGTGTATGATAGCATGTGCCAAAAATCAGTCAAAGTCCACTGCAGTGCAAAGTAGCAATTAAGACAACCTACAGAGGCTCTCGGTTTGGACTAGAGCTTTCTATTTTCTTTTCTTTTCTTTCTTTCTTTTTTTTTTTTTGGAAAAGGAAGAGTACTCTTTGTGGTGCCAGAATTGTTCAAAATGACAGGTAAGTATATGAATCAGACTCATTAGCAGCCACGAAAGATACAGGAAAAGATTTCCCCCATGTGTTTTGATGAGCACAGGGCATCCGTGTATTTTGTTCTCTAGTTCCTCCCAGGCAGTCACTGTTTACGATGTTTTTGTGTTTCCATAAAGTGTTTCTTTCAGCAGCTTCCCCAGAATGAATTCAGACTTATTTGGTTCCACTAGAAAGACTGGTCAATCACAGTCTTTGATCATGATCAAATTCAAATCATGAAAAGCTGCCTTTCTACATGGGGAAGGGCAGTGGACATTTCAATACTATTGAAATGATTTGAATTTTATCCCTTAATGATACAGAGATCATGAATTCGCAGCACAGTGAAATGCTGCTCACCTGTTCCTGTCCAGCCAGAGGTCATAAGATGGTGGAAGTGTAGGAGGAAGGTTCAGGAGCAGCTGTAAACCAGATAAACACAATTTGTGCACGTAACTTTGGCAGCAACACCGGAATTCAGCAGATACCAGTGAAGGAGGCACAGCATGACTGTATTGTATATTCATGTTCTTATCTGGCCAGGCTTGGTCAGTCCTTAATCCCACACCTTGAGATTCTCCCAGCTTTAAAAATATATCCCATAGAGGGCTGGTGAGATGGCTCAGTGATTAAGAGCACTGACAGCTCCTCCAGAGGACCTGGGTTCAATTCCCAGCACCCACATGGTGGCTCACAGCTCTCTGTAACTCCAGTGTGCATGAAATAAAGTTAAATTATATATATATATATATATATATGTTATATATATATATATCCCATAACAGATCTTAACCTTACTTTCTGCTTGCTACATGGCACCCCAAACTTGGGCAGGTTTTGAGCAATTTAACAACATCCTAGCATGTTGGAGCCCTTCTGTGCTCATTGACTGTCAACAATACTTCATTGCAGATGGATTTTCCCCAAGAATGTTTGTTCTTGGTTCCATAATACATCTTAGGAATGTGAGCTTTGTGAGACCAAGGACAGTGTCTGATTTTCAGTGTTATAGCCCCAGCAGCAACAGTTCCTGGCGTAACATAGTGAAAGGGGGGGGCGGCGAGGCAAGGAAAATGCTTCCTTATTCCTAGTTAAAAAGCACTTTCAAGAACCAGTCCCATTGCGGCCTCATAAGGGGGCGGGTTTCTAAACACGCCACTGATAATGGGACTTCTGGTGGGCAGAGCCTTTTTGTTTTAATCTCACAGCAAACAGAATCAAGTGACAGCAAATGCCTTTGTAACTCCAAGATAAAAACACAGCTTCGGGTGGTCCAGGACTAGACATGGGAAAGGGGTACAATGGGAATCACTGTGAGACACTGCCTATCAGCAGCTGAGAGTGTACCCAGTGCACAGGGGAGAGAAGAACGGCCCAAGGAGGCCCAAAGTGCAGGCCTCTTTCTTTCTCCCCACAATCTCCTTGAGCCTCATGGCTTCGATCCATTTGGCACGGTGACGGTGGGTTGCCAGCTGGAGTCATAGCCTTCATCTGCCTCCGAAGGTCTACCCATACATCCTTCACAGAGCAGACTTCATTCTTAACATTAAACATCTGAGTTTTTTAAAAAAAAGCAAGCCAAAAAAAAACAAAAAACAAAAACGAAACCTCCTTTCAATGATAGTAATAGAAAACTTGATGCTTCTCATTCCCAACTCAGACATGTGTAGGAAAGAATGCATGGATTCATGAAAATAAGTCGATGGAAGTAAAAACACAACTCTTGAGATGTTCAAAATAGTTTTCGGAGTCTAATGTAATGTAATAAAGGTTCCTTTTACTCACCACAGAAATTAAAGGAACATTTGCGAGTGGGTGGGATTGATAGAGGAGAGGGGGTGGGTGGATCATTCCTTATAAGGTGATTCTTCAATACGTGTCACCTGCCACATGAGGTTTCAGTCTTTGGGGAAACAGTGATTATCTTGCTCTGAAAATAAAAAGCACTTAAAAACAAATTAGGATTAAAAAAAAAAACACTTTAGGCCAAAATAAATAAGTTCAAGGTCCAGATGAATAACGAGCCCCCACAAAAAGGCCAAAGAAGAGGGCTGCAGAAGGAAATACATATGAGGCTAGTCGGCTCTACCCCTTGGTTTTGTAAATAAAGTTTTGCTGGAACACTTATGACTGCATTCATGCGAAAAGGGCAAAGTTCTATACTTCTGTGACAGACATTTTTGTCTGTGAAGCCTAGAATGTTTTACTCTCTGACCCACTGCAGACAAAAATTGTTACCGCTTCAAAGGACACACGAGACACACCTTGACCTGCAACTCCGAAATGTTCCAATCTATGCTCTTGGAACAGAAAACGTTGTGTCAAAGGAACTGACAAATGGATCTTTACCTGAAACTATAATATTGAGACTATAGCATTATTACCCTCTGTTTGGAAATGAAAAGCCATTATCCCCGGGGAAAGGAACTGTTCAAAAAGGCTACTCCTCCGAAGCTGTGAATATGAGTTCACTGGCAAGTCACTCTGCTGGGGACATTTGTTGAGAGTGTGATATACAACCACTTAATTGTTTCAAATAAAAAACATTCCACACCAGGTTGGGCCTTAAATGCAATCAGTGAATCAAAAGAAGGTCCATGAGACTTTCTCGGGTGTCTGGCCAAGAGGTCAAACAAGAAATTCAAGAACGGTCAACTGGATTCAGGCAAGAAAATACTTGAAACCTTTGGCAACTTCACCACAAATCCCTCCTTAGAGCACAAAGACCTAGTGAGAATGGCAGTATTCAAAGCAAAAATCTGAGTGAGATTTCTTTAAAAGGTTTCCAAAAGCAGGGCCTGCAAGAATTAGGAGCTTGGCAGCATAAAACAGTGGTTCTCCGCCTTCCTAGCGCTGCAACCCTTGAATAGAGCTCCTCAGGTTGTGGTGACCCCAACCATGGTTCTTTTCATTTCATAACTGTAATTTTGCTACTGTTATAAATTAGAGGTACTTTTGAAGATAGAGGTTTGCCAAAGGGGCTGTGGCCCACAGGTTGAGAACAAGTGGCATAAAGGAAAGCTTCTAGATGAGCCAAGGCCTTTCTCGGGGTTGGGATTTGAACATTTCCCCCAGTTGCCCTGTAGGATGCACATGTGACACTGTCTTAGCCAAGCATGATGTACTCCATCCCAGTACTTAGGGAGTAGAAGCAAGAGAATCAGGGGTTCGAGTTCATTATTGGCTATATAATGAGTTTGAGACCAGCCTGGGCTACATGAGGCTGTCTACATAGATAGATGGATGGATAGATAGATAGATAGATAGATAGATAGATAGATAGATAGACTGACAGACAACAAGCATTTCTCCTGAGATGACTGAATCCAGGGAGCTGAGCTCAGTAGCCAAACTGGCTGGACTACTGGCTGAAGCCTCTTTGTGCTAAACAGGAGTGTATCTATCTGGTGACTGTATGTGCAGGGGTCTTTGGTCTCAAGCTGTAAAATCTCACGTAGGCCATTAATTTCAGGGAGAAAGAAAGAAATGATTCAAGTCCTGAGCAATATTTTCATATTGTGTATTCACAATATATTCATAGGGTGTAGGGGAGAAAGACAGAAGCTGGCCAGGAGAGTTCATTAGTGAAAGGGGCATCTAGAGACCTGGTTGTTTGTTGGCTAGGAGCTTCAGAGCGGCCAGGTTCAGATTCCAGGTCCCCCTCTAATGAGAGGCAGTCCTTACTTCACACCGCTCTCTTGGAGCATCTTTCCAAGATAGATATTCTTATCTCCTTCTTACAGATAAAGAAATTGAAGTTTGGAACTATTAAGTGATTTGCTGAAGGTCACAGAACCACATTTGTCTGAAGGCCAACACGGTTTCAAATTCCAAATTCTTGCTCTCTCCCCCTACAGGCTGATAAGTTCGCTTATCAGGTAATTAGCAAAGGTAGGCACGGCGTGTCAAAATGCCACTCGAGCTGAGGAGAAGGGATAAACTGTGCTCCCTTTAATTCTCTTGTTTACAAGACTAATTATCAGACTTTAGTCCCTTACCAGGGACCGCGGCCATCACTTATTAATGTGGGGGGGGGAGGTTCTCAGTTGGGGAACACACAGAGCAGTACAGGAAATGGCTCCTACTGTGTTACTGCTGCTAATTGAACATTAGGAAGGACTGATAAATCTGAACTGCCACTTATCTGTATGATGCACTTGGTCATATTTGAGCCAAGGGAGCATTTTTATTCCTTGATTTTTCTTTGTACATTTTAACCAGCTTATAAGTATTAGGTATCCTTATGACTCTTTCTGCATCTTTCATTTTGGTTAATGAAATCTCCCTAACACCACCCCTGCTTAAACCTTTCCACCGCCAGTGCTACCCCTTCCTCATTCCTATCACATGTGTTCTACTTGGCCATACAACTGTGTCTTTTAGGTCTCATTCACTTTATGAATATTCTATTCATATTCAATATTTCTGTTCTGCTGCATTCTCTAGATCTTGAAGCTGGCTGAGGAAAGGAAGGCCACATGATGAGTAAATCATGGAGCGAAATGGAGACGCAACTCTGTCTTACATGCACTTGGGATTTTTCCTACTAGAGTATGGTAAGATAACAGACATAGAGGCAGCCTTTGAAACAAGTTTAATAGATTCCATTGGGAGGGGGGCACAATAATGCTCCAGAGATACCTGGGACTGGACCAGGCTAGCTAGCTGGTACACAGAAGAGGGGAGGAGAAACCGTTGAGCATCAGGTAGGTAAGGTCAGCCGCCGGACAGGCTTCAGAGTGGGAGGTTTGAATAATTTCAGGAGGCTTCAGTCAGCAGGAACAGTCTGAAGTGCACTGAGACCCAGCCCTCAGATGACTGGGGACAGCAAAGCGGTGTGCCCAACTGTGGTGTCTTCACACAAGAAGACGGGGATATGAGTGTAGGATTCATTGGTTTATCAATCAAAGTACTGGACAAGTCTTTTAATCTCTCTGGAAATCAGCTGACTGTGGAAGCGGTAGCCCTTCTAGGGCTCTGAACCATCCCAACATGTCGAGAATCATAAGATACAGAAACTTTATAAAAAAAAAAATATGATGGATGCAGAGCCCAACACATTCAATTTCCAATGCATCCCTCTACATAGTACTTTAAAAAAATGTAGTAGCTTTTCAGTCAATTAGCATCCTCAGACTGAGCAAGTCTACCCTGTGCCCTCTCTTACACCACTAACCTAAAGAAGATGAAAGGATTTTTGTTTTTCGTCCTTTGCCTTTGACTAATAAGAGCTAATCAGGAAAACAAGAAGCCCCAAGGAACGGATGACAAATTGGAGAGGACTGGTTAAAACACACACCACTGGGCTCTAGCCTCAAGGTTTCTGATGAAGCAGAGGATGGGCTGAAGTGTGTATTTCTAACCACTTTCCAGAAGCTGCTGCTGGTCTAGAGACCACATTTTTGGGAGCCACTGGCTTAGAACAGCCACTAATCTCTTTACAGTGCAATAAAATGGGCCGAAGAACCCACAAAACTAAACACAGATCTGGAGCAGTGAAACCAATGGTGACGCTCAAAATGTTAAACATCCAGAGTGCATGTCACTCAACAGGTTCTAGGTTTTGGGTAAGGATCCCCCAAAGTACCAAAGTTAAAAGACTTAGCTCTGAGGCCATGACACTTTGTGGAGATGCAGAACCTTTAAGAGGTACATGCTAGTGGGGGGGGGGGTTTCCAACCCTTGGAGTGGGGGAAGTCCCTTGAAGATGATTTGGGATTCCAACCATTTTCTCACCCTCTTCTTGGCTTCCTAGGCACGAGATAGTTTCATCATCCACCACTGCCTCGCCGTAGGCTTAAAGTTCTGAAACTGGGAACCAAAATAAACCATTTTCTCTTTTCAAGTTTATTGTCTGAGATGGTTTTTGTGACATTTTGGAAATCCAATGAACATACCAAAGGACTGGGGCCAGTTTCAGTGGCCCCCACTGGACCTGCATCGCTTGTCAGTTGCTGGATCTGGAGTCACAGAATGACTGGCATGGATCAGGCTTTAGGAGCCAGACCTCAATGTTTAACATAAACTGCAGCCAAACTGGTAGGATCCAAACGAGCTCAAGTCCCAAGTCAAACTTCAAAAGGGTGGGTGAAAGCCTTCAGTAGCTGGCTCACACATACAATACTCTGAGCTCCCTTCTGGACAACTCAATTTATATCCTACACACCAGCCACTCCAAATACCTCCGTTCAAATGGGCTGGAGAGATGACTCAGTGGTTAAGAGCTTATGGACCAAGGTGTAAGCCCTCCGGCTACTGCTCCAGCACCACGCCTGCCTGCCTGCTGCCTTGCTCCAGGCCGTGATAGTCACGAACTCTCATCCTCTGAAACTGAAGACCCAAATAAACTCTTTTGTCTATAAGTTGCCTCGGTCAGGAGGTCTTAGCACAGCAATAGAAAAGTAACACACCACAGTCATGCTAAACTTAGGCATGCAGCTGTCTCTAAATATACTCAGTGGATGGTTTCCAGATCAAAGCCTACGAAAACTACATTTTCCAGATACCCCTGCCAACTAAATTTCTAGCAAAGTCTATCAATGGGAGTCTTTGATGGGAGACTAGGAAACAGGAAGAATACAGAAGCCAGGTTTCGTTGTTGTTTCCTGTTCCTGGTTTTATCCAAGGATCTAGACAGTAAGTAGGAACACCTACAACAGCAGCGGCGACAAATGTGACTACAGTATCTGGAGCTCAACTCTGCAGCAGTGGCATTAGAGACGAGTGCTGGAGACTTTGGGTCACATCCCCTCCCTCATTGTACCATCAACAGCAGCAACAATATTAAAGGTCTTTACCCTCTAGGTAACCGCATCATCCTTGGCTCTCCCGTCACCTCCTGTAACCAATTCCCCCCATTAAACATATTGTTTGAAATACTTAGAGTGGTTTCTTTATTCGTAACCCAACACTGATGACTGTCGTTGCCTTTTCTTGAAATTCCTTCCTGTTCCATTCCACGCTGATGCATGTTGCTACACCATCAGGCAGAATAGCAATGATGACGTAGTGAAGGACTTGGTATCTGAGTGCAAACTGGTTGATTTTTACCACTGTCACGGCTGTGTGACCTTAGTGGAATCACCCAGTCACTCACAGTCCCAATCTGACAGAGGTAGACATTAATAATTTCTACTCGATAGGGAAGGACTAAACATAGTGCTTGAGAAAGTGCTTGATCTTATCATTGCTGCGCTTAATGTTTTATATCTTGTCACTCGCAGACATACTTGTAAATATTTTCCATACTTTGTTTTTTTATTTTTATTCAGAACTATCTTTGCATATGAGAAGTATTCCGTACAGGGATTAGCAAGGTGGCCAGTCAAGTAACCAAGGCTGATGTCCTGAGTTCAATCCCTGGGACCCACATGGCAGAAGGAGCAAACCAACTCCAATAAATTGTCTTTGGACCCACACATACAGAGACATGCATTTGTGTGTACACACAGAAAAAAATAAACAGAATTTTAAAAAATTAAATGACTATTCAGTGCAGACCTTGATAAGTGAATGAGAAAGGGAAGAAGGAGTGAAGAAGAAATGATGGCGGGAAAGGAATGAAGGAAAAGGGATGTTTTGTGACCACAAATTTGGTACAGAATATTTGGTTGTTTTTTGCTTTGCTTGTCTGCTTGTTTTTAAGAAAGAATCTCAATTCAAAGCTCACACTGGCCTCAAACATAGTGGCCAAAGTGGCCTCAGATTTGCTGGAATCCTCCTGCCTCTGTATTGTGAGTGTTGGGATTATATATGAAGCACCATGCCTGGTCAGGTATTTTTTTTAATGTCACCTCCTCTCTTACCCAGCCAGAGAAGCTGACTCTTCATTGCAGACACTGGTCACCCTCCACTCCCAGCTGGTAGTAAGGACAACTAGATGTGAATACCTGTCTGCTTCCTGCTCTACAAGCCGCTTGAGAGTTGGACCAATCATTTGGACATCTTGACAGTCCTGGGATCTGATAGGGAAGGTATGTAACTCTGTAGGATGAATGTACCAGAAATCCAAGGAGATTACAGAAATCAGCCTGAAAAGGCAAAGTTCACCATGTCAATTTTGTAGCCAAGAGAAAAAAAGAAGTGATAACAGACTTTACTTTTTTTTTTTTTTTAACCTAGAGCAGCTGCCACCATCAAGGACAAGAAATCACATGCCTCTTTCAAGGTGGTGCTCACCGATCGCTGTTGCTCATATGCTTCATGGATCACCATAATAACTTGTCTTCAGAATACTTCCCAACAAATGCTCTCTGATGTACCAACTCTAGTCTTGTTTAAGATACCCCTCTTCTCTACAACTATCTTCTAATACAATACTCGGCCAAAAAAAAAAAATGAACAAGAAGAATGGATGGGTATCTATGAAGTATGGAATTATCTAAAACAAGTAACGGGAACTAATATTTCTACATTTTAATCATTCACTTTCCATTTTGTAGTACATAAGAAAGTTTTCAGGCCTAAATGAGCTGGCTTACCACCAGGTACTAGTTGCCATTATTCTTCTAAGTATAGCTCCACACGTCTTCACTAGCCATATATGTTGGCAATATAGGAAATCAAATTCAATACTGTTAATATATTTTTAAAAGAGCACTATAATATAGCTCCTTAATCCAACCCCCTACATTCTAGGTATGATACAGAAGAAACAAACAAAACCCAAATAGTAGTTCAGTCCCCTGCCATTTGAGGCTGTACACCATGCTGCCGGCTATAAAATAACATACATCCTCCTTCTCTACACATTTGTCTCACGGCCACCTGCCAGATCTCAATTCAGAATTCTCAAATTCCACAGAGTTCTGGGGAGAAAAAAGTTGGTGAGCTGACACTGGCTGGCAGCCTACCCTTCCTCTAGCCACACTTACCCAGCAGCCTAGACAGTGTGCACTACAGTGACAAACTGGGAAAGAGAACTTCTTGGCCACTAAAAGTACCAGTTGGCGGCTATGACATTTTGAGTCCTGTAGATACATTTGTACATACAGTTTTGTGTTTTAGAAGGGGACACATGTGTTCCACATTAGCCATGAAGACCCTTTGCTCCATGGCAAGGGCCATAGCTCAAGGATAGCCACCATGGGGCCCTGCTGAAGCAGGGACCCAGGGCAAGGGCCTCTTGCCCAGAGCTCAGGACTAGATCATAGCTCCCACCCAACATACCTAAGGAGATTGAAGCTACAGGATGATTTTCCAGCAGAGAAGTATAGATCTCAGGTGCCAGAAAAGAACTATCAAGGACCCTGAGAGCTGAAGAAGAAAGGAAAAGACTTCGGTTATGAGTTCTTCAAGTCATTTTATGCAAGCTTGTTTCTTTAAGTCAACAGTGTTTCTCAAATATGAAATTCTAGGAATATTTATTATGGTACTCATATAGAGAGCACACCAGGTGCTGTATGAATCTCAGAAATGTAGTACATTAGGCAAGACAGAGAAAAGCGTTTGTCTTTGGAAGGAGGCGAGAAATAGTACAGTCACACAATAAGCGGCTTTGCTCCGATTCGAGGCCACGGATTCCATCTGAAGTTTACTGTTGTTTCCAAAGCTTAGCATTACTTAATGGCCATAATTCCCAGCCATGACCACGCAGATGATCGATCCTATCTAATCGCCGATGTTCCCATAACGGTGATAAAGCTGTAGTATTTGTGTTTGAAGCCAACACACTAAGTCCCACGGCATGCTATAATTAAGAACAACTGTTTACTTTTTCTTAAATACAATACCCCGCACCCCCACCTCAAAAGCTAGACATTAAAGTACTAAATATAATGATCTCGGTAAGCCAAATTGCTATGTTCCTGGCAGCCCTTCCCTACTGTTTCCCTTAAACATTTCTATCTGAAATGATCGAAAAAGAAGAAAATAGAAACCTGGAAAACATACAGCTATGTGCTTTGACCATATCTTCCACCTAACCACCAGCGTTTCCGTCTGAACATTTAAAAAAAAAAAAAGTCACTGTTCTGTTCTCTCTATGTCCTTTGTCCCAATTGAAGCATTTTTGTTTTGTTTTGCACTCATACTGTTTTAGATCCCCAAGTATATACCTTGCAGGACCATGAAACAGCAGCCCTGATTTTCATGTCGGTGAAAGCAGTCTCCCTGATAGATGGGCAAATGGTGAAAACTTGTTGACTTTAAGTCTTCTTTGCCCCCTTAGTAGACATACAGAAAGATTCAGAATATTACTGTATAAATGAATGGTCACTTCATGGTCTCCATAAACTATGTAAGATAAATTATACATTCTGAATCCAAAAAGCTGAAATCTGGAAGGCTGCAAAATATAAAATTGGGAGCAACATCAAACAAAATGGCAAATTCCAGGGTTGAAAGGGCACACTCGGGATGCAGATGGGCTAAAAATCTTGTACAAAAGTTCCTTCAAGGTATGTGTATGGCATATAGATGAAGCATAACTTTTTAATGCGGCTCATGGGACCTGGATTAACATATTGTATCAGTCTTTTTGAACGGCTATGACAAACTCGCTTTAGACAGGCTCAAGAATATGGTGCTGACTTTTGCTCAGTCCTGTTGAGGGCCTTCTGGCTACGGCACAGCGTGGCAAATGGCATCATGTATGCAATGGGAGAGATTAGATGGTAAGCCAGGAAGGCAAGAAATGAAGGCTCACTCTTTTATAGCAACCCCTTGTCTTCAGAACCAATTCATTCCAAAAGACGAACACATCAGTGTCTTTCAGAGACAGCATAATTAATAACCTCATAACATCCCAGTAAGCCTGCCTCTTAAAGGATACCCCAACTCTACACGTCCAAGAATAAGCCCTTAGAGAAAAAAAAAAAAAAACACCATCCAAACCACAGCATTCATGTATCTATATTTAACTGTTTCTAGGGTACGCTTCTTTTGGGGGGTGGATTTCATATGCTTAAGTATTCGGTCCACAAATCTAAGAACCTCAGATGTAACTGTAACATTTGATAAAATGTGTCATTCAAGGCCAAGATCAAAAACTCTGATGACAGCTTATGCTGGCCACTCTTCCAGTGCTGGTGGGAGTGAACACTGGTACAGCTGCTTTGGAAATCAGTATGATGATTTCTCAGAAAATTAGGAAACAAGCTTCCTCAAGACCCAGTAATACCACTTTTGGGTATATATCCAAAGGATGCTCAATTATACCACAAGGACATGTGCTCAACTATGTTCATAGCAGCATTGTTTGTCATAGCCAGAACCTGGAAACAACCTAAATGACCCTCAACTGAAGAATGGATAAGGAAAATGTGGCATATTTATACAATGGAGTACTACACAGCAGAAAAAAATAACGACATCTTGAAATTTGTGGGCAAATGGATGGATCATATTGAGTGTGTAACCCTGACCCAAAAAGACAAATATCATATGTAGTCACTCATAAGTGGCTTTTAGACATAAAGCAAAGAAAAAGCAGCCTACAATTCACAATCCCAGAGAACCTAGACAACAAAGAGGACCCTAACAGAAACATACATGGATCTGCATGGGAAGTAGAAAAAGACAAGATCCCTGAGTAAATTGGGATCGTGGGTATCATGGGAGAGGGTTGATGGGGAAGGGGAGGAAAGGGAGCAGAGAAAAATATCTAGCTCAAGAAAAAAATAAAACATCAACAATCCCTAAAAAATAATAGTGTCATTCACAGCGTCTTCACTAATTTACTTCAATGTAACCATTTAGCCTGAGTCCACATAATTTAGTAGTGACTTCATATTCAAAGCTAATGATTATGAAGAAACTATGTAGTTTAGCTCAGTTTGAGAAATCTTTCCGAGTGGCATGCAGTGGTACCCACTTGCAATCCCAGCACTCGGGAAATAGAGAAGGATCAGGAATTCAAGGCCAGCCTTGGCTGCATAATAACTCTAAAGTCAGCCTAGGCTATGTGAGATCTTGTCTCAAAGGAGGAATGGAAAGAGGGAGGGAGAAAGGTAGGGAGGGAGGGAGGAAGGGAGGGAGGGAGGGAGGGAGGGAGGGAAGGAGGGAGGGAAAGGAAGGCAGGAAGGAAGGCAGGCAGGAAGGAAGGAAGGAAAGAAGGAAATCATTCCAGCTATGCAATGGTCACCATCTTTTTCCTTTTTGAAGACATTTTAAGATAAATTATTAGCTGGGCAGTGGTGGCACACGCCTTTAATCCCACACTCAGGAAGCAGAGGCAGACAGATGTCTGTGAGTTTGAGGCCAGCCTGGTCTACAGAGTGAGATCCAAGACAGCCAGGGCTACACTACACAGTGAAAACCTGTCTCAAAAAATATATATAAAAAAGATAAACTATTATCCAGTAACATTTTGTTAATATAGAAGCCCATTCCTATATATTTTAAAGGTATTTTTTAGTGCAAACTCATCAACTGTCACTTTCTTGAGGTTCAAAGCAACTGCTGGACCCAAATACATGTCCATAAAAAAAAAAGAGTGGTTTTGGTTTGGAGAGTTGTTTTCTTTTGTTTGCAGAGCTGGGAATGAAAGCCAGATTGTTGGGCACGCTGGGCAAGCATGGGCCTATATTCCCAGCCACAAATACAAACAAATGCACCTCAATCATGGAAAGATAATTTAATCAAACGCGTTTGTAATGAAGTGGTATGCTCGATAGAAAAAGAATGTTTTTACAGCTCAAAGCAACAATAAAAAGAGAGAAAGAACGAGCGGGTAAGCAAAAGCCCCAATTATCAAATGCAGAAACGTAAGACACTGAAAAAATACATATGGAAAATCAATCCAGGGAACGGTGTCTAAATAGACACAATAGACACAAACCACAAGAAACAGAGTGACAAGTTTGACTACATCAAAATTTTAAAATGTTGCATCCAAAAATATGGTAAAAAAAAATGAAGACAACTACAGACTGAAAGAAGGCATGCCAAACTGTAAACAAACAAGGAGTATTTGAGGCTAGGGAGATGTCTCAGTCAACCAAGTGCTTGCACAGTGAAGGGCTTGCTAACAGGCGCAAGCGTTGCAAACCAGGGGCATCAGCAGATCTTGCTACCCCCTTCACTTCCCCTCGCCAAACCATTAGATTGCAGTCCTAAAGTTAGTCCCCAAGGTCTTTTCCCTTATTTGGCCACTCCCTTGCGCCTGACTAAAATTCCAAGGTCCACCAGTCAAAATCCATTATTTGGCTACACAGACTAACACTTCCAATCAGGTCTTACCAACTCACCCTTTTCTCCTGAAGAACCAATTCTAGAGAGACACGTGATGATCCAGAGGCACTCCCCCACCCTGTTGTCCCTGTTTGTCCCTTCGGGGATAATAAAACCTCCTTTGTGCGAGAATTTGGTGTCTGGGTGTGTTCTTGGCCAAATCCAACGCCCCTCACACTGAGCAAGCAAGAAGACCTAAGTTTGGATGCTCAGAACCCACATAAAAAGCTGGCATGGAAGAACTCCCAGTACTGGAAAGGTAGAGAAAGGAGGGTCCCTGGGACTTCCTACCCTGTTAGTCGAGCCTATTCAGTGACTAATCACTAAGACTGTCTCAAAAATTCGTGGGGGAGAGATCGAGAAGGACACCTGTTATAGCCTGTGACTCTACACACACACACACACGTGAACGGACACCCATACACACTCACACAGATACAAACACACTTAATATAATCCCAAAGATCTCAAGAAAAACATATCAATAGAAAATAAAGCCAAGGCTGAATGATGACCTGTGACTTAGCTGAGGCAGAGGGAGCTTTGAGTTCTAGGCCAGGGAGGTAAAAGGACACAATTGTAGGTCACCTCTGGTGATTTTTGCCAAGTGCTGTGATCATTTCTGACGCTTATTGGCCCTTCTCATGAGATAACTGGTAGGATTTTTTAAAGATTTGTTTTTATTTTTTAATTATATGTATGCATGTGGTCTGTGGGTTATGTACATGTAAGTGCAGCTGCCTATAGGGAGGTCGGAAGAGGATGTTGGATCCCCTGGAGCTGGAGTTACAGGTCTGGTAGAATACTTTAAGAACTCTTTAGTGCATAACAAATCCCTGGTAATGTGACCATTCCCTAGCTTCTGGTTGTTAAAATTCCTTCCTGGGTGTGGAAGATGGGAGCGGGAATATAAATGTCTATCCTTACTCCTAATGACAAATCCAGGTCCAATTCCATCCAAGTTCACTCTGGGGAACCAGCGAATTTATTGAGTTTCCTTACAGCATGTTGAAGCCTCCCCAAGCAAAAGGCCGGCCGCACTGGCAATTCTCCACCCAGCAGGGACAGTGGCTTGTCTATAACCACACAGCTGAGCTCTCCTCCCCTAGTATTCGCCAGCCTAAATACGCCAGTCCCTCCCTGATGTCAGATATAGTTCGGGCAGCACTGCATAAAGCAGGGGGCAGGGAGCCACCAGATCCTCCAGTAAGGGTCTCATTATCCTCCCTTCTTCTCGATGGGGAGGGAGGTAACAATCAACAAACGTAACTGGGATGACCCTTTCCAAGTGGGCACAGTTCAACTCCCAAAGATGGCAATTGCTTGCCTCGAAGGCTAGTTCTGCATAGCACCTCTCCACGGCTATTTTTCCCGTAGCTGGGTGGCAAACGCATTCTCCCATGAAGATGTCTGCATTCATCACCTGAGTTCAAATGCCTTTCTTTGCATTTAGGCTTGCTTAAATGCCCTTGTTCCAGCGAAGAGAGCGCCATCCATCCATTTGGTGGTTCCGTTCCTTCTCGATGCCAGGGCCCAACTGGAACTTAAATTGCTCATTATTCTTACTGCTAGCTTGAACTGCCTGCTACGTCTTCGCATGCCCCTGAGTCGCCCATAGGCAAATCTCCAGACCTGTCACCTTTTGGATGGTTTCTATTTCATATTATCTCTTCGATCGTTTATTTTTTTTTCCATTTCCTTGTTATTGAATACTAACTGTATGTCTATCAGCTCGAGACTGTGAAGCTCAACAGGGCACAGGCTTGACTTACCCGAGAGCTCACACAGTTCTCGCTATGTATAACTAACCTTAACCAATTGTAGCATACAAATGGAAGATTACCCAACTCTCCCTTAAAGGAGCCCTTCCAGGATCGTCAAGAGTGTCTAACATCTTTACTGCTCTCATTTAATTATCTTTTAACAGCCAATTAACTCGGGGACGGGAGAAACTGAAGTGAAACTCCTGAGCATGTCGGAAGAACGGCAGTCGCAGTGATTGCGAAGTCTTTGGACAGCGCGAGCAGTATTCTGCAGGCTCTCTACGGCTTGGTTTCTGCTAAATGACAGAAGAGAGGAGGCAGTCATTGTAGCTGTGCCCTGGTACCAGTCCTGCCTCTGTGTAAGCAAGTTTTAAAATCGGATACTCGCTAACGATAACAGAAGATAATCTCTGAGCTCTTGCCCCGTGCCAAGCACCAATCGAAGCATGGGTTCTGTCACTGGGCTGGAAAACTGGCAGAAGGGCCGCCGGCTTTCTTCCTCTGTGGATGCACACACAGGGGACTAAGGTGCAGCTCGGCAGGGCCAGGAATCAAGCCAATGGTCTGGGCCAAGACCCTTTGCTTAAAACTACTTTTTTACACCCTAAACCCCAGCAACAGTCTTGGGAGGAGTAGCTGGCATGACAGCAAGTGTATGTATGAGGTGCTTTTGTTTGGGGGTTTTGTTTGCCGTTCACTGTGATGTTTTTAATTCATGAATATAATGCGATTTCATTCTCTTCACTCCCCCATTGCCCTCTCTTGACTTCCCCTTCCACTGGTGAGTGTTGGGAGGGGGGACGTGGGATGACCCTTTACACGCTGTTGATGGGAACAAACTGAAAACAGAGAAAAATGCAAACCGATGCAGCCAATATGGAAATTGGTATGGAAGGTTAAAAAAAAAACCTGAAAGTATTATATGAATCCAGTTCTACCTACCACTTTGAGCAATATCCCCCAAAAGACTTTAAATCAGCAAACCCCAAAGTCACCTGCACGTTCACTTTCATGTTTCATTCATACTTACTGAGGCAATGCTCACAACAGCCAGGCTATGAAAGCAGCCAAGGTGCCCACAAACAGAAGAAGGGATACAAAATGCTGTCTTACCTCCATTTGTCAAAGACAAGTTAGAGTACCGGTATCCCTGAAAGATAATTTTTCTTTATTCCCTTCAACGTCATTAGTTTTGAATTGAGGACATTAAGTAGTCCTCGGATTTTAGATAAAATTCTCACGTAAAACGTGGCTGAGTTCAATTCAGCTTCCCAACTCTTCCCTCCGCTCCCATGCATCTCCCTGCTCTGACTTCATGATTGGCAGAGAATTCTGCCCCTTGACCATGGCTTTGTCCAAACAATAGGCCAGTGGGACATTAGCATACATGGCACACATAAAGGACAGAGCTTAGCTTCTCCCTTGTGCTTGACCTCTTGCACATCTGCCTGTCAGCAGATGTCTCAGGCAGCCACTGCTCTACGGGAAACGAGAGACACGTGGAGCAGACCTAGCTCCACTACACAGCTTAGAACAGCAGTCCGTCAGGCCCACCCTAGCTTAACCCCAGTCCACCCCATAGCGGGCTGAGAGGGAAACCAATACTAGCTTCTAGAAGCAGCTGGAATTTCAAGTTTGCTTGTTATGAAGTAGTAAACCTTTGATAAATTAAACTTCTTCCATCGGCTATGTGTTAGTTCCCTTCATATTATTATAACAAAATACCCAATTAACTTCTGAGAAAGGTTTATTGGAGCACATAGTCCTGAAGGTTCTACTCCACGATCCGATCCGGTAGCCACTTTGGGCTTCTAGAGAGAATGAGTCATCCCAGCAGGAGGGTGTTACAGGGCAAATCACTCATCTCATGAGCCAAAAAGCAGAGAACAGGATCATTAGGAGGGTCCCACAAGCCCTTTTGGGGACATGCCTCCATCACACAAGGGCCTCCAAGTAGGCACTACCTCTCAGAGGTTCACAGCGCTTCCAAGCTGTGCCACCCTTAAGACCACACTTCCAACACAGAAAACCTTAGGATACACTCATCCAAACCACAGCAAGAATCTTAAAGGGCATTAGTATTGATTTCTTAGAGATATTCTAAGAATAGACCATAAACTGGGTCACTTCAGCAACGGAAAAATGATTTTCTCATAGTTGGGGAGGTTAGAAGTCTAAAATCGAAGTGACGGCAAGGTTGCTTCTTCTAGAAACTGTGAGGGAAAATCAGTTTGATGTGTTTCTTCAGGCATTCCTCGCCTTGCCAAAGAGCATTCTCCTCTTATCCTCACAGTGCGCAAACACCCCTTTTCCAATAGACCGTCAGCCAAATCAGTAAAAAGTCCACCCGAACATTTTCATCTCATCATCTACCGTGATACCAGTTCTAAACAACGCTGCATCTGTAGGCACTGTGGGCAAGGTGGGACTCCAACATCTTTAAGGGAGAACACAATTCACCCCAGAACACCATCCCTGATCTTTCAGAGGGTAGGAGGGAAAATAACACTGGAAGGGTCTGATAGCTTTCGGGCAGCAGGACATCCATCTTTCTGTATAGTTATAGTGAGCTGTAAAACATGTTAGGTTTGCTATGGCTGCTAAACACTAAAGCACTTAAAAATGGATGCCGTTTCCATTTAGTACGCTTGTATGCAGCTGTGTATGTGTGACAGCTGGGAAAAGAGCGCAACGTGCAAGTGGAGGTCAGAGGACAAACTGCGGGAGTTCCTTCCGCCACGTGAGTCCTGGGGTTCAAACTGAGATTAGGCTTGGCAGAAAGCGGCTCCGCCGGCTGAGCCATCCCTCCCCCAGTCCCAACGTCAAACATTTTATCATGCACATGTAATAAATTCTCTTGGCCCTGCACATCCCTTAAACTGTAAGCTGTGTGCCGCCTTTCCAGCTCTCATGGTATTAAGGCTACATTTCCCTTCGTGTGTCTGTTTCCCGCAGTCTCCTAATGCCCTCTTACTGTGGGCTGGTGGGTCACACTGATTTTTCTTTTGCTGCTAAAGAGGCTGCCTACACGTCCTTTTCTTGCCATGTTCCCCCGGCTGCACTCAACACTTGTCTCCTCTGACCCCCTACCCAGCTACTGCAGCCAGAGTGCTTTAATAAGTGCTGGGGAGAGCTGCTCTAGTATGCCAGAATAGAATTGTATGACCTCCAACCTTTTCCTTTATGACTCTTTGTATCTTCAATAAACCGGCAAAAGACCGAAGCACAAATTGAAATTTGTTCCAGTTTTTACCCTTTACAGAAATAAACATACCCACTAAAGCCGGAACATCAAAGCACAAGCCAGGCTTCAGTAAATTGCATGTTTAGTTGGCTCAAGAATACAGTCCCTTATCCTGTGTTTAGAACTCTCAGTGTGCAATGTCTGAACACAGAGCGGGCTTTCCAGTCCTTTCCAAATCAGACTCGAAAATGTCCGCACTGCGCAGCTTTCATTAGTGGGACCCTACCCACCAGCATTGTCTGGGGATTTTCAAACGTTGGGGAGGACTCAATACTCTGGGGAGACCCCTTGGGCATTCACATAGGAGCATCAGGCCAGTGGTTTATCAGGCCGCCTTTCTGGTTTTACTGTAGGGACTGAACCCAGGCCCTCATGCATGCTTGGCTGCATTTCTAGGCCTGCATTCAAATACTATTCATGAGAACATTAGACATGAGTAGGAAGTCATGTGAGAAATTAGTATAGCAACACCTACCTTTCAAGGATGCTTATAATAATGCATCAATATTTAAAACATTTACATTCAGCAGCAGGTTCAGGCCAGCACTTTCTTTCTTTCTTTCTTTCTTTGACCAATGTGATCTATCAGATCTTCCATCATTTATTCAGTAGTCAAAGTGCGGTTCAGACTGACCTCATAAGCATCCACCCATTAGATGGTGAGGGATACAGGCTGTTGGGCTTATTCTAGTAAGACCACCTAGTGATGCTCATGGGCTTTCAATCATAGGTGCTACGTCAGCTTTTCTCTCCCTATTTCTACACAATTTCCTTTCCAGTGGAACTCGTCAAAGTCCTCAGCTGAGTACCTCAGAGAGAGAGAGAGTTGACATGTGTGTGGAATCTCCCTTTGTCACTCTGAACTTTATGTATTGAGGCAGAGTCTCTAAGTCTCTTGGTCTCCCTGATATATCTCTCCCACAGATTTCACGGGTACAGCACTGCTCTTCCAAACTTTGTGATCTCCGGTGGGACACTTGTAGCTCCCTACAGTTGCTTCTCTGTGGAAGTACACAAGAAGCCTCAAAGATCTAATTTAGCCACTCAGATGTCTGTGGCCCCAGGAGCATCCCATAGTCTTACCTTGTAGGCTACAACCTAAAGCTCCAGTACCCTTCTCTGAGAGCCACAGAATTATTCTTGTTCTTCCTGTTAGGTTTGTGGTTTCGTATGCCCTAAACTTGCCAGTGTGCCTCTCAGGCAAACGTCTTTGTCTTAAAGATTTTATCTTTATTTTTAAATTTTCTGAACACAGAACAGGGCTTCCAGTTCTTTTCTTTTCTTTCTTTCTTTTTTTTCTTTTTTCTTTTTGGTTTTTCAAGACAGGGTTTCTCTGTGGCTTTGGACCCTGTCCTGGAACTAGCTCTTTTAGACCAGGCTGGCCTCGAACTCACAAAGATCCACCTTCCTCTGCCTCCTGAGTGCTGGGATTAAAGGTGTGCGCCACCATCGCCCGGCTTCCAGTTCTTCTCTCTCTCTCTCTCTCTCTCTCTCTCTCTCTCTCTCTCTCTCTCTCTCTCACACACACACACACACACACACACACACACATACGCAAGCAAGCAAGCATGCACACACATGTACAGAGAAGGCCCAGGAAGGCCAGAAGAGGACACTGGCTGCCCTAGAGCTGGATTTATAGGTAGTTTTTTATATGAGCAACCCGACATAGATGCTGGAAACAGAACTCAGGTCCTCTGCAAAAGCAGTACAAGCTCATCACCACTGAGCCTCTCTGTGGTAGTCTGAATGTAATTGGTGCCCATAATCTCATAGGGAGTGGCACTATTAGGAAGTGTGGTTTTGTTAAGTATGGCCTTGCTGGAGGAAGGGCGTCACTGTGGGGACAGGTTTTGGGGTTTCCTATGCTCAAAATACTGTCCAGTGTCTCAGTCAACTTCTTGTTGCCTGCAAAATATAGGATGCTCAGCTACTCCAACACCATGCTGCCATGCCCCCCACCATGATAAGGGACTGAACTGTAAGCAAATCACCCCAATAAATTTTATTTAACTTTTTTTGTTTTGTTTTGTTTTGCTTTGTTTTTCAAGACAGGGTTTCTCTATGTAGCCTTAGAGCCTGTCCTGGAACTAGCACTGTAAACCAGACTGGCCTAGAACTCATAGAGATCTGCCTGTCTCTGCTTCCCAAGTGCTCGGATTAAAGGCATGTGTCACCACCATCTGGCTTAAATATTTTATGAGTTACCTCATAAAGGTCATGGTGTGCCTTCTTCACAGCAATAAAAACCGTTAAGACACTATCTCTACATCTTTTGTCTTTATTTAATAACTTATGTGCAAAAATAATTTCAAACTTAAGAAGTAGCTTTATGTACTGTAAACTCGGCAATGGACACAAACACCTTTATTGATTCTACTACCTACATTCTAATGTATCAATTGACAACTTGGCAGCATTTCTCCTCCAATATATGGTCTAGTTTAGGTCAGAAATAACACTGTCTTACCTACTGAGCCTCTTCAGATCTGTGGCCTTTCATAGCCTGATTATTTTAAAATCAATACTTTTAAGAGTTTTATGTATACGTGTGTCTGCATTTATGTGTCCTGTGTGCATGCCTGAAGTCAGAGGCCAGAAGAGGAACTCAGCTCACCTGGAGCATCTGCTGCGGGATGAGTACTGAGAACCCGGCTCAGGTCCTCTGAAATTGCAAGTACTCTTATCCACTGAGCCATCCCTCCTGCTCCACATCCTTCCTTTTATTAAAGTGGCCCAACACTGGGCGAGGCCAGAAGAAGCACTTGCTTAGGGCACCCTACATTTGAGGAGTATATAGCCTGTAGGGTCAAGGGTTAAGGATAGGTGTAGGTAATCCATTCTTAGCCAAGTATTGTATAGGTGACAACCCTTTTAAGACTGCAATTTCTGGAGGCACAGGATGTCCCCTTGCCACTTGGGCAAGTAGATTTTGGCCACCTGCACAGGGCTGTGTCCAATTCCTCAACTGTCAAGTTGCTTTCCCTTGCAATGTGCAATAGGATAAATACCCTGCCCTTGATCATGGTCATATCCTAATCCGCAGAACTAGGTACAGTTGCTGCTTCATATGGCAAGGCAGCCTTAGCAGCGATGTAAGAAGTAGGGCTAGTGTCTGGATCGTCTGGGCGAAGCTTGGTGTAATTTCAAGAGGCCCTACCTGAGGAACAGAAAAGAAGGAGCAACCTGACAACTGCTACTCTAAAGGTTTTGAAACTGGAAGGAGGAACTAAGAGCAAAGAAATGCAGACCCCCCCCCTCAAGGAACTGAAGGGGTAGCAAATGTGTTCTTCCAGAAGGTACCGGATTTGCCAATAACTGCAATTTTTAGCTGTATAAGATTTTTTAACCCCAAAACCTTTTTCAAGAAACTACACTTGTAGCAATCTGTTAAAGAAACAAGAAACTGGCATCTTAAAGCCCCATAAATAGGATCCTATCAAGATTTCCCCTTTACCACTAAAGTGAAGACCGCCTCAGTCTTCAATGGTTACCAACAGTTAAATTTTCCCCTCCGATTCTACCACCTTAACACAATTCAGCACTCAAAGTAAGAACCTATTCATGCCCTTAACTTGTTTCTATATTGTTCAGACACACTCAAGATTTCAGGATTTTAAAGAGTTTACATGTGCATGTGTTTGGGTATGCATGTATGTGGGTGCCTGTGGAAGCCAAATGAGGGCATCGGATCCCTTGGCCGTGAAGTTAAAGGTGTCTGTGTGGGGGCTAGAAACTGAACTAGGGTCCTCTGCAAGAGCAATAATCATGAGGCCAGAGTCAGATACAAACTACAGACAAAAAATCAGGTGAGCTATATGACCCTAGAGTTGGGTTTGTGGCCTGGCTGGCCTTGAAACCTGAGCCAAGGCAATCCTCCATGTGCTGGTCAGGGAACAAGGGGACACCGGGTGCAGAAAATCCACCCAGTGTGAGTGCAGGATGGAGATTCCGAAGGATGAGGCCACTGATGTGCAAATGGGGTGAAAAGATTTGGTCACAGAAGTGCCCACTTACAGATCCAAAATACCATTCCAGTTCCCTAGCTTATTTTTGTGCACCTTCCCAAGCTTCTGGCCCCCTTAGTTCCATGAAGGAACTAAGAAGGAAGCCAGCAAGGGAAGACTGGGCTTTCAAGTTTCCTGTCACCACATTGGGACTGCACCCTTGCTCAGAGCAGGATACCCTACCCACCTCACACCACAGGTTGTTTACTTGAAGCCCAAACCTGAGGAAGTTCTTCAAGTCAGCCTTCTTCTTCCGTGGTCATCTTAGAAAGAACTTCCCCTTTAGAGTGAACACTAATGTCAAAATTATGTCCTGTGTGCATGACCTTTCATCCGCCTCCATCACACTTCTGAGAAAAATGCCCGTGATGAGCAGAATCAGAATCCAGTGCCTGGTGTGTCTATTCCTCCCCACTAAGACACTGTCTCTGCAGACGTGAAGCACTCCAGCAGCTATGGACAACAGATGACTAGTGTAGACTGTTTAGCATGGTTGTGGCGACAACGTGAAATAAATACTGAATGTGACGGGACCAGGCGAAGCATGAAATACACTGACAGCTTCCCTTAACACTGGGAGCATACAGATGAGAGAGTCGGAGTAGCTAATTAAACTCACACACACACAGATCAAGGTGAGGTCTAAAACACAAAAGGATAATGGAGCTGGAGAGATGGATGAGCAGCTAAGGAATTACTGTCTTCCAGAGGACCTGGATTCCTGTATCCAGGTCAGGACGCTTATAACTGCCTGTAACTCCAATTCCACGGGGTCTGGATGATGCCCTCTGCTGGACCCCGCAGGTGTAACACACACACACACACACACACACACACACACACAGGAAGGGAAGCAGGAAGAAAATGGCTGCTACAGGGATGCCTCAGCAGTTAAAAGCACTTGCTGCTCTTCCAGAAAACCCAAGTTTGGTTTCCAGCATTCACATCAATGAGCCTATAACTAGAGCTCCAGGCTATCTAATGTCTCTGGCCTCCATGGGCACAAATCTTTTTAAAAAACAGAGGACATGAAATGTGCTAAGGTTATACATGTAGTCAGAATTACTCAGTGTGAACCTAAGCTACAAACATAGCCATTAGCCAAGATGTAAAAAACATTATAGAAAAAAAAACTCAAGAAAAATAATCCCTAATAAAATTAGCTCTAGGGTCAAATCCAAGTCTTCACTATGTGGGGCTTTCCATCTCTAGGGAAAGGGGTAGAGCACGTTTCCTATCCTCTTTTGGGACACTGGAGGCCTTCAATCAGCAGGCTGGACTGGTCTGCCTCCTTACCCAGGAAAGCTCTCAATTCACTTACTCTCTTACATTTCTGAGCCAAGTGGCAGAGAGGGGGCCTATTCCCCAGTGCTTCATCATGAAGGCACTGCTCACCGCAATGATCACATAGCTGGTCGGTTTACAGAAAACTGCCTGCATTAGTGAGCCAGCCTAAACATCCTCAGGACCTCCAGATATACGAGATAAGTATACCTGCCCAGCCACATTAATCATCTCATTCCCCAGTGAAATCACAACCAAGAGGATCCAAAAAGCTTTCCAAAAGCACCGGGCTATTTTCTTGCTGGTGTTCTATTTCTCGTTTTTGAAATGAGTAAAGCAGATATCAGTGGAATGGCTGCATTAGGTAATTAAGATTTTAAATGGTTTTGGCTGAGGAAAACTGGGCAGCCAGAGTTGATTTGCAGTTCTGAGAGAGGGACGAAGGAAGCATGAAGGACAGTGGTTCTTTAATTCTGTTTAATCAGAAATCTTCATGGGAAAACATCTGGATCTCCCTCTCCACTAGTTTCTCACTGAAATTTAGCCCCTCCCTTAAGCAGGAATGTAGGTGAGAAACCAATGCTATTACTGGCAATTTCTATGACATTGTCAACAGGAGAAATCAACACCTTATCACATTTCAGTACAGATGTTGTGTTTATCCTTATTACATCAAAATTATATTACTCAATGCTCCACTCTATCCAGCTATGTAACAAGCAATAAATCAACACAAATAACTATAAATTTTTGAAAACTAATATAACCTATTGCCAGCTAATCTTCTTTACTTAATATATTTTTCAAGTGTTTCTAAAAAGTCTCAGTTTTCACTAGGCAGCTCTCAAAGGAATCTAAGATACAAGGATATTAAGAAATCCTGGCTGGAGGTGGAAAGAGGACTCAGTGGTCATGGAGTCTGGCTGCTCTTGTAGAGGACTGGAAATTCAATTCCTAACACCCAAGGCAGCTCACAACCAACTTGTAACTGCAGTTCCAGAGGCCCCAACACCATCTTTCTAACCTCCAAGGACACCAAGCACACAGTGGTGCAGATATATAAGCAGGCAAAATGCCCATACACATAAAAAGAATTAAATCAGTAAGCACTAAGAAAGGAAAAGAAGCCAGGTGGTGGTGGCAGACACTTTAACCCCAGCACTTGAGAGGCAGAGGCAAGCAGATCTCTGAGTTTGAGGCCAGCTTGGTTTACACAGTGAGTTCCAGGACAGCCAGAACTGTAACACAGAGAAACCCTTGTCTTAAGAAAAAAGGGAAAAGGGAAAAGGGAGGGAGGGAGGGAGGGAGGGAAGGAGGGAGGGAGGGAGGGAGGGAG
>NW_026068029.1:3297033-3312919 GCF_014885135.2 Alexandromys fortis | reverse complement strand
AAAAAAAAAAAAAAAAAAAAAAAAAAAGAAAGAAAAAAAAAAGAAAACTGGAGCAAGAGGTTCAGAAGTGCAGGGCCTCCCTGGGCCATTCAAGGTTCAGCCTGAAAGAACTTAGCAACCACCTTGTCTCAAGATAAAAAGAAAATTAAGGCTATAGCTCAGTGATAGAGCACTTGTCTAGCACACATGAGGACCTAGGTCTAATCACCAGTGCCAATACTAGAATGGGGCAAGGGAGGGGGACATTGTGAGGAATCTTCCACATATTGAGTCCTAAATTTATTATTGAACTCCTAAAAACAGGTCTGGAAGTGCATTCCATAATCCTAGCCCTCAAGAAGTAGAGGTGGAGAATTACAAGTTTGAGGTTGTCCTCGGGCTACACAGAAAATTTGCCTGGGATATGTAAGACCTGGTGCCTGGCTATGGAACCCTCAGGCACATTTTACCCTTGGGCTGCTGGCTGGCCCATTAAGTGGTACCAACATCTCATTCAAACATAGTTTTGAGACTTAGCAAGGTAACGGAAATGGGCATGGTTTATTTAAAAATGTACTAATGTTAGCTATTATTTGGTACAAAGACTCCAAACAGGAGCGATGGCTCATCAGTTAAGAGCACACTCGCTGCTCTTGTGGAGACCGGGGTTTGGTTTCTAGCATCCATAACAGTACACAGCTACCTATAACTCCGGGTTCAGAGGATCTGCCTCCCTCTTCTGGCTTCCTCAGGCACTAGGTACATACCTGATGTACATACACGTAGGCAGGCACTCACGTATGCACAAGAAAATAAGTAAGGTTTTAAGAGAAGACACTACTGGGCCGGCCAGTAGTGGTGCATGCCTTTATCCCAGCACTCGGGAGGCAGAGACAGGCAGATCTCTGTGTGTTCGAGGCCAGCCTGATCTACAAGAACTAGTTCCAAGACAGGCTCCAAAGCTGCAGAGAAACCCTGTCACGAAAAACCAGAGAGAGAGAGGGAGAGAGAGAGGACACTGGGCAACAGGGTGATCAAAGGCCAGGTGTTTCTTCAAGGCCGCATAGCAACTCCTACACAATAATGAGGTATCAAACACTGCCAATCAACTGGCTTCTGGAACAGGGTGCACCAAAAAAAAAAAAAAATGCTGTCCCAAGAGGGATGCTATGCAGCTAGCGCCACAGTGAAAATCACCAACTACTGTTGCCTTGTCTGAGCAAGTCTTGCCAGAGAGAAACACTCAGTGGGAATAAAATGCTTAGAAAACAAAGCTGTTGGATGAACATGAGCAGCTCCACTTATGAGAACAGGATAAAACCGATCCATTTATTGACAGACAGATGCCAGGCAGAAATACAAACTCCTGTGGCAGAGAAAGAGAAAGCAAGGACAAACTACACAGGAAGGAACAGCGCATCTTTCTTATGTTGATATCAACAGTGCTCTAGCCCATTAAAAGCACCACCAACTCAGCTTTCCCCTGGCCCAGTTGGATCAGTTTTATAAATATTCAATCACATTTCCGAGAGAAAGCAGCATTTCATGTCTTAATAAATCAATTCCTATCATCTGCTGTGTTGAATAGAATTTTTAAACACTACCCATATCTGTCTGTCTTTATTAAAAAGCTAGGACATATATATTCCACTGTTCAAGGAAACTTTCACTCCACACAACACTAGAGTTGTTCAGAACAATAGCATTGCTGGCTCATTAGCATTTCTTTAAAAGGCAGCCAAAGCAAGGATGGGTTTTAGCTAGTACAACAGGGCTGGGGGTGGGGCGTGTTGCTTCAGTTTGCAGTTTCTCGGTTAAAATAATAAGGGTTCAAAACTGAGATCCTCCTTCAGCAAATACCAAGAAATTAATCTGAATTCACTTTTATCGCGCAAGATAAATTCAACACCGCTTCCTTTATTTTCTCCCAAATGTATTTTCCAAGTAGCCTTGCATAACCTTATCCTCTTCATTTCTATCACTTGGCTTAGCAGGACCTGAGTCACCAGAAATATGAGTGCATCTGTGGTTGCAACCTCAAGTTACTCCTCAAGTACCAACCAGGTCATGCTTCGCATTAATAATATATCCCTACAGCTGATACGCTCGTTTTCTTTACTCCAATGAAGCAAAAAATTGAGCTGGGTGTGGTGGTACAAGCTCAGTTCTCAGGAGAGTTCCAGGCAAGCTTGGGCTATACAACAAGCTCCAGGTTAGACCAGGCTACGTACAGACGGTTACTTTGTCTCAAAAGGAACAGTGAAATGGGGGCAGGGGCAACTGGCCCCAAGTAAAATTCTAACTGCAACAGTACAACCAGTTTCAATCCTCCACAACATAAAGTCTTTCCACAAATTACAGAAGCATTTGGGTGGAGAAGTGTCTACTTGTCTGTTTTTAACCTAGCCATGAACAAAAACTATTGTTAAACTCATCTAATTTGAACATGACTCGCAACTCCTTTTATTCTGTATTGTTTCTTCTTTCATAGCAATCCAAAGACAGCAAAAGTCTGCACCCATTTTAAAGATCATTTGTTCCTGTCTTAGGAGGAACAATGAAGAACGTTCAGTGTTGGCCCTGAATCCACCTCACTAAACATTACATTTCCAATGTTTTACTTATTGTGAAATTACCACAAATGAACCAATTCCATTGATAGAGCATAAATCTTGTACACACAATACGAAAGACAATTCAAATTGGTTGGATTGTTATCCACAATACATACAATACCAAGTTGATATTCACATGGTTTTTTGTTTTGTTTTTGAGACAGGGTTTCCTTGTGTAGCCTTGGCTGTCCTGGAACTCATTCTGTAGACCAGGCTGGCCTCAAACTCAGAGATCCCCTGAGTCCCAGGTGCTGGGATTAAAGGCGTAAGACACCAGCGCCTGGCCACATGCCCTTTCTTAGCAGTTCCTACATTGTTCTTTTAACCACACGACTCCAGGAACTCTATCTACTGTGCATCTGCACATCCTGCAGTCTTCTCAGAGTCTCAGAGCAGCTACCCCAAATAAAGATGTTTGTATTTACATGGAATTCATCAGTAAGAATGCTAACAGAAATAAGGTTTTGACTTCTAACTGTGCAGTCAGGCAAAACCTTCTGCTATTCTCAGGTCACCCTTTTTTTAAATTTATTTATTTATTTATTTATTGAAGATTTCTGTCTCTTCCCCGCCACTGCCTCCCATTTCCCTCTCCCCAAAAAAGTCCCCCTCCCTCGTCAGCCCAAAGAGCAGTCAGGGTCCCTGCCCTGTGGGAAGTCCAAGGACCACCCACCTCCATTCAGGTCTAGTAAGGTGAACATCCAAACTGTCAGGTCACCTTTATAAGGCAGGTGGTAAATAGGCTGTGGCTCACTCCCCACTGTGATACCTGAAGTCACTACTACAGTCCACACAGACATTATGACATGCGCACAGTCTAGAATATCCCTTTGTCTAGGCCATCAGAAGTAAGGAAGAGGAGAATGGGCTGAAATAAAGGGACAAAACACATGATAGGTCTCTTTTGTAATTTTAATTGAAGCACTGCTAATCATGTCTTTTGAAAGCACCAAATTTTAAAATCTAAGTCAATTTGGGGGTGGGGGGAGGGAGAAACACTATCAGGAACTTCTCTCCAGAACAAACAATGATGTTCATTCCTCCACAAGTCCAAATTAAAGTCTACTGAAGCCAAAACTAAAACCCAAACCCCACACAGAGAAAAAAAAAGAAAGATCCTAAAGTCACATTCTAGGGGGTCAGTGCATTCCGCAGTCTTCGCTGGGCTGTCTAATTGTCCTTCGGATGACTTTCAAAAATTAACACCCTAGCTCATCAAAATATACATTTTTCCCATTGGCTTTTTTTAAATTAAAAATAATAATTAAAAACAAACAAAAAAACACTTGAAGGAATTCATGACCAGTTGCCTGACTTGGTTGATGGCATACAGAGCAAATGGAAGTCAGGAAGGCGGCTTGCAGCACACGACATTCAGGGGATGCTCATCTTTAAGGCTTAGCTTTCTTCCAAACAGTGTAAAATACCCACCTGGACCGGGAGTTAAGGAATAAGAAAGGCCATTCAAGCAAGAGCAGGTACCACTTAACATGTGTATATAGGCTGACAAATTGAAAGATGGACAGGGATTTATGGGCGTAGGTTGAACACTGTAGGGATAGGACAAAGGGCTTTTAAACAAGGCACTTTGCAGCACGGGCCGTCGACCATTTGGGACAAAGACTAAGGAGTACACTACTCAGTTCTACTGCTTCTGCTCTGGAGCTCTCCCAAAAGTCTGAAGCATCGGTGTGAGGAGAAGAATGAATCAGGGAAATTGGATGGGAGTAAAGGAAGGGAGAAAACAGCAGGGAAAGGTGGAAGAGCAGAAGAGCAGAAGGACATGGGACCCTAAAACCCAGAGCCTTCTCCCTTATCACCCCTATTCCTCAAAGCACTCAACAGGAAAAAAGCCCTTCCTAAAGGGGCAAGGGAGAGTGAAGATGGAGATGCTAAATCTCCACAAGCCACTGAAGGACATGGCTACCCAGCAGAGTATCCCCCTCTTTAGACATAGAGGACGTAGGCAAGAAAGTTCTTGCCTCTTACTAGGCATCCAGCTTCCTACCTGCCCGAGCTAAGCGCCACTCCCAGGGCCAGCAGCATTGCAGGGTCTCCCTGATAGCAACTGCCATCATGGAAAAAACACACCTAGACTCAGCTTGCAGCTATGGAAGCCAGTGACTGTGGACTATAGTTTACTACAAATATGGCTAGTCTTGCTAGTCAGCTTACTCTGGGCATCCCCCATTTTCCCTTTCATATGCTGAGATTATAGGTGGCCCATTAAGCTTTTATGTGGGCTTCTGGGAAGTCAAACCATTTCTCGAGTTTTGGGTACACATCACTACCCCAGAGGACTGAGGAAACTGGCCTTTGGGCTCCACCCCTACCTTCTATTTGGGGTGATGACAGAAGAACTTGCATATCTAACTAGTTCCCAGATGATAGGCCTGGCTATCGTCCGTCTTTGACAGCAATTGTTTCTGCTTTAGATCAGTGGGACTTAATGATTAAAGGACCCTGGGAAACGATGACAAGGGATGCCCCAGTCTCTAAGATTCAGAAACAAAGCCTACTTTTTCAAGTTCCTAGGAAGAGCCCCCAGTTAAGTTTGAAACTCAGAGTGTGTACACTACAGAGCTGATTCTGCTTGTTGTTATGATTAACAACGGCAGCACGTGATGGACTTGGACGTTCTGAAAAGGCAGCACATAATGTCTTGGTCAAAGGATACAATTCCAAGTATGAAGGGACACAGACAATCTCTTTTGAGAATTCCACAGGACAATACAGGCGCCCCAGCTGTTCTTCATAGAGTGACAGGGCTTCAGTCAAATTGACACAATTCCCCTAAATCAGAGAGAAAAGGAAACATTGGGATTGCTAAGTCATACTCACTTGAAGGTCTCTAATAAAGGAAGAACAATTGGAGCTTGAGATAAAAGTTCATCTTTAAAAAATGAGATAAGAACTCAATACTTCCACAAATTGCACTGGATTCTATTTATGGGTTCATTAGTCCATTCTCTTTCTACCTCATTTGCGGAGCTATTTCAAATTACTGAAGTATGAAGCAAAGAAAGCAGTGAAGCCAATTTCTCATTAGTGACACAGTTCATTGTATCCACACCACGCAATTTAGCATATTCATCCACATAACCCACTCAAAGTAAACTTTTTGTCAGGAATAGTCACAACTGCATTGAAACTGAATAATCAAAATAATGTTCTTGCTTTCCATGCTGATTTAAACAACAAAAGTCCTGACAGAGAATTGCAGTCATACCTCATCCTTTCCTCAAATTCTGATTTTTAAAGTGTATCATTGTGCGCCAACATGTGTGGGCATGTGTTACTGCATGAGTGCTCAAGCTCACATGCTGGAATCAGTTCTCTCCTTCTACCTTTTTCGTGGCTTCTGGGCCTCAAACTCAGGCTGCCAGGCTTCTGTTGCAGGAACGAACAACATGAGATGAAAACTTCACAAAAGTGGCCTATGCTATCAGAACTTCTGAGAGCAGCCATCCAGCCATGAAAATGGGTTAGAACTATTCCAAGAGACAGCCTTGGTGGTTTTAACTTAGCACATTCACTTAGCACAACGTCATCCTTTAGTGGCAGCCTGTTTAATAACCCATCATCTAGGGTCCTGCAGTGGGATTTAGCCAAAGTGCCCTTCGCCAGCATATAATTTGGTTTCAACATCAAGTTCACCATGAGAGCATATAAACACCACACATGTAATTTACAATTCGTAAATAGAAAACACTGTCCAGTTGTTTTTAGAACACATCACCACTGGGGAAGCTATATAGAACGGACATGCCACCAAGGTGTACAGCTGACTGGGTGTCTGCCATTTTAAAACTGACACCCTGCTCTGTGTTTAAAGAGGACATATGGGAGGGCCGGACCTCCTTACTGAGAATGTGGTACAAAAATTGGAAGGTTTCAATTTCTTTCCCAACATTGTCAAGAAGCAGTTTTTCAAAAGAAAAAGGGAAAGAAGAAACTCCACAAATAGAGACCTACCCAAAAAAGGAAGATGATAAATTTCACTTTCCTGTCTACATAAATAGAACATTTTTTTCTTTTCTTTTTAAGAAAGATACATTGGAGTTCCAAAACAAAACCCAACAGCAAAGAAATAATCATCCATTAGTTCAGTAGCTTTGGTTCTAGAAAATTCTCCATCTCTCATATTAGACTTAATTAACACTTGCTTTTTTAGTTTATAAACTTTTGTATTGTTTACATTTTTAAACTGAAATCAGATTGTACTATTTTTGTAATATAAATCCTGAGTGTTTCTTATTAGGTTCAAAATTAAGCAAAACCAGCTGGGTGTGGTGGCACACGCCTTAAATCCAAGTACTCAAGAGGCAAAGGCAGGAGATCTCTGAGTTAGAGGCCAGCTAGCCTGCTCCATACAACCAGTTCCAGGCCAGCCAAGGCTGCATAGTGAGGCTCTGGTCTCAAAATGGGGGCAGTGGGACTAGGAGAGTTGATGAGGTGGTTAAGAACACTCACCACTCTTCTACAGGACCCAAGTTCAGTTCTCAGCACCCATGTTTGACGGCTCACAGCTGCCTATTAACTCTAGGTCTAGAGTGACCGATACCTCTAGTTTCCAAGGTCATCTGCATATTCGCATGCACATATCCCACACATATAGACACATCATTAAAAATAACAAATCTTATGCAAGCAAAACTAAACAGTAAAAAAAAAAATCACACTCATGTGAACTACAAAATGTACAAAAATTTTTGAGAATTGACACTAAAGGACAAGAAAGAAAAGACGGCTCAGTGGTTAAGAATACTTACTGCCCATGCAGAGAACCTGAATTCAGATTCCAGCACCCATGTTGGGCAGGCCACAATCACAAGTAAATGCAGCTCCAGGGGATCTGATCTCAGTGGCCTGAGAGAGTATTTGTACTCACATGCACACACACACACACACACACACACACACACACACACACACACTTTATTCAGTTTTTTTCATTTTTATGAGACAAAGTTTCTCTGTGTAGCACTGGCTATTCTGGAACTCTCTACAAAAACAAACTGGCCTCAGACTCAGAGAGCTCTACCTGCTTCTGTTTCCCGAGTGCTGGGATAAAAGGCCTATGCCAGTATGCACGGCTTTAAAAAGTTAAAAAGAAAAGCGGACAGTCAAGAGGCTGCAAAGACAACTCGGTGGTGAGAAGCACACAATGGGATTACAGACATTCAAGAGGTTCAGTTTTCCACACTCGTGTCAGTGACCCATACTTACACACATATAATTTGAAAGATGAAATAAAAATAAATGAAGAAATTTTTCAAATGATGCTAATGATGGATTACTTCCAGAAAGCAGTAAAGCTTTAGCAAGGATTACAGATGTCTAAAGGGTACTGATAATGAACAGTCCAAGCTATGGGAGTGCTCAGGAATTTGCTCCATTTTTCACTGTGGTTTCCATGTGTGTTACATACCCATTTTTGTATGTAGCAGCCTGTTTTTTTTTTTCTTTTTTGGCTTTTCAAGGCAGGGTTTTGCTGTAGTTTTACAGCCTGTCCTGGAACTAGCTCTTGTAGACCAGGCTGTCCTCGAACTCACAGAGATCCGCCTGCCTCTGCATCCCAAGTGCTGGGATTAAAGGCATGTGCCACCACTTCCCAGCTGCCTATTATTTTTTTTAAGTAAGTGGTTGGAGACAGAAGATAGATGGTCAAGTCCCAGGACCTAACTTCTACCCTCAAATATGCACATTCCTAAGTTCTGTGGCAAGATAGTAAGGCTTCTTTCAAGCACCCAGGATGATGCCAGTGATGTCACAAATTTGCCACTGTGACACGAGCAATGTGTTGGTAGGAGTTTCTGAAAATCATTATATAAAATCCTCATCCCACCATCAACATTCTCCATTTTTCTGCTACACACTCCAGCTAAGGGCAGAATCAACTGTTATCACCTGAGCATGTCAACAGGTAGAAAACAAATAAGCAGAGTCTAAGGGTACAAGTCAATGGGAGAACTCCTGTCTGTCATTCACCACAAAAAGAAATCGATGATGATGAGTGAATACGTCAATGAATGAATGGTGGCGACCACAGCTTCCTGTAAGGCTTATGCCTCTTAAACCAGGTGAACCTTAGTGTGCGGCACATAGCCCAACACAAGAAACAAGCCCAGGACGGCACAAAATGGTATCACTATATCTCCACTCGTACTGAATGGAAGGACAGAATGTATGCAGTGATGTCTTTGGGATAATCCTTGGCAAAGAACACAGCCTTGGACTTATGATCTGAAGGTTTAAAAGAGAAACAGTTCACAAAAGCAAGTCCTCAAAGTTACAGTCATTAGTATTTGTACATGCTGTATTCTCGTGGGACATTTCTATTAGTTTCCCACACTCAAGCACCAGTTCCCCTTAGCAACCAAGCACAAAACTACCATGATGGCGCCTTTTACCTACTCCAAACTGACTGCTTCACAGAGGATCCATACTTAAATACCCTTCCCTCAGACTCCCAGGCAGCTGGGATTATAGGCAGATGGCACCCATGACTAGCTTGTTCTCACTCTCTGTACTGGAGCAGAGGAAGCCCTGTAGTGTAGTCCTGAATTAGTATTGTTGACATGGGCATGCCTCAATGTTGGGACTAATGAGTCCTGGCCTTCAGCTGCTCTTCCCTCCTAGAACCTTCTAATTAAAGTTACTAGAAGCTGTGCCTAGCTTAGAGGATCAGAGGATGGGATTTTCAGCTGTTGGCCATTGACTGCAGTGTATTTAAGCCTACATGGTGCTAAAAAGGGGGGGCTTTTGGTATCAGTGTTAAAAGGTCTGCGTGTCGGTCTGTCTCTGCGTGTGTATTCTCAACCTCCAGCCCCTTGCCCGAAGCTCGCAAACTGAGTTCTAGCGCACAGAGCACAGACATGGGGGCGCGGTGCATGGCACCTCAGTCCAATGGAATGGAAAAGTCTTCACCAGCTGGGATTCAAAGAGATGGTAATACCTTCTTTGAGGGTTTTAATGCTAGTGATTGATCAGTGTGTTCAAAACTAGCAACGACTTCTTCCCCATAGATGTTCACAACCAGAAACTGCTGGCCTATAGATACTCCTACCAAGATAAGCTAACTTCTTTCCCCTGTGCTGTATATAATAAAACACAGAGGTTCCAGGTTGCTTGTAGTAATTGGCTCAACTCTATCAGAGTGCACACAGCCTACCTGACCCCAACTTCTCCATGCAGAGGTATCCTGTTCTTTCTTTTCATCATTTTTTCACTACTCTTAGCCGGAGCTCCAGATCCAACCCATGCCGATCCTGGCAAGTCTCTTTTGGTTATAAGATCCTAGAGCCTCGTGTTTCCTCAATTAACCTGCTTGAGACTTTTTCTAGTTGTGGAAATGTGGAGACAGGGGAATATGATAATTATGCTCCCAAAAGTCCAACTAACTCAATCTGCATTGCTTTTACAGTACAATCCTTGTGTGAGTCAGTTTCACCATCAACAACCTACATAAAACAGAGGCCTACCAACTTCCTCCGTAAAGGGGCAGAGAGGTCACATTTTAGACAGCACACTGCTCCTGGAGCACAAAACAAATGACATGGCTGTTTATCAAGAAACTCAAACAGAGCAGGCAGCCACATCTGGCCTACAGTGTGTAGACCCTGGCTTTAAGGTACCATGTGCCCACAGGCTTTACACGCAGTGGGAAGAGAAGGAAAACAGGACAAGCTGGAACTTTAGGTGTCTTGTGTATTCTAAGTTCTTTCCAGCATTATTCTTCTCAGATCCCATGAAATAGAACAGACTAGAGTCTGCAGATAAGTGCTTTCAAGAAAAAAAAAAGACTTCTAACTATTCTGGGTATTTAAATACACCAATAATCTTTAAAAGCAGTTCATCAATTGGTATTAACAGTTGTACAGGAATAAGAAGTTCTGCCACGCAATTACACAGTATAAGGTAACTATAGCTAATGATTGTTCTTGAAAGTTCCAAGAAAGGAAGCTGACTGTTTTCTGCACAAACATGTGATACATGTTAAGAAGATACATGTGCTTAACCTGATTAAAAATTAGACAGTATATACATGCATGTAAACATCACATAGTAACTCTGTAAATGATCATTTTTATGTTTTTATAGATCAGTCAAAAATAAATTTATGTTAAAAATCTAAACCAGCCTAATTGATGCATCTACAATACAGCTCCTGAACCTAAGGCTCTTTTGTTCCTCTTTCTGCACCGTTTCTGTGATGCTCTAAGGCTCAGGGAGCATCACAGAAACGGTGCAGAAAGAGGAACAAAAAAATCTATTGTGACATTGTGTCTGTTAGAAATGCTAAGGAAGGGGCTGGAGAGATGGCTCAGCGGTTAAGAGCATTGTCTGCTCTTCCAAAGGTCCCAAGTTCAATTCCCAGCAACCACATGGTGGCTCACAACCATCTGTAATGAGGTCTGGTGCCCTCTTCTGGCCTGCAGACATGCTCACAGACAGAACATTGTATACATAATAAATAAATATAAAAATTATTTTTAAAAAAATGCTATGGAAGCTATGCCCATGATACTACAATATTATGGCTGTCAAAATAACATCTGAATGAGGATGACACTAACATACATGTTTCATGGGACCCAACCCTACCTAGACAAAGAACTGCAGTCAACTATGGAATGCTGAAAGGAGAAGAAATAGTCTTCCCCAGGGAAGAGCACACCAGTTGGTTATCTCATACCACATGGTCAGCCCTGAAAACTGTGTGTGTGTGTGTGTGTAACATTATACAGACTACGCAGGTTGTATTTACATATCTATGCACCAGTATATGTGTATCTGTGTGTATGTATGTATCTAACAATTTAAAAAAAAGAGGCCATGAATGACAGAAAGCAAGAGGGGATATATGAAAGGGATTGGAAGAAAGGGAAGGGGGAAATGATGTAATTACAGTATGATTTCCAAAAAATATTTACAATAGAATTTACTGGGGCTGTAGAGATGGCTCAACAGTTAAGGATACTGGCTGCTCTTCCAAGGGACTGGAGCTCAGCTCCCAGCACCTACCTGAGGAATCTCATAAGGCCCCGTAACTCTAGCTCCAGATCTGACACCTCCAGCCTCTACAGCCAGCTGTACTCACATGCATATACCCAGAGACACATGCACATAGATAAAAATAAATCTTTAAAAATAAAAGGAGCGTACAGTATTCAGCAAAATTCAAAGATCCACTTTAATAAAATGAATTACTGAGAAATTAATACAATATAAAGTTGGTCACAAGGTAAAGTCTTTTTAGGGGATGGGAATTATGTACACAGGACAAAAGACATAATTCTGCTTAAGATGGTCCGTATTAAAAATAATAAAAAAGTAAAAAGGGTAAGTTAGAGTTTACATGTAATAGAATGAGCAATACTCTCCAGTAAACTCAGAGAATTCCGAGACCAGAGTACAAGGGTCAAACTTGGTTATTAATTATTTTGTGTACCAAGTAATGAGACTGGATTAACAAGTAGATGCCTTTGTTACTTTTTAGGAAGAAGTGTATTTTCCTATATATACCTATTTTATACAAAACCACAAATGCAAACCTTCTTTAAAGTTAAGAATACCCTCAAGAATGAAAGTTTAAAAAAAATTTAATTAAAAAAAAAAGAATGAAAGTAACTACAAAGAAAAAAATCTACTTCTATATGGTGTCTGCAGCTCACACCACAGGTAAAGCCGCTCATCAAGAAGGGTATGCTGCTAAATGGGCTTTTCCCTAGAGATAGACCTAGAAGATGGGGGACGGGAGAAGAAATTGTGGTCTGTGTCTCCACCTGCTGGCGACATTTCATACTACAGCCAGGGCCAACAAAATCAGGATAATATTGTCTTCTGTTAAGTAACATCTCAGGATGACAGATTTTGAACAAGTATAATTAAAATATATTGTTGCTCTCCTAACATATGTAAATTTCAAGAACATGCATTCAAATAGGTAAATATTGACTCTTCTTGAGAGTCACAGGAGTAAGGGTGGGGACTGAGTGGTCTACCTGTGTGAAGTATTTCCCATCCTGTTTCAGAACTTTCATTGACAGGTCAAGAATCAGTCTGAGAAACTCCCATGTAGAATCTGGATATAAAAAAAAAATAAGTTTTGTAAATATGTTCAAATATTTTCAAATATGTTATCAAATATTCAGTCATAGTTAATAAACAAAAAGGAAGAGACCCCTGTGTGCTGGCACATGCCCATCATCATCCTGGCACTTTGGAGGCAGAGGGAAGATCAGGAGTTAAAGAGCATCACTGGCTACATAGTAGCTTTTAGGGCAGCCTGCACTACATGAGACTAATTTAAAGACACATATGCTTGAAAGTTTGTTCATGAACAATAATGTACAATCATATAGCTGATCTGTACAAACACCTACACAAACACCGAGGTCAGGATCAAGTTTGCATCTATTTAAGACAGTCAGTACATCACAATAAAGACTTAGCAAAGCATAGCATAGCATAGCATAGGGACTGAGAGTGTAGCTCAGTAGCAGAGAGTTTGCTCATCCGCAGGAGATCCTGGGTTCCATCCCCAACACCGCTCTCAGATAAAGAACAAAGATTAGACACAAAGGCAGAGCTCAGTCTGAAAGAAAGCTGCTTAAAGAAGGAAGTCAGTAACATTCGCTGAGAAGCTGAGGAAATTCCTGGTTGTGGAAGACACAGAATGCTGCAGCCTCCTTAACAGCAATTCATTGCCTACCTGTGTCAGACCTAACCTTGAGAATATTCCAGGAGACCTTTGTTCATATGTATTAACTTAACAGAGCACACTAGCTTCCACCAATGCCTCTACTAAGAATGTCTTCAGAAAGTTTGGAAACTTCCTCCAGCAGAGGTTACCCTGCTTTGCTGTAACCCACTTCATCTTGCCACCAATGTATTTGAAATATGCCTTGATTTGTGAATTTCTTTTGTTCCACAACTATAAAAACATGAAACTGTTACCACATTAGAACATACTACTTACACTAACCTGAATCCATGTTCCCCAACCATGGTCGCTCATATTTGGTTCCAGAACACTCTTACCCTTTGAGGTATAAGCTGTGTTTTCACATTAGGAAAAGGAAAAAAAATGGGAGGCGGGGAGGAGGCGGAAATTTTTTTCAATAATAATAATAATAAAAAAATTCCAGTCACCTTCCCACCATCAATGCTAGTTCAACTGCTTTTAACAACTAAAAGGAGCTAAGAAGATGGCTCAGTGGGAAATGTACTTGCCATACAAGTGTATGAATTTGAGTTTGCCCGCCAGTACCCACACATAAAATGAGCATGGTGGCATGTGCCTCTGCGATCCCAGTGATGGGGAGACAGACAGGATTCCTAGGGCTTGCTGGCAAGACAGCATTTCCTACTTGATGAAAGTTCTAGGCTCAGCAAGAAACTCTCAAAAAAATAAAGTAGAATGCAATTCAAGAAGATATTCAGTGTTGAGCAGTGGTCTTCACGTGTGTGTGTGTGTGTCTGTCTGTCTGTCTGTCTGTCTATGTGTTGGCATGCACACACGCATTTGTGAACATGTACATGTATATAGTTTGAAACACAGCCGTAGGTGGTGGCCCACGCCTTTAATCCCAACATTCAGGAGGCAAAGGCAGATGGATCTCTGTGAGTTTGAGGCCAGCCTGGTCTACAAGAGCTCACTCCAGGATAGGCTCCAAAGCTACAGAGAAACTCTTGTCTCGAAAAACAAAAACAAACAAACAAACAAACAAACAAAAAACAAGAGTTCAAAACACAATCTACCTTCTTCTGGAGATGTAGAGATCGGGACAGCTGTCAAATCATTAATCACATAATCGAACTCTCTCCCTTCTTTGGCGTACCTCTTCAGTACTGGAATACAGTCTTCTATGAGGACCTTTCAGAATGAACAGGATTGGATGCATGAGTCAATACAAATGGGTGGCATTGAACACTTATAAATACGAAATGAAAGCTGGGGATTAAATTCACAGCACCAGCACCAAAGAGACCTTTCATCCCTGTCTGTTAATAGAAAAACAAAGTGTCAACCATATGCCTATATCCTTTCTCATCTGAGTAATCAATCCCTCTATGGGTGCCATTGCTCCCGTCATTAACTGAAACACAATCTTATTTAAAAAGGTTTCCACGGGTTGCGCATAGACCCTTGATAAGAAAAGAGGACAATCAGATGTGGTAGCCCATCCCCTATTAATTCCAACTCTTGGAAGCTAAGACAGAACGAGTGCTACTCCACAGGTTTGAGGACAGCCTGGCTTTTATATTGAGTTCCTGGCAGGAAGGAGAAGGGAAGATTAGAGTGTAAAAAGTATGGAATTTGATATCTTTGAAGACTTTTACTGTCCTATTGTTTTATAAAATGTAATATATTGCAGAAGTTGCAGTAGGCAAAGGCAGAGAAAATGTGAACACCCAGCTACACAGAGTTTGAGGCCAGCCTGGACTACGTGAGATTTTTGTCTCAACAAAGAAAAAAAAACACCTCAGCTAACTATAATACACACATTCATCCCATCTGAGCATGCCTACCATATGTATGAAAGTCAGGATTTGATCCCAACACCACAAAAAAGTTCATTTGACATCCTCACAATGTTTTCTTTTTAAAAAATATTTATTTATTTATTATGTATACAATATTCTGTCTATGTGTATGCCTGCAGGCCAGAAGAGGACACCAGACCCCATTACAGATGGCTGTGAGTCACCATGTGGTTGCTGGGAATTGAATCAGGACCTCTGGAAGAGCAGTCAGTGCTCTTAACCTCTGAGCCATCTCTCCAGCCCCTCTCAATCTGTTTTCTTCACTAAATTTTATCCCGTGTAATCATCCCAAAGATAGACAATAAACTACTCTACCTAACTTCAAATGTTCTATTCTTGTCTTCAACAATCCTATATGAAGTCATATTAAACCCCTCACTTCCCAATTTAAAAGCTAAATTTTCCTTTGTATCTTAGTTTCCAAATCTAGGGACTAAGTTTACTGAATCTCTCTTTTCAATGGTTTCTAGGGTTAGCTGATTTAGTTCTCAAGCAAGTGGGTAGTCTAGTATGTCACCATCACTTACTAAATCTTTACCCAAATGAAATGAAATGTATTTTTGGCCTGGCGTGGTGGCACACATCTTTAAATCCCAGCATTATGCAGGAGGCAGAGGCAGGCAGATCTATGTAAGTTTGGGACCAATCTAGTCTACATACAAAGCAAGTTCCAGGGCTAGACTGTCTGAAAAAATTAAGAGAGAGAAGGAGGAAGGGAGGGAGGGAGGGGGGAGGGAGGG
>NW_026068029.1:3267400-3297007 GCF_014885135.2 Alexandromys fortis | reverse complement strand
AGGGGAGGGGAGGGGAGGGGAGGGGAGGGGAGGGGAGGGGAGGAGAGGAGAGGAGAGGAGAGGAGAGGAGAGGAGAGGAGAGGAGAGGAGAGGAGAGGAGAGGAGAGGAGAGGAGAGGAGAGGAGAGGAAAGGAAAGGAAAGGAAAGGAAAGGAAAGGAAAGGAAAGGAAAGGAAAGGAAAGGAATCCATCTGGGATCATATGTTAGCAGTATGTTAGCAGGTTGTTACTTAACACATACTTCACATAAGTTCAAGTTCCCACAATATTCCTCTTATCTGTCTACACAGTCTGTGTCCAACTTCCTACTTGATTACAGGACTACAGTAAATTAGCAATCAAAACAAGTCTCCTTCAACAATAATTGTTCTCTTAAGTTCCCTTGGCTATTTTTAGACATTTACTTTACTAAGAGCAACTTTGAAAACATCAGTTGGCCTCACTCCCTTGGTTCTGATGAGAATTAGAAGAACAAATGAGAAGCAATGGAAACTGTTCTGCTATCACCAGGCACAAGATATCCCATGCCTTTCCACAGACTCCATTTCATGTCTTTCAGTCAAATCACAAAGCTCACCACAGCCTCATAATACCTCTTGCTAAGTTCATTTAGCAGATTATTTTCAGTAGGATTTCCTGCCACACACCTCCCAATTTCCTTTCAGTGTTTTGCATTCAGCAGAAAGAAAAAAATTAAGCCTTCCTAAATCACTTAAATCTTTATAATCACTGAACCAATTTCTCAGAAGCCCAAGTAATTATCAAGGTAAATTTCTTGGATTTTTCTAATCATTTTTATTCCATAATTATTTGATTTTATTATTTTATGACTTCCACCTTACTTATTAGTGGCTTCAAAAATAAGCATAAACTCAGATACGCAGCATCCATAATTTGGTTCCTATTTCCAATTAAAATGACTTTTTGACACTTACTATAATTTTTACGTTATCATTTACTTATTAAAATTAAATCTCTGATATTTTCTATTATGTTTTGGTGGAATCCCTCTAATGCAATATCTTTATGTGCGTGCATGAGTGCATGTGTGTGTGTGTGTGTGTGTATCTGTATGTGTGTAAACAAAGAAGACACCTTGTCCGAGTAGGTTCTCCCCTCCACTATGAGTCCTAGGGATTAAATTGAGGTTGTCAGGTTTGGAGACAAGTGCCTTTACCCACTAAGCCATTTCAAACAGTCTAATAACAAATTTCTGAAAATTCTCATTTTTAAATTTTTAAAACTAAATTCTATTTGAGTATAACACAGAACTTTTTTAAAAGTCACTAAATTGAACTTTATTTTACTTGATAATTTTGTATGTGTACATAAACAGAATGTATACATACACATAAGTAATCCATCCTTAGTTTTCTAGGCATAGTACCTTTAGTTTAGTCAGTATTAAGATTACTGTCATTATAAAAGAAGTATTTTTTGTTCCTGAAACAAATGTAAACCAGAGTAGTTGTTTAAACATATGTAAAAATCTCTGCCTTTCTGAAAACAGCATTTTAATGGATTGTTGCCTTTGGTAGTGTTCAGGTGGGTCTGTCTTTTCCCAGATAAGGCTCCCACCCTGCTTGAGAGCTTCAGAACCCTTTGCACCAAAAGTCCAGACTCCCCCTAGTGTTCCTTCGGAGACACTGACTACTGCTACCCTAAAGAGCCATTGAATAGAAACAAGATGTGATAAGTGATTTATTAAGTTCCTATACCAGGTGGCTTTAACATTCTTTTGTCAACAGTCTTTCGATATGTACCAACTAAACACAAAATAAAGAAATCCCACAAAGAACAGTCTTTTACCTTTGCTGCACATATCTGACCATCTGGCTCACCATCTGTGCCCCGAGGGTCAGATATCCCATTTCAGGGGAATATTGGTTAGTTTCCCATTTTCACCATACCACTACTAGATTGTGTTGTTGCTCTGTTTGTGCTTCTGTCTTTCCTTAATTTTTACATACAATTCATACAACCAAAAGCAGGGTGACAGGATCCTGCACTCCCTGTACTCTGCACTGATCTAAAGTGACCTCCACAACCTTGAATAAATCCCTTTAAACTTTCTAAGGTTCAGCTCTTCCCAATATAATAGAACAACATCTACAAGTTATGGTGTAGGGATTAAATCCAGCAGGAAGGGGTCTGGTCCATTATTTATCAGACAAGGGTAACTTTGAATTCAGTGTGAAGCAGTTCAATGCTACGCAGAGCTGAGTTCTACCATCCCTTTTGAATCTATCCAGCAGAATAAGCTAACTGTACTATTTCTTGCCCTGCCCTTTGACCCACAAAACAATCAGAACTGTGCTGGGCAGTGGTGATGCACGCCTTTAATCCCAGCACTCAGGAGGCAGAGGCAAGCAGATCTCTGTGTGTTTGAGGCCAGCCTGGTCTACAAGAGCTAGTTCCAGGACAGGATCCAAAGCTACAGAGAAACCCTGTCTCAAAAAAAAAAAATCATAACTGCATTTTAAGGTAGAATTCCTGCCTCAAATCAGCATGCATGTAGTACAAATTCAAATTTAAATGTGCATACATTAGGAAAGGAAGAAGTGCTAGATAATTGACACCTGAAAGTACAGCACTCATCCAAATTGCTTACCAATCTGGAGGTGCACATTTCAGATGCTATTCAATTAAGTATTTGCTTGGGCATCTTGCTCTAACAAGCCCTCAGGTCTGTGAGAATGAAATATATGCATCCCCACATATCAGAGTGGCTGCTCAACTTTCAAGCACAGTACAAGTTAAGACAGAAACTAATTGCTTATTTGCAACATGCTAATCAACCACACACCTACCAATTAAAAATCTGAATTCCTTCTGAAACACCAAGACTTCAAAGTATTATTCAGAGTAGCGACAGAAGGTGGTAGATTTTAAAAGTACATGACATCTATGCCAGGATTAATGTGAGCTGGAGACATCTCTCAGTGGTAGTAGGGACCTAGCATACTGAAGGGCCAAGTTTAATCTCCAATAACATAAAGAAAAGTAACCTGATAGAGTCCACACTGCAGGCTTCTTTCAGTAACTGTACACTGTCTACTCTCTAAGTATCAATAGATAATATATTCACACAAAGAAAGAAACTATCTTCTTAACCAATTATAATAAAAGGTGCAGGTCCAATTGATCTCTCATGTATTTTTAATTTTAACTTAAAAGTACCTTACCAAGGAAGCATAATTACCTGATAGCAGTCTCCTTTAAGATTGTCTAAGACATCTCCACATGTTCTTCGCATGAATTTCTTACATCCGTCAATTACCATTTGGTCAATGTCCGAAACAGGTTAAGGAGAATTCGAATATATCAAAGAATTCTGAAATAGTAAATCTTCTCTAAAACATAAAGGTTCAGACATCTGAGGATCACACGTTAAAAAGTAGGTATTGTGGTGACTTTATTTTCACACTAAGGAATTCAAGTCCAAAGATGCCATAGAAAGGAGAACCAAAATCATTTACCTTGTTCTGTTTCTGTCTCATTCTCTCCCCCCTCACTAACTTTTTTATCTTTTAAAAAATACGTATGAGTGTGCACAGCTGTTATAAACATGCACCACATACATGCCTGCTACCCGGAGGCCAAAAAAAGGCATCAAATATACTGGAACTGGAGTTACAGATAGCTGTTAGTCAGCAAATGGGTTCTTGGAACTGAACCCAGGTCCTCTGTAAGAGTGAGTCCTCTCTCTCCAGGCCCTGAAGTTGTTCTCTTATACAGTAAAGGATATCTCTACCATAGTGACCATCTTTGGTTTCAGTTTCACAATTTCACATAATATGCCCCCATCTCCACCTCCCAGGATCAGCACATCTTTGCCAGTGTAATCTTCTTTACCACTGCCCATGATGGCTCGAGTATATGCCACGTCACTCTCTGCCAAATCTAGGGAGGAGAAGAGACCCAAATGATCATTCTACCCAAATACACAAACCACCTGACCTGCTGAAATCTAGCTTGCAATGGAAATTTCCCAACTTTCAAAAACTGTCCATAATGTGCAAGTTTGATTTTTTTTGATTGAGTAGTTTTCACAAGTGTAATGCATCTGACACATAGGATAAAAAGAACTAAGTTACTTAGACAGAAATACAATATTGAGAGTGAGCTGATATTCTGAGTAATTAAAAGAAATGATACCTTTAAAGATGATAAGATATGCCATCTGGGAGCTACTTTCAAGATAATATTGTAATACAAAATGCAGCGGGGTTAGATGAAACAACACTGGCTAACTCATTGGTATTCTCAAAGTTCCATGGAGAGTACCTGTAGGCTCAATGCATGAGTTTGTCTACTTAGATTGTGATGGAGGAAAGACATTGGTTAATTATAATAAAGAAACTGCCTCGGCCCTCATAGGACAGAAAATTAGGTAGGCGGAGTAGACAGAAGAGAATTCTGGGAGAAAGAAGCTGATTCATTGAGTCGCCTTGATTCTCCTGCTCCAGACAGATGCAGGTTAAGATCCTCCCTGGTAAGCCAGCTCGTGTGCTACACAGAATATTAGAAATGGGTTAGATTAATATGTAAGAGCTAGCCAATAAGAAACTGGAACTAGCCGGGCCAGGCAGTGTTTGAAAGAATACAGTTTCCGTGTAATTATTTCGGGCATAAGCTAGCCATGTGGGCGGCTGGGTGCCAGGGACGCAGCCCCGCCGCTCTTATTTCAACAAGATTGGAATTTTTTCATAATAAAATGCTATTTTTACTCCAGCAACTTGTACTTTCTAACTACTCATCAAAGGAAAATCTATTTCAAGACAAAGTTTACACAAACATCCAGTCAACCCATAGGTTCATACAATGTAAGTGAATCCTAAAAGATAGCAGTGTCAGAATTAAGTTCAGACAAATCCAAGACAATGGCATTTTTTCAGGAAAGCAGTGGCTGCCCACATACATCAGAACTTTTTTATGCAACGAGGGTGGGAATGGGATACTTACTAACATCACCACTGAGGATGAGAATATTTCCAAACTGCTTTGAGTGTAGGATTTTAATGTTCTGATAAGGTGAATCTTCATCATATACCACTTCATCTATGTCGTACTCAACCAGGCGCCCATCAGCAGTAGGCCAGTATCTGTCGATGGCCCCTCCTCGAACTATGGGTGGTAAACTACAGAGGGAGAGACAGGAATGAGTCTTTGTAGAACACTGCCTTACAAAAGGACTTGGGATGGAGAATATACAAAAGACCATGAGAGACAAGAGAGATGACTTAGTGGTTAAGAGAAGGTACAGCTCCTAAAAAGACGACCCAAGTTTAGTTTCCAGCTAGTGGCTCCTCACAATTGCTTGGAACTCCAACTCCAGGGGCACCTCTGACCGCTACCAGTACCTATACTCACATGTACATCCCCATAATTAAAAATAAAATAAAAAGCAGCCTTGTGTTTGTGGCAGACAGTCTCTTTAAAAGTGTAAAACAAATCCAAAGCTTGGACACTTACCTATTCACAATCACAAACTGTACCAAGTTGCAACAATTGCACAAAACTATTTCTTAAAAGAAAAAGAAAAGAAAACCTTTCTGGCAGGTTTTAAATTTATTTTTCCTAATGAAAAATTGAAGCAGAAAGTGAGCATGGTAGATATTACACTTTTCAGTACATAACACCAAAGGTCTGCAAAACCACATGGCCATTACTGTAGTTACAAGTTCCATTATCTAGTACAGAATCCACCTTCAAGTATTCTGAGTTATCCCAATTATGTCCATCATAGTTGTTATGCTTTTGAATAAATTTCAAACACTGCGTTTTCTTTTCTTTGTCCTTATTTGTCTAACCCTCATTTCACTTAGGATATCCTTTCTTATTCTTCTTCTCTGTTCCATTTGTCTCCAAAAAGTCCAGATCAAGTATCTGGAAGTCATCCTTCCTGTGGATTTAGCCTGAGATTCTCTTAAATGGAGTCAGGTTGGCAAAGAGCACCCAGGTTTCCAAGCAGGAAACCTGAGTTATAGTGATATCTGCTAAACCTCTCTCTATCTGCAAATGTACCTTTGACATGAGGCAGGTTACTCTGTGGTCTTCAGAAACTGAGTACTACACAATTATTTACCAGTGGCAATGGGATTAAGAAGTTTAAGATAAAATGAAAAGCTTCTCATTCTATGCTTTTGTAAATAATCAAGTGCTTCTGATACGGTGAATATACCAGAAACCACCAGCAGAGGACACTAAATGACAGGAGAAAACACCAAAAGGGGGATTAGTAAATGTAAGCCAAACACAAAATAAGAATATACTGGAGACCCAAAAATGAAGTAGTACTCGGTACAGCTATGCAGGTCTGCAATGCTGGAACACACTACCTCTGCCTCACTTCCCAGTCTCCTTTCACCTGCTTCAAACAGTCCAGGCACAACCTGATAACAAGTTAACAAGACTATCTTAGACAGACAGACAGACAGACAGACAGACAGACAGACACACACACACACACACACCCCTGTAATCTGCTCCAAAGATAACAAAGTAATTTCTCACAACTCCTGCCTTAGCCATTTCATCTTTCCAGGGAATGAATTTATCTTTCCAAATATTAGGCAGACCTGAGGTATTTCTTTTGTTAGGTAATGGCCTAGCTAAGACAGCCCCCAGACAGGTAGTGAACAGGATTGGAAGAAGCCCCTTCCTGAGATGAGTAAAGCAAGAGAGGGAACCTGTGGCAATAGGTGACTTTGATCAATCTCAATTACAAAACTATTTCTGCTGTGGGACAATGGTCTGTACCCTGTCAATTATATTTTAAATAAATGCTGATTGGCCAGTAGCCAGGCAGGAAGTATAGGCGCAGTGACCAGGCAGGAAGCAGAGGTGGGGCAACGATAATTCTGAGAAGAGGAAAGCTTGGTCTGCAGTCGTGACCCAGTCACAGAAGTAAGATGTGACTGCCTCGCTGAATAAGGTACCAAGCCTTGTGGCTAGTATAGACAAGAGTAACAGGCTAATATAAGTTATAAGAGTTAATAATAAGCCTGAGCTCATGGGCCAATCAGTTTATAACTAATGTAGATCCCTGTGTGATTTCTTTGGAACTTAAACAACTGAGGGAATGGGGCAGGAAAACATATTTCACATTAATAATAATAAAGATTGCTCAGTGAATAAAGGTGCTTTCAGCCATGTCTGACAAATTGAAATTGATCCATGAAAGTCATATAAAAGTGGCAGGATGGGGCTGGAGAGATGGTGCAGCGGTTAAGAACACTGGCTGCTCTTCCAGAGGACCTGGGTTCAATTCCTAGCACACACATGGCAGCTCACACCTGTCCATGACTCTAGTTCCAGGGCTTCTGACATACAGAAACACATACAATACAGACACACACATGAAAGTAAAACACCAATGAACATAAAATAAAAATAAAAATTTAAAAAAAAAGTGGAAAGACTAACTCTGCCAAGTTGTTCCTCTGACCTTAGTTACCCATACAGGCCAGGCTATGGGTACATAATCCCAGCACTCAGGAGACAGATGGACCTGTGAGTTCAAGGCTACCCTGGGCTACACAAGATTGATTCCATCTAAAAGAGAAACAGAGCTAGATGGTGATGGCACACACCTTTAATCCCAGTACTTGAGGGTCACACTCCTTTAATCCCAGCACTAGGGAGGTGGAGACAGGAAGGGATATGGCTAGGTAAAGAGAGAAATATAAGGTGGAAAGAGACAGGAGCACATTGCATTCAGTCTGAAGGATTCTGAGTCAGGACCTTGCCCCCTAGTATCTGACTCTGAATTTCTATCATTAAGACCGATTAGAATTTGAACTACACATATACATGCATAAAAACACTAAATAAATAAACGGCTTTTTAAAAACTGTTCCCATATATGCTTAACACAAAGGAGAGGATTTCACGGTAGAAAATCCACCCTAGTTGACAGCCTGCCAGTTCTAACCGGTTATGTATGTCTGCTCTCAACTGGTTTAACATTGCTTTGGTTAACTTGAAAGTATCTCTTCTCTAGATTTCTAAAGCCTGGCAAGGAAACAAAGATCTCTATCAGGATGTGGCAGCCATTAGCTTAATATGAGTTCAAAGCAGCATAAAGTGTGATGCCCTGCAGTGGGCTACCAGGAGATCCCCAACAGCCCCACAAAAATCAACCTTTACAATCCCATGTCTTCCTGGCCTCAAGTACACTATACACATTACAGGAATTTTCCTCAAACTGAAACTTCTCGTTCCTTTTCACTTCAAAACACAAGACAAACTGAACAGACCAAGAGGTGAATGATCACCCAACTAGCGGGGCACCCCACTTTCTAGGCCTTCCATAACCTGGCAAAATCCTGGGGCCCCTCCCCCACCTGCAACAGCTTCTGTAGTCAGCCAACAGGCAACTTTCCTCTAGGTAGGCTGCTCCAACACACCCAATCCCATTGATTGGACCCTGTAAGCTACAAGTCCCACTTTGCCCCCAAACCCTCCTGTCCCATAACCCCCACTCCACCACAACCTCAGAGGAACTCTGAAAAACAAGATGCAAATACACAGAGAGGACCAAGAGTTAGGCTGCTCCAACATCCTCAAACATCCTCACCCTATCCATCTGCCCCTATAAGCTACAGGTCTCACTCCGCCTCAAAGGAACTCTAAAGCACAGGCTGCAACTGATGGAAGAATCAAGAGAGCAGACCAAGAGTGGGCCAAGAGAGACCTCAGTGGCTCCATGAGACACCAACAGCGACAATACAGAGCAGACCAAGAACAGCTCCCAAAGATCCAGACAGCAACTGTAAAGACTAGACCAAGAGGCAAAGACACTGTGGGCACCAAATCGAGGAAGAGATGGGTAGGCACCAATGCAAGGCACTAATGCAAGAATTCATTCAACAAACTAAAAAGCAACATGGTAACACCAGAGCCCAGTGATCATACAACAGGAAGACTTGGTCATCCTAACACAGAAGAAGCTACATTTACACAATGGAGTACTTACAATTCAGTGGTTAAAAAAACAATGACATCTTGAAATTTGCATGCAAATGGATGGAACTAGAAGAAACTATCCTGAGTGAGGTAACCCAGACCCAGAATGATGAGCATGGTATGTACCCACTCATAAGTGGATAGTAGCTGTAAAGCAAAGGATTGGGAGCCTATAGTTCACGACCCCAGAGAATCTGAGTAACAAGGAGAACACAAAGAGAAGCATATATAGATCAACCTGGAAAGGGGAAATAGACAAGATCTCCTGACAAAACTGGGAACATGGGGGTGGGGGAGAAGGGAGGGCAGAGGGGGAGGAAGAGGAGAACTTGAGGGAATGGGATAGTTGAGATGGGGGAAGGACAGAGATAGAGAGCAAGGAAAGAGATATCTTGATTGATGGAGCCATTATAGGCTAGCAAGAAACCTGGCTCTAGAGAAATTCCCAGGAATCCACAAGGATGACCCCAGCTAAGACCCTAAGCAATAGTGGAGAGGCTGCCGAAACTGGCTTTGCCCTGTATTCAGATTGATGACTATCTTAAATCTCACCATAGAACCTTCATCCAGCAACTGATAGAAGCAGATGCAGAGAGCCACAGAGGAGCGCACTGGGCTGAGTTCCCAAAGTTCAGTCGAAGAGTGGGAGGAGTGAGAATATGTGCAAGAAGGTCAAGACCATGATGGGTCTTACCTAAGCTAACAGGAACCCACCAACTCTGGCCAGACAAGGAAGGAAGCAGCATAGGACCAAACTAGGCCCTCTGAATGTGGGTGACAGTTGCATGGCTGGGGCAGACTGCAGGGCCACTGGCAGTGGCACCAGGATTTATCCCTACTGCTTGTACTGGCTTTTTGGAACCCATTCTCTCTGGATGTATACCTTGCTCAGCCTAGATACAGAAGGGAGGGTCTTGGACCTTCCCCAAAGCAATGTGCCTCACCCTATCTGAGGAGTGGATGGAGGGTGGTATGGGAGGATGGGAGGAGGGAGAAGTGGGAATTTGGATTGGTATGTAAAATGAAAAGATAGTTTTTTAAAAATAAAATAAAATAGATAAAAAAGGAAAACACAAGACAAGTCTTTGTAGAAATCCCAAGGCTTCTCAGTTAAAACTTCTTATTCAATAACCACTACTGAAAAGGGAATAAGAATTTTAGATAACATTATCAAATTATCTGTTCTTAATTTTCTCTATCAGTGTCAGTTCCCACACAGAAAAGTGTAACTATCCTCTTCGTGTAATGGGGAGCGGGATAATGACAAAGTGTTTACAACAAGGTAATCCCAACTTCACATTCTTTCCATCCTTATTTTATAAAAAAGATGTTAAAAACAATGACAAACAAAAACAAGGTTTATGTTTTGATATAAAAATCTAAAACTTATGACCAGTCTCACTTAGAAAACTTCACCAACCAGAGTTTTCATAAATACTGAAGGTCAGAAATACATTCTTTTGCTTAACATTTGTGTGTTTGAGTCTGTACACACAAAAAGTACATTTTTTTCTAAACATTTGTATCTGTACACATGATTGGGAAGGTCAGGAGAAAACTGTGGACAAGTCAGGTTTCTCCTTCTACCCAATGTTCTGAGGATTGAATTCAAACTTGGCAGCAAGTGCTTTTACGCACTTAGCCAGTTCCGCAGCCCCAGAAGTATACTCTATATACCGAGAAGCAGCAGTGGTAAAATTCAGAGTGCATTTTGGTGTGGGCCAATACATTTTCCTGGAGTCGGGCATGTTAAATTCATATGGATGGAAAGGAAACTTGCAAGCAAGACAAAGATGAAGTCCGGAAAGTACTGTGGGTGTGGACAGAGTCAAGGATTACTCAACTGAACTTGGGTGGAATTTAAAAAAATCTGTATCCTCAGATCTTAAATATGCACAAATTTTACATGGGGATTGGTTCTTTCAGTACTCTCACGCATCCCATTGCTCTTCCCCACCTAACCACAGGAGGCTAAATAATTACCTAGTTATCCTACATCTGCCCTGGAGCTTTCCTATGGGCTGATCAAACTCCACAGATTGAGTCATTAGGAGCTTAAATATCCTACCTTTGCCAACAAGATTTTCCTACTCTGAATCTGCTGTGAGATAAAGAAAACAGTATTCTATATTCTGATCATCAGTGGTCTGGGTAAATTCCCTCCATGGCTGTCTGTACCTGGCTTTCTGCTTTCTTATTGCAATTACTCAGTATCATCTTTCTGCCTCATTATTGGCACCACCACCACTACCACCACCACCACCAACGCTACCGCCCCCCCATCCTGTTTGTTTTTACATATTTTGTCCTGTTTGCGATGGGATGAGTGGATGGTTCAGTTCACGGTGTAAGACAGTAGCAGACATTTGACTTTGATCTTCTCAGCATCTTCTGCAGACACTAAGATCAACACTGCCATTCTGATTATTTTGCCAATTAAACAAATATTAAAAGGACATGGATGAGCAGGTGGACTTACCGCTTCACCCGCCCAGTACTGTCCTGACTCAGTTCTTTCATTTTTTCTTCTATTTTGTTCAAAAGCTACAATTAAAAGAAATCAGTGAGCTGAGACTATAAAGTGCACAACAACTAAATTACAGAGCACAGGCATAAGCTTATGCTGAGCACAATGTGATACTGGCCCATACACAAGCTCCCATATGCCTACCGGGACTTCCTGGCCCAATTCCACACTCCCACAGTAACTCTCCCTCATGATGCTGCCCTAACCACATTCTGAATATTCCCAAGAGAATAATGGGGCAGAATGCTAAAGAACACTGCAGGTGCAAAACTGTACGGGAAGGTTCTATATTCCCTCCAGCAGGAAGTGAAACCCATTCTTTGCATTCAGGAAGTTAAAAGGAAGGCTAAAAGCTAGGTTTCCAAATCATCTGAAGATTAATTCTTCTGTCAAACTACTTACACGGAGGCAAGTTTAAATTTCAGCTAACCTGAAAGTCAACATTCATGAAGCTAAGCAGACGCTAAGAATCTTAAATCTGGGGAAATAAAGTGCATCACATTTTGAAATGGGTAAGAAAAGTGAAAACCAACCCTGTCCGTTTCTTGTTTGCCTTGTGTGTCAGTGTCGTAACTCTGAAGATCCAGCAGCACCAATCCATGGGGATAAATCCTCAAATTGGCAAAGCTACAAAAGAAAGTGTAGTTTTACTGTTAGAAACTGTTATCAGGGCACTTCAAAGAGAAAAGATGCAGTCCCAATCAAGACTAAAAGGCAGTTCTTTTTTCCTTCAATGTCAAAGTTAATTCTCTAGCCTTCTTTTCAATTCCAATTCAGAGGTGAAAAGTGGGACATGGTCACCTGTAGAAGATTTAGAGAACAGGGCCAAATACTAAGCTTTTAATTTTACTTCTTGGGCCTGAAATTGATCTAAGTCTATGACTGATTCATATTACCTAACTCTATAAATTGATTCAGTCTATGAATCTGACTTTGTGCTTGTGTATGTGGGGGGTGGCCAGGAGTCCTAGGTCACCTCCCAAACACTGAAATTACAAGCACATGCCACCCTGCCTTTGTACATGGGCTCTCAGGGGGAAACAGATCCTCACAAGGCAAACACTTAACCATCTGGGCTATCTCATCCCCTGTAAGCATGTGATTTTTAGTTCTGTTTTTTGTTTTCCTGAGCATGAGGCCTGTCCTGGAGTATAGATAATATACCCAGTGTGATCCCATTGAAAGAAACCCTGTTTCCTTCTACCAGCAGGTATTAATTAAAATGAGCTTCTTGGCTAGCTAGGGTTTGTGCCCACTTACCCTTCTCCAGTGCTGGAATTTTGTCTGGCTTGAACTGCCTCTGGTACTTGATTTTTACAAAGGGTCCCCAGGAGATTCTGTCAGATTTAATTAACCAGGAGAAAGGGAAGGTTGGGAAGGGCAAACTAGGTGGGCTCTCCTAACTAATCTACAAAGTTCAGTGCTAGCTGGAAGGCTAAGAATGGTGTAACTTTTGAAAGAATTGTTTACATACAAAAGGGAAGAACGTGTGATGCAAGCATTATGAGTATTTTAATCTAAACACTTACTTTCTACCTGGTAATGCAGGCGCAAGCCTTTAATTCCAGCATTTGGGAGGCAGGGATGGGTGGAGCTCTGTGAGTTGGAGGCCACCCTGGACAGCCAGGGCTGTTACACAGAGAAAACCGTCTCGGGGAAAAAAAAAAAAAAAAAACAAAATAGTAACAACAACAACAACTTACTTTCTACATTGATCTCCTTTTTTAGAATTGGCCTCAGGGACTCACCTGAAGGTATTATTTAGTCCTGAAATATATTTCCCCCATCCTCCCACACATTCTTTCATTTTGCTTTCAGAAGCAATTTCTGAATGATTCTTGACACTCAAAAGATCCCTTCTGAAGAAAGAATAATTCTAAGGGCTTTGTATACAAATGGAATTGTGACTGGAAAGATATAAAGAACACTGTTTGCTCTTCCAAAGGACCTGGATTCAATTCTCAGCACCCACAAGGCAACTCAAAACCATATGGCCTCAGGCATTACATGCAAATGGTAGAAAGACGTACATGTATGCAAAATATCCAAACGCAGAAAATAATTTTATTTATTTATTTATTTGTTTATTTAGGAGACAGGGTTTCCCTGTGTAACAGTTCTAGCTGTCCTGAAACTAGCTCTTATAAAATTTTTTTTTTTTTTGGTTTTTCGAGAGGGTTTCCATGTGTAACAGTTCTAGCTGTCCTGCAACTAGCTCTTGTAGACCAGGCTGGTCTCGAACTCACAGGGATTCACCTGCCTCTGCCTCCCGAGTGCTGGGATTAAAGGCATGCGCCACCACAGCCCAGCTCTTAACTTTTTAAATAAAAAACAGATAGGTAAAACTTTGTTACAGAGGCTTGGGAGATGGCTAAGACTGGAAAATTTTCACCTTTGTGTGAAGGAACCCATCAGGCAGCAGTGTTCAACATGCTCTAATCCACACACACACACAAAAAAATGAACCACAGCAAAAATAGAGTGAGGGTACATAACAAAGAGAGACTGAGTATGGGCCTACATGAGACACTGGGTTAGAGGAGAGCTGAAGACCCTCTGTTTTTGGAAGCCTCTTAGGTAACTGAAGCAGAGCACAAGAGAGAACTGAGGAAGGCTAGTGGTTCTACTGAATATAGAAGTTATCACTTTATCACTAAAAGAAGAAGTTATCACTTTAAATATACCTGAGGCAACTGCTAAACACATACATGAAGACTGGCCACATAGGCAAAATATGAGTCTGCGCTTGGCTTACCTTTGAGAAGCATCCCCCACCCCCTTACCCTCTACCCCGTCAGTCCTCTCTTAGGGTTTCTTGTAACCTTCCATTTCCAACCGCTAGGATCTCTTCCTCCTTTTTCATGATACCCTTTCTAGTTTCATGACTGACAAACATAAACACACATACATGTAATTTTAAATGTAGTTTCCATGAGATAAAACACAGGATATTCACCTTCCTGAGCCAGACTTGTTTCCATCCTGTGTTTTACTATGGTCTTTAGTTAAAAATAGTCTCTTTTAACAATGCTCTAGCCAGCAGCTGTAGCAACAATGCAACCAGGGCCTTGCTGGAAATGCAACAGGGGAGGAGGGGACTCTGACCCAGAACTCCAGAACCACTGGAGCAGAAAGTCTGAGGAGTGTGTGTGGCGGGGGTTGTCCAGAAATCGGTTTTAACCAACTCCACATCATTGCCAGCCAAATATCACACTGTTTCTGTTGCCAGGTGTCTTGTTTTGGTCCTAGTCACATAGAAGAATCACTAGGGCTTTAAAGAAATACAGAGGTCCAGGTCCAATGGCCTTCTGCTCTGGGGGAAATGCCTGGGCAGGAAAAGGTTGTAAAAGCACCAAATTTTAGCCCCCTCTAAAATTGTCAAATGATAAAAAAAAAAATTGGATATCATCCCCTAGCCCCAACTTTGTTTCCATCTGAAGCCCATGAAATCACCTTACCTGCCGTTTTTGTTCGTGTAGGTTGCTAAATAGCCATGGTCCTGCCAGGTGTGCACTGACTCTGTCATCCCCTGCTCCTGAAAAATGGACTGAAGGCCTTTCAGAATGGCCTCACCGTCAGCTGGAAGACAGGAAACAAGGGGCGGTGATTAGGAAAAAGGTATCCAGAAGAAAAGCTAAAGGCTGAAATGTGAGTTCAGTAGTAGAGTACTAGCCAGTATGGCTGGGGCCCTAGGCTCCATCCCCAGCATCACAAACATTCAAATGAAATAAACTAAATACATTAATTAAATAAGTAAAAATCAAATTTAAATAATTAAATTAATTAAATAAAAAGTAAGAAAAGCTAAAGTGAGTGACATGATCTGATGACTTACAAGAAAATCTAAACATTCTCCACCCTGTATGGAAAGGCTACAAAGAACACCCGGCTACCCAATAAGAACACAAGGAATGACCACAAATACCAAAAACACAGGGAAATAACCATTCAATGAAACTAAAGATTTCAAAAGGATGAGGTTCCATTTTCAGCTAAATATATTAGTGGGAACACATAGTCCTAGCAAGGGGATGCATACCAATTATTGATGCGCTTCATTACCAATAGGAATTTTTGTCTTATTTTCTGGATGTTTACAAAAGGAAACTGTTGCTAATATAAACAAAAAAATAGAAATTAAAAAATGACATCCAGTAAAAAACTCGTAACCAGCAAAAACTGAACAATCCCAACAGAAGAAACTACTGGGTTGTATTTCCTCTCTCCATCCTGCCCCACCTCACAACTCGCCCCTCAAAGTAGAGCTTGGCACCATGAACTAACTGGCTGGACATGCATGGTGGCTCTGGAGGCTAAGACAGAAGAATTTGCCAGGAGTTCAATACCGGCCTGGCTACAGTGTGAGTTCCAGGTCAGTCTTGGCTACAGAGTGAAGCCCTGTCTCAACAAAACAAAAGAAAACAAATCAGCATTCATTAACCTCCAACAGGCTCATTTGGCAAAGTCAGAATCTCCAACAACATGGCAATACTTGAAAGAGCAAAATTCAGTTTATCCTGCAATTATAGCTGCAAAGCAGCCATTCCCTGAAAAAGGTAAATGAAGAACCAATGTAGACTGGCTCCTCATGGGGGGAAAAAAGAAGAAACAAGCCTTTACTAGGGAAAGTCTTTTGCAGATGTAATTGAATTACATATCACCAGATAAGGACATCTAGACTGTCTAAGTGGGCTTCAAACCCAATAAGTGTCCTTTTAAGAGACAAAAGACACAGGGAAAATGAAGGGCAAGTGACTTAATAGCCAAACTGAAGGAGCTTAAGTCACCTCCAAAACAAAGCCTCAAATCAGACAGAAAGGCAGGACACAGAATCATGCCATACACCCATTCCAACAAAAGCAGCTGGGAATACAAGCGGCAGCCCAATGAATCACTGAATTCTCTTCCTAGCAAAACCGTACCTTTGGCAAACCCATTTGTCAGAAAATAATCCAGCTTGCTTTGCTCTTCTGTAACTGGTTTTAGGAAATTAAAACAGAAAGTCTGAACTGTATCTCCAGAACTACAGCATTTAAGACAACCCATCTCCCCTAAAATGTATTTCTGGGGGCTAGAGAGATGATTCCATCTGTGTAAAAGTACTGGCTGTTCTTCTAGAGGATCTGAGTTTAACTCTCAGTACCAACATGGTGGCTCAAAACCATCTGTAACTCCAGCTCCAGTCGGGATCCAACACCCTTCTGGCCTCTGTAAGCGCCGCATGCACCATAGTGCAGACACGTTGTGCTGGCACAATGTCAATTTAGGTCAATTGGACACACAAACCTGAGTTATCTGAAAGGAGGGGAACCTTAATTGAGAAAATGCCTCCATAAGAGGGGGCTGGAGAGACTGCTCAGTAATTAAGTTGTTCTTCCTGAGGACCAGGGTTCAATTCTCAGCTTCCACATGGCGGCTCACAACTGTCTCTAACTCCAGTTCTAGGGAATCCAGCACCCTCACACAGGTACACATGCAAGCGAAGCATCAATGCACATAAAGTACAAATAAATCATTAAAAATTTTAAAAGATTCGCCTGTAAGGCATTTTCTTGATTAGTAATTGGTGGGGAAGGCCCAGCCCACTGTGGGTGGGGCCATCCCTGGGATGGAGGTCCTGTGTTCTATTGGAATGTAGGCTGAGCAAGCCATAAGAAAGGCAGTATGCAGCAGCAGCAACCCTCCATGGCCCCTACATCAGCTCTGGCCTCCAAGTTCCTGTCCTACTACAATTCCTATCTTGGCCTCCTCTGATGGACTAGGATGCGGCAGCAGAAGCTGAATAAACCCTTTCCTTTCCTCCACAAGTTGCTTTTTGGTCATGGTGTTTTATCTAGCAATAGAAATCCTAACTAAGACAGACATGCAGGCAAAACACCCATACACATAGAAAAATAAAAAGGGGGAAAAACATTTGATTTGCAAACTTGATCACATGAACGAAACCTGTTTAAGTGCTGTTTACTTGGCATCATAACCTGTTGGATCAGTACACTGTGCAGGTGACTGAGCCGAACACAGCGCAGGAAGGAAAAGAAAACCCAGACCAACAGAAGCTACCCTAAATGTGGAAATCGCTGTGTCATTATACAGTTCTCCTTGGCTAGACAGATGTTCTCTGTTTTGAGAGTGTAGAAAACAAATAATCACTCCTGGTAAATGGCCTCAAGGCTGTGTTCTTGTTGGCATGCTACAAAACAAAACAAATGAAAGGGGGAAATCCAGCATTATCCTGGATGTGATGGACCAGGAACTGGAACCTGGTGTGGCGAGCTACTACAAACTCAGTTACCGGAGCCAAGGAAATGGGATGCTTCAGATGTCGTGCAAAGCTCTTGATTTCTGGCCAGCATGGTAGCCATCCCTTTTTCTCACTGGTACAACTAACCAAAAGGCATCATATGGACTAAAAGCACCCCTCTGGCCAGGCTAAAGATAAAAACCAAAGGGTTAAAAAAGAAATCCAATTTGAAGTGTTACTTGTTTCCACACTATGGGCATTACACCCCTCCACCCTAATTTAGTAAAACCAGGCATGTCTGAATGAAAGTGTTTGTGGAAGGCTAATTATTTACTTACTCACCTGCCCCGAGTGTTTTGTGGATCCTGGATCCTGTGGGTGTCTTGAGTGGACCAGCCTTGCCAGGAAGGGGTCTGTAGGACATTGGGGTCATTTTATTTGCTTTACTGCCCACTTCACATCCATTTTTTTTCCTGATCTGGGGCCTCTCTTGTTATCCCTGCTGTACTCAGGCCCTAAAGACTCTGGAGGGGAGAATGGGGATGACTAGTCCCCTTTTATAAGAGTCAGGGTTTAATGGAAGACTGAAAGCCAGGGCTCTGAGCTCTGGTGGTGGCTTACTTATCTTGATCTTAGGTGCTCAACAGATGTTTGTGCAGGTAAATGAAATTCATTTTCAATTAGCTAAATTCACAATCATTATTTTATCTCTACATAGTTTAGAAACCATCTAGATCAGTGGTGTTGAATCCTAAGTGCACATTATAATCACCTGGAGAATGATTAAAAATTCCCATGCCATCTGCTTGACCAATTAAATAAAAACCTGAGTGTGGGACCCAAAAACCAATATTTTTAAAAACTCCCTGAGAATTTCCAATGTGCAGTTATCTAAACCATCCTGTGCAAAAAAAAAGAGCTGAAGGTATAGCCCTTACCATGTGCAGTCCTGAGTTCTATGCCCAGGACTAAGAAATATGGACCCTCCACCCAGCATTTTCACACTAAATACACTCAAGTTCAAAAAGCTACAGAACATACTCAGGGTATGTATTTGATAAAAACATATTATTTGCATCTGAAATTCTCAAGCAACAAAAATAAAGCCTAGCCAGGCATAGTGGAGCATGCCTTTAATCCCAGAGAAGCAGAGGCTGATAGATCTCTGGAAGTTTGAGGCTGGTCAGAGCTATTGAAACTGTCTCAGATAAATTAGATAGATAGATAGATGATAGACAGACAGACAGATAGTTTTCTTCAAGATAAAGTCTAAACTCTACTAATTAAAGTCATTAGTATTCCATGAAATGCTCCAGAAAATGCTTTGCAATACTGAAAACCTAACCTTCACGCATGTCTGGTACACACATGTAACTTGACCCAAAACACTGGGTTTGCTTTATCAGCATACCTCAATATTCAAATTGGGGGTGAGAGTAACAATTTATGAAGGACCAACTTGTCCCTTTCAGGACGTTAAAAACTCCAGTCATCTATCAAATGTCAAGGATGCATGGCCCTTGACAAAAAAAAAAAAAAAAAAGTGCCCAAGTTCAGGAAACAGGAAAAAGAGTAGTAATACTTTTGAGAACTACTAGATACCCTATACATGGTGAAATGAGAGTGAGACCGGAGGATATCCAAATTTGACAAAACAAGGTAGGACAGCAGCATCATAAATGCCTACAGATCAGGAGAAAATGTTAAGAAGATCCGAAGGCTAAGAGATGAATGTACTTTAAAGTAGACATAATAATCCAAAGTAGGCCAGTAAACTGCTCTTTGGAAGTTCAGAGAAAATTTATTACAATGGCCAAGAAAGTTGAGGTATAACATAACCTTTGAATTAGTACTAAGAATCTTTCAAAAGGCTCCAAACAGAGTAACCTCTCCCAAGGTAAACATATGTTCTTTTTCTAATGAACAACACAATGTTCCCATTTCTAGGATGCTACCTGCTTTGTTTATTTGACAACAACTTATGATGATGTGGCAGATAGACAGATAGACAGATAGATAGATAGATAGATAGATAGATAGATAGATAGATAGATAGACAGACAGACAGACAGACAGACAGATAGATAGATAGATAGATAGATACACACACACAAAAATGAAGGCTTTAGTTCAATTCCCAGAACCCATGTTTAAAAATTAAAGCCAGGCATGGTGGAACACACTTATAGTCCCAGTGTTGTGGAGTTAAAGGTACAGCTAGGCAGATCCATGGGGCTCACTAGCCAGCCAGCATAACCTGAGCCTAAGGTCAGTGAGAGAGTCTGTCCCAAAAAGTAAGATGGAAAGACCTGAGGAATGATATACAAGGTTGACCTCTAGTGTTCATACATACTTGCACACATATTTCTCTCTCTCTCTCTCTTTCTCACACACACACACACACACGGGCGGGAGGCTAACTGTCATCTCTCCTACCAGGACTCTCTTTGAGAAACTCCTCCTCTGACCCCTCGCTCCAGATGGCTGAAGGCCAAACCTGTCTGTGCTGCTGGACTCCACCTGCTAGGCAGCTGTTCACACAGTTCCAATCTGAAATCACAATCCGGCTCACGGTGTCTCTTCTTCTAAGTATATAGGATGAAGCTCTGTAATCTCAAACTCTAAAATTCACTTATAATATTCTATGAAATACCAAATTCAGGCTGTATATAAGTTATAACTGAAACATATAGAAACACATAAATGTATTTAAACTTATATCCCATCACCAAACCTATAAATATTCAAAAATTAAGTAAAAAAACATTTAATGTACAATCTAAAACACTTCTGGACTCAAGTATTTCTGGTGAGTGAAACTTTACCGGAACGATTGGCCACTTAAGATGTACCTAAAATAGTTCCCTCCTACCAACCTTTTCCTACAAACCCCCAACACAGTCTCTGCTCCACCCAAATTCCCTGGCTGGGACACATCTCACTTGGAGACCTAACTTCCTCAACCATAAAATAGACCAGCTGCATGTGCCGCCATAGGGTAAGCAACAGGTTAGCTGGAACGACCTTCGGAGCCCAAGGAGACATACTGACTAAAAACCCAAGATGCTGATAAAGACAGAAAACTTGTCGTGCCTTCAGTCCAGGTCTTTCTTCACTTTTAGGGAACAAAATACACCTCATCAAGCCCAGGACATTAGAGGATGCCCTAGGGAATTTGGCAAATTCTAACACTTGGGACTTTGATGTATGGCTTTACATTTTTCAAATTCAAAAACTACTCTTAGGAAAACTATGGCCTGGGCACACTGAATGTCTTGAGAAATTTCTAAAGTTGTAAAACTCCAGCTGTGTCTTATGAACAGATGCGGTCTTTCATTCAGAGTCATGGGACTCCACAGCCAACTCAGCTGGTCATCCCATGGGCAGTCTTAAATCTCCTCTATAAGAGGAAGGAATTGGAACAATTTTTTTCTCTGCACTGTTTTTGGCTTTCACATTCACACAGCATCTGGCTTCTGAAATGGGTGTTGAATTTCTATTCTGGTCAAGCATACTTTTAATTGTAAAGCCTGGGAATTCCATACCTCATCATTAATCCCCCACCAAAACTACTCTCCCACAGTAGGGCTCAAGCTATTTAAACTCCATGGGATGTTTAAACAGTCTCATCATCACAGGCTAAAAGTGATGAGCTAGAGACAGAAGGCCACTCCTACAGCAGCTCAAACTAAGCCACCCCATCTTGGTCTTTCCAAAGCTCTGAAGCTTTTACATGGAAAGACATTCTGCAGCCGCCTGCAGGGAAACTACCAACACACTAAAGTTCTTTCTCCTAAACCCCAGACTCACTTTAGCGCACATTCAAAGCTAAAGAACTTAGGCTTAAGCCATGTAGTTTCCTTCAGACATAAACTAACTTTGGGGTTTTTTTTTTTTTTTGGTTTTTGGGTTTTTTTTTTTTTTTTTGATAATCAATCCCAAAAGAGGAAGCAAGGAACACCAGAACACAATCCACTTTGAAGTCTCTTAGTCTCCTTAAAAATCCATTTGAGGGGGTGGTGGTGGTAGCAGTAGTAGTAGTAGCAGGAGCAGCAATGATGAGCACCCAACTGCAGGCATTAAGTCAAACTTGTAACTGTACACTAAAATGCCTTCTATGTGAATTATGACGATCCAAAAAGAACTGTGTGTTCAGGAATTACCAACCACTGGCATGATTCCTTTTGTAAAAAACTATAAAGCACCACTCACAGGCTTCCTCTCACCCAAGTATTCCCTAAAGTCTCTAGAAATTTGCTGGTCTTTTTGTTTGGTTTGGTTGGGCAGTGCCTGTTTGGGGGGTTGGGGGAGGTAGGGGCAGGTGTGATGGTTTTTTTTTTTTTGGTTTTTTTTTTTGAGGGGATGCAGCACGAATAATAAAAACCCAGAGACAGATATTGGGGTTCAACCTGAAGATCAGAAAAGCAAAGAAGATCAGAAAAGCAAAGCAGCCAGCTACTACAGAGTTCTTACCTCTACACCAAGGCTGGGTAAGCCTATTCTCGGTGTGACTGCAGACTGAGACCTTGAGCTCCTGTCTTCTATTCCTCTCTAGTGCTGGGATTAAAGGCATGCACCTCTACTGCCCAGCCTCTATGGCCAACTAGTACAGCTGCTGGATTAAAGGTGTATGCCACCACTGCCTGGCCTGTATGGCTGACTGACTAGTGTGGCTAGCTTTGCACTCTGATTTTCAGGCAAGCTTTATTTATTAAAACACAAATAAAATATGACTATAAGGGAAGTGTTTAAATTTTTATTTATTTATGTACATTTGTAGTCTTTTGTCTAAATGCATGCTTAAAATACATGCAGGTGCTGAGGAGGCCAGAAGACCGAATCAGATGCCCTGGAGCCAGAGTTACACCAGTTGCAGGCCACCCATCCAACATGAGCACTGAAAACTAGCTGAATTAGAGTGCCTTGGAAAGGCAGCAGCAAGGGTTGAGCCATCTCTCCAGTGCCTTGTTTTTTGTTTGCTTTTGTTTTGTGACAGTCTGACTATGTTGTTCAGGCTAAGCACAAACTCCTGGACTCAAGCGATTCTCCTGCCTCAGCCTCCTTAGTAGATGAGACTACAGGCATGCATCGCTCTGTGTGTGTGTGTGTGTGTGTGTGTGTGTGTGTGTGTGTGTGTGTGAGTGAGATGGAGCAGGGTCATCTTTTTATCTGTTGTTTCATTGGTTAAGTAATAAAGAAAACTGCTTGGCCCTAATAGGACAGAAAATTAGGTAGGTGGAGTAAACAGAACAGAATGCTGGGAGAAAGAAGCTGAGTCAGAGAGTCGCCATGATTCTCCCACTCCAGACAGATGCAGATTAAGATCTTCCATGGTAAGCCACCTCGTGGGCTACACAGATTGTTAGAAATGGGTTAGCTCAGTATGTAAGAGCTAGCCAATAAGAGGCTGGAACTAATGGGCCAGGCATTGTTTAAAAGAATACAGTTTCCGTGTAATTATTTCGGGTATAAAGCTAGCCGTGCGGGTGGCCGGGTGCCGGGGACGCAGCCCGCTGCTCCAATCACAACGTGTGTGTGTGTGTGTGTGTGTGTGTGTGTGTGTGTGTATGTGTGTGTGTGTGTGTAACAAGTGTGTATGTATGCATACCTTTTAAAAGCCTTCATAGTAAGGAAGTCTAAATTGCAATTTATATTTTTTAACTTTTTAACTTCAAAGAGGGTCTGTCCAGATTTCAAGACATTCAGAAACCAAGTAACTTTCCACGGATTAAAGTGAAGGTAAAAACAGGTGGTTCTGGATCCTAGGCCAGTCAATCTCTGAAGGTTTGGTTTTGTCTTTTCAAGTCCAGTCTTCCTGTCTTTGTCTCTGGGTCTGGCTCTCTGGCTGTCTCTCTCTCTCTCAAACAACAGTTGCATGGCAATTAATCACCTCAAACAGAAGCAGATATGAATGTTTGGTGCAACGTGACTCATAACACCCAAAAAGCAAAAGCAACCAAAATGTCCATCAAGGTATAAATGGATGAGCAATGTGTGTTATCCATCCTGTGGGCTGTTACTCAGCCACAAATGAAACAAAGTACAGATACAAGCTACATTCAACATGGATGGATCTCAAAAACATAAAGAAGCCAAATATAAGGGACTAGAAAACACACAACTCTATCTCTATAATGAGATCATAAATGCTAACTCTGAAAGATAGCTGCTGCCAGAGCATGGGAAGAATCAATGATAAAGAAGTCAGAAGTGGGTCTGGAGAGATGGCTCGGGCTAAGAGCACTGGCTGTTCTTCCAGAGGACCCGGTTCAATTCCCAGCACCCACATGACAGCTAAAACTGTCTGTAACTCTAGTTTCTGGGGATCTGATACCTCTGATACCTTGACACCAACCCACATAAAATAAAGTTAAATAAATTATTTTTTAAAAAGTCAGAAAGAACTAGGCTAACAACTAGGGAATAACAAGGTTTCTTTCCAAAGCAATGAAAATATTCTAAGACTGACTATGGTAGTAGTCACAGAACTCTGTGGATATTATACTGAAAACTATCATACAGCCAGGGAATCATATATCCAAGTTGCATATGGAGTTTTAAAACCTGGTCCCAGCAATTCTAACAGGCTATGCTTGACCTACAAGGCCTTATTGTTCTAGTAATCTAGGGTAACTGTGGGCTTAGATAAGTGGGTCTTCTCAGCCTTAAAGGGGAATGAGATAGACATACTTTAGTACCTACTACATTAGGTAGACATACTTCTTAGTGATCACCAAGCTTTAGCAGAATCAAGCAGGAGTCTGACCTAAAGTAAAAAAGACAGGAGACAAATGAAGACAGATGCCGGCTTTCATCTTGTTCTTAGTTATCTTGTGGGCCAATGTAAAGACTCAATACCTTTAAGAAAATACAGGTTCTAGGCTAAAAACACTTGCTCTTCCAGAAGACCTGGGTTCAGTTCCCAACACCCACATCAAGCAACTCACTACTGATTATATAATTCCAGCTCCAAGGGATTCCTATGCCTCCTTCTGACCACTGCAGGCACCCAAACACAGTTATGCACACATACACATAAATAAAATTTAAAAGCTTTTAGAAATTCAATTAGTGGTATCTGTTACAGTGTGGATCATAACTTAATAAAGAGGTCAGAATAAACTCAAAGAAATGAGCTGAGCCTTCCTATTCCTGTTTACTCAGAGATAACCAAGGAAAGACAAAGTCCCTCCAACACAAGGCTCTGCTAGGCTCAGGCACAGCTGCAAGACAGCAGGTAAAGACCACAGAGTAGGTAGGGAGTCTTTCCATCTGTTCTCATCACCCAACAGTAAAGGTCTAAACAGCACTCTTAAGCTCTGGGGACAGTATGAGGCAACCACAGGACTGCTCCTGTGCAGCTATCCTGCTGCCAGAGCTCCTAATGCTCTTCAGTCACAGAAGAGAAGTATGGCTGCAAAATGCAGACCGGGACAACGATGAGTTAGCAATTTTAAGTCAGACTTGCTCTAGACCATGGTTTCTGATGTTCATAAAGAGCAACCCAACCAAGAAACATTAACTTCAGAAAGAAATAAGAAAAAAAGGCCAACTGAAGTTAGATTAACAGCCATGTAGCACCAACACAGAAATAATAGCCAGACTCCTTGCATGCAAACACACATTAAGGCAAGCCAGATGGAAATGTTTATGAAGTACTAGCCACAATGACTATTCCTTAAAATTTACAACATACCAAGTTATAACATAATGGAAATGTGCTGCTAATTTCCCTGCACTGCCATCCCATTTCCACTGCAACAGAAAACACTTAAAGGGACAGACATTTCTAAGGACACAGTGGGGCCAGTAATAGCTTCCCATAACATACCTACCCTAGATGGTGGGCAGATGCAGTTGTTTCACTTTAAAAATCAGTCATATCAACCTGTGCTCCATAAGCCTGGTAAGTGAAGAGGAGCTTACAAAAATGTAATTTAGCATACAATTCTGAGCCTTCTTTGGTTTGGAAACAAAAATGCCAATAAAAAATTGTATCCCCTCTTTCCTTGTAAGACCATTTTCTTCACAAAACTAGGAGTCTAGAGAGGGAGACAAGCCGAGGTCTAGCTTCACCCTCACAGCCTATGTTCACCTGGAGAGCAAACTCCAATCTTCCTTTTAATTTAACCTATGGGAGAATGTAATCAAGGTAGAGAAATAAAGCACAGTAGACTGGAATATGGCTCAGTGACTAAAGGTGCTTGCTGCCAAGTCACATGAACCTGATTTGATACCTAGAAGCCACATTGGAGGAAAACTAACTCCTCCCGGCTGTCTTCTGACCGCCATATGCACACTGTGGCTCAGGCACCATGGTACAATGCCTTGGGACAGAAACCATGGTGCCAGTGCACATGCATGTACACATACACATAAACCAAACTAAAAATGTAAAATTGGCTTAATTTTTGTTTTTAAATTGTATTGAGACTATAATTATGCAATTTCCCTCTTTCTTCTCCCTAAGCCTTCCCATGAATACTTCCCCTACCCCATTGCTCTTTCAAATTCATGACCTCTTATTTATTGTTACATACAGACACACACTCCTAAATAAATACGACATGCTTGGTCTGTATGATGTTACTCGTATACAGATTTTCAGGGCTGATCACTTGGTATTGGATAACCAATACCAAACACTATTTCTCCTGCTCTCAGGATTCCTTAATTGGGTATAGGTCTTTGTCTAGAGTTAAGGCCTCTGAGCTTTTTTCCCATCCACATAAGCATATCTATGCATGTCATCCTTAAAATTGTTTAAATTTTTACAAAGCACAGGGGGGGCTGGAGAGATGGCTCAGTGGGTTAAGAGCCCCTGCTGCTGTTCCAGAAGTCTTGGAGTTTGGTTCCCAGCAACCATGTGGCAACTATAGCAGTCTGTATTTCCAGGTCCAGAGGATCCAGTGCCCTCATCTGGTTTCCGGGAGCACTGTAAACATATGATGCACAGATATAAAATGAAGGCAAAACAACCACATGCATAAAGCAAAAGTAAATGAGACTTTAAAAAAAGCATAGGGATGGAGCCTTTGCTAAGGCCTGCCTTTTCTTTTGGGGAAAGATAAATACTGTTAGTTGTTATGAGTTATTAGTGGTTCTCAACCTTCCTAATGCTGTGACCCTTTAATATAGTTTCTGTTGTGGTATCTCCCAACAATAAAATTTTTTCATTGCTACTTCATAGCTGCAATTTTGCTACTGTTATGAGTCATAATGTAAATATTCACTATGCAATCCCTGTGTAAGGGTGATTCGACCACCAAAGGAGTTGCAACAGGTTGAGAACCACTAACTTAAGGAGTAAAAGACGTTTGCCGCCAAGCTTGGCAAATTGAGTGGCATGCCTGGAACTCTGCTTCAGTCCTGGACCTACCACTTACTACCTGGTTTACCTTAGGAAAGCTGTTAAACTGTGTGCCTTGCTGACCTTGCTCTACTTCTTGGCTGGCTTACTGGCAGTGGCGAGAACAGATGTGCCTTGTTACTCTTAGAGAGGGAAGCTGCTCACTGTTTGCTATTGTGTAAAGTAGACTTTGTAGATACCCTTTATGGAATTAAGGAAATTAGCCTCAGTTCTCTTTTCCTTTATCTTGAAGAGGTGTTAGATTTTCTATTACTCTTTCTGTCCTAATTTAGAATAATGTGAAGTTTTTCTTTGGCCTATTAATATACTGGATAAGATTTCTTTTTTCCTGATAAGTTTTTTTAAACGATTGAAACATTCTTGTATACCAAGATGAAGCTATCACTTGGTCATTTATGAAATTATTTTTCTAAACTGTTGAATCCTTTGCAAAGGATTTGTCCGCCAGCTTGCTATAGACTTTGTGTCTATGTTCACAAGGGATTCTTTTGAACTGCAGCTGTCTGGTTTTGAACTATCTTTGTCCGGTTTTGGTATTCCAATATCTCTGACTTCATAAAATTGAGGCCTCCTCTCCTCTGCTGTCTTCTTCCGTTACAGCAAAATGGGGGTTTTTCTTTAAATGTTTGTTAGAATTATTTAGGAGTTCTTTGGAGTCCTTTTTAAAATTACAGTACTTTATCTACATGTTTGTGTGAGACAGTGCAAGCACCTGTGGAGATCAGAAGACAAGGTGTGGGAATTGTTTCTCTCCTCTACCACGTAGATCCCAGGTATGGAACTTAGGTTGTCAGACTTGGTGGCGCGAGTCTTCACCTGCTGAGGTACCTCATCTACCCTGTCTTTAGAGTTTACACAATTCAAATTAAGGTAGTTTTTTTTTAGTTGTAAGGTTGTTAAGCTATTCCCCTTTTCATATTGAATAAATTGTAGCAGTCTGTGCTGTTGGAATTGGCCCATTTCTTTTGGAAGGTGTCAAGTGTTTCTGGGTCAGATTATTTGTCGTATTCTCCTAGCCTTCTGGTCCCTATGGGGTCTGCAATGGTAGCCCATTTTGCTGATATTTTGGTTTTTTCCTAGTATTGGCATGACTTCTTTTTTCCTTTGCCAGCCTTGCTGGTTTGTTACTTCCCTAATTTATTTTTTTTAATGAGACAGTTTTTCCTTGATGTCCTCCCAGCTTGTTTTTTTTTTCTTAAAGTGGGAACAAAGATTGGTGATTTAAAACTTTAAAATGGAAACTGTTCCCCCTAAATATTCTCTATCATGGCATGGTTTTCACTAGTTGCCAGTGTTACTTCCAAATACTCCATAAAGAGCAGGCATCTTAGATAGACGATTGACAGTTTTCTCTAGCATTTAATTAAGAAGTTGGTGACTTAACTGCAGGAAATAGTGCTTGTGTTATTTGAGGCTTAACTTCTAAGAAGCCACTTCGAAAATTTGGATTGTCAAATTAGAGCTAAATGTCCTTGTTGATTAAGACTTTAGAGCTAGAAAAGACCTTAGACCCAAGGGTCAGCAAATTAAAGTCCTTGGGCCAAATCCTGCTCAGCAGCCCTGGTCTAATCTGACCCTCCAGCTAAGCATTTTTAAAGAGTTGTAAATAACAGGTAAAGGCACTTTGAGAATCTGGGACTTGGAGCCTGACTGGCCTGCAGCACCTGATTACTCTACTATGTGGACCTTTCCAGAAAGTTTTCCTACTCCTCTGCCTTTAGATCACAGAAAGCCAGTGAGGATTGATTGCCCGCTTCTGAGTCATCTGGAAACATTTGGAAGTACAGGTTCCCAGGCCCCTCACATGGCTCTTTTCCCATCTGGAATTTGTCACAGCACATGGCTCTGTTCATGCTTGGATTGTTTGTCTTCTCTCTCTCTACCATTCTACCATGGCATTTCTCTCACCATCTAGGCTCTGAGTAAGATATTCAGAGGTCCATTTTGAAGGGCCTCACACAAATGTGAAATTGTTGATAGTGCTGTGGAGGAGGCTTCTTTTTGTTGTTGTTTGTTGGTTTGTTTTGTTTCTTTCAAGACACGGTTTCTCTGTGAAACAGCCCTGGCTGTCCTGGAACCAGCTCTTGCAGACCAGGCTGGCCTTGAACTCACTGCCTCAGGGATTAAGGGCCACCACTACCCAGCAAGGAATTTTGTTAGGAATAGTTCCCAAAAACATGATTTTTACAACCACAAAGTACATAATGTTTTAACTGTTTAATCTCTTTGAACATTAATTCATTGTTGACTCATAGTTTGGCACATGTGATGAGACAAAAATCTATGAAACAGCAGTATTAGGGACCTTACTTGTAAGGAATTCTGTCCACTTAGAGTTAGTGGGTAAAGAAAGGCCTTAGAAAGGATTTCTAGAAGTGCGAATCCCATTTTCTTCCTCTTGTGCTACGAACCCTGGACCTTTGTGCATGCTGTGGAAGTCCTATGACCCTGAGTTATGTCTCCAACAATTTGCGGGGGGGGGGGGGGGGGGGGGGGGGGG
>NW_026068029.1:3241297-3267181 GCF_014885135.2 Alexandromys fortis | reverse complement strand
TTCTCTTCTGCTTTGGTTCTCTTCATAGCTGTAGCCTGAGTTTACTCTTTTCCCCTTCTGAATGCATGCTGCTTAAGCTGATGTATCACAGGATGACTTGTGATGCCTGACTGAGTCCTGCCTAGGGATGTCAGGTGGCTTGTTATTCAGTGTCTAAGTCAGTGATTCTCAACCTGTGGGTTACAACCTCTTTGAGGTCGCATGTCAGATACTCTGCATAACAGGCATTTACATTATAATTCACAAAGTAGCAAAACTACAGTTATGAAGTAGCAATAAAAATATTATTATTGGGTCACCACAACATGAGGAACTGTATTAAAGGGTCACAGAATTAGGAAGGTTGAGAACCACTGTTCTAGAAGTTCTAGATCAGACTGGTCTATGTAGGGAGTTCCAGAATAGCCAGGACCACACAGAGAAGAGCTATAACAAAAAAAGGAAGGAAGGAAGGAAGGAAGGAAGGAAGGAAGGAAGGAAGGAAGGAAGGAAGGAAGGAAGGCTGACTCTATAAATGACTACTTCAGCAGTTTCTTTTTCTGCAGTCTCCTGAAGCCAGATTCCTTATTCAAAGAAAAACAAAGCATGTTGGGTTTTTTGCATTTGCTTTGTGTGTATGCCCACTTGTAGATGTCAAAGAACAACTTGAGGAAGTTGGCTCTCTCCTCTATCATGTGGGTTCCAAGGATTGTACCAGCTGAGTCACCTTGTCAGCCCAGTTATTTTTTGTTAAGTCTTACCAAATTTTTATACCTCATACCGAAAGGACTTAAGCTGATGGCAAGTTCTTTCTTCTAACACCAAAGTCACCTGCTCCAAACTAGACAAACTAGAAATATCTGATATTTGTACAGGAAGGCCTAGGGTACCTCATTGTCAACACTTCCAAACAGAACTGAGGCACTTAGGCCTCAGTGTGATACTTTGAGCTTCGACATTAAGCACCAATATAAAACATGATACTTTATAAAATGTACTTTCCCAGAGAGTGATCCAAGGCATTGGTCCTGAAAATAATCTTTTTTCTAAGTTTTTTTTTTCATTTCAGAAACCTTCTACATTCAATTCTATGTTCTACGCCAACAGAAAAATCTGGAAGGCCCTTGGGCATGCATATCACTTAGCCTTGTTTCAACATTATGATCTGTACTCCTGGAAAAGAGAATTCAGTATTAAATAAAGCAGCAACATAGACATTGCTCAGTATTCTTACTAAGTAAATTTCCATTCTAGGGTAAAAATAATCATGTCATACAAACACTTTAACCAATAACATGGGACAGAGGCTTTAAATAAGACCTGGGTTCAAAGGCAGAGGCAGGCGGATCTCTGTGAGTTCGAGACCAGCCTGGTCTACAAGAGCTAGTTCCAGGACAGGCTCCAAAACCACAAAGAAACCCTGTCTCAAAAAACCAAAAAAAAAAAAAAAAAAAAAAAAAAGACCTGAGTTCAAATCATAAGCCTTCTTATTATTTCCACCTCTCTTTTGCCAGAACTTTCCAAATCTGAGTAAGCTAATTTGTACCACTTTATACCTATCTATCTTAGCATCGTTATTGGCTGGCACAGTTTCAAAGTATTCGGCCCTAAATACTGTAATTAGTGTTAAGTATTTTATATCTCATTTGACACTCTTCCAAGTATTTTATTGATTATCCCACCCAACGACACAATGTGTGTGATTTTGGTCTTATTAATGCCTTTATGGAGAAGGAATTAAGATGCATTTGTTAAACTATCCAGTTAAATCAGCTCAGGGAAGCAAGAAAAGCTATTGGTTCCTCCTAGCTCCTTTTAGTTTGGGGCTTAAAAACATCAATGCATTTGATTACTGGTATTGCCACTTCCCTCAGTGGTTTCTCCAAGAACACAGATGACACTACCGATTTAATGAAACCCAGGCTCATCACACCGTAGGGCAGCAGAGCTGTTTTTCCTGAGGTCTGGAAAAGTGCCTAGTTGTTAAAGAGTTTAAAAGAGCATTTGTTGATGGTTTACATACTTGGTTTGCAGATTCAACTGAGGAGGTTTCTTCACTTTTCAAAAGAACCAAGCTTGTAATTAAACTACCATGAAATGGTTGGTTGGAGCTGCAGGGCTCACCAGCAGGTTTGGGTTACAATTGTAGTGAGATGGTGGATTATTAAACAACCAGAATAATTATTGACTCTAAAAGTAAACTCACAAATAGCCATACTGGAGAAATTTTTAAATACACAACCATAAGACAATTTTTTAATGTCTTGCTATGCAGCCCAGTCTTTACATGAACTTGTGATCATCCTACCTCAGTATCCACACTGTCTACAGATCACAGGTATATACTACCACACCCTCGCAAATGTCCAGTAGTTTAATAAATGAATCCTTAGCTACAAGGGTTAGTGGAGATAGGTTATGGAGTTGCAATTAAATTAAAGAGTGGCAACTCTAATCTTTAAGATACCAAATCCAAAACCGGAGAGCACCAAGGATCAAAGCTATTAAAGGCCTCAGGGCTGTTAGTCTCAACTCTTTAAAGAAGGAGTTGCCAATTCAAATACAGCCAATTTAATTGTATGCAGGAGAGATGAGAAGATTCCAAACTGGTAATTCCTCCAACAGAAAAACCAAACTGGCTTTCTTTTCTCAAAACAAACAAAACAAATTGCCTACCAGTTATTCAACTGGAAACTCCTCTCTTTAATGGCTCACATAGGGTCAGTGGACTTGAAAAAGTGCCTCTCCTCTACTGGGAGGGGAGGAGGCGGCTGTCAGCGCCTTGGTTATTATGTTTTCAACAGCCACTGTCCCTCCCAAAGCATTTAAAACAAGAGAGAAGCATTCAGTGAAAGCTAGGAAAGACTACTTAATATAAAGTACAAATTAATTTTACCATATGCTTCCTCCAGCAGCTTAAGGAAATTGAGATCATATAGAAAGTACTCCATATAGAAACACTATGGTTTATACATTTTTCATTATTTTTTGATTTTTATACAATAAATTTTGATCAAATTTTTAATGGTAGGCTCACAAAACAAATCTCCCAGCAATGGAAGATTATTTTGCCTGGAGTCATCTGGAGAATGATCAGTGCTACTAAGAATCTTCTACAAATCCAGAGGAAGAGAGGTTCATTAAAAAGAAAGAAAATAAATAAAACTCACAACAAAGTAAACCAAACAGGCAAGCCAAAAGAAAGGCAGACTCTAACTGGGGCCCTCTTCCAAGCAGTCCATAAAACATTTCAAACACAATTCACTTATGGTAAAAAAGCTAGCAAAGTAGAACCAATGTCTCCCTCCCAAGCTGTTCAATTCTGAGCCAACCCTCCAAGCAAAGCAAAAGACTGGGGGCAGGGGTTGTGCTAAGGGTTAAGAACTAGACAGGAACGGATCTTCTTCTGGGCTGATACTGATTTTATGTTTTTCCACAAGGTACGGGGGACCCGGGAATCTTTTGAGAAAAGGGACCAAATGATCCAGAGCTTCTGCCAATGGAGACAAATGGTGAGGCTGTGGCCAAGAACTAGAAGCAGAGGAGCAGTGAGTTGAGTGCATTCTTCAGGTACATTCACTACGACTCTAGGACAGGCCTGAGGGGGTTCTTGGGATTAAGTATATCAAAGTAATCTGATACCATTGGGGGATTGTCTTTTGTTTGATGTTTTTGGTTATGATTATTCTCCTGTGTCTTTGGAGATACCTGTGGAGGCCAGAAGAAGGCAGCAGATCCTCATAGAGTTGAAGGTACAGGCAATTCTGAGCTGTGTGACTCTGGTCCTCTGAAAAAGCAGTGAGAACTCTTAAGCAGACTTGAGGTTTTTGGCTTTTTTTTTAAGAGTCTAGTGCAGTGAACGTTATATTTTTATCAGCATCAGAATTAACCGAAGACATTTATGATGCAAATTTAAGACACTCATATAAATTCGACATAGGGTGGGATCAAAGTTTTCATTCCTCACTCCCAGAATCCCAAGGCTCCAAGGCTAAAGCCAAAAGGCACAAGAAAATCCTTTGTGAAGGAGATAGTGTACTGAATGAAGGGATGAAAGCTCGTGAATCAAAACAAAAGGCTTAAATAGAATCAAAACTGGTTAAAGCTTTACAATTCACTTTAGCTACTGAAGTCACACACAAAAAAGGATCCTTCCACCAGAAAATAGTTCACCAAGGGAAACTAGGAGAGCCACAGATTTCCACAGGCTGGGTAGGAGGTAATCCCTAGACCCTAACAACCAGCACCTTGGGGGAAGTGGTGCCTTCCATAACAATTTACATGCAAAACAGGTATTCTAAAAAAGATCAAAGGAATTTACTGATAGTTTATCGTACTATTAATTGAAATGTCTAACCATACTTAAGCCAGAATTCTCTACGCGAGCACTACTGACATTTTGGGCTGTAGCAGGGCTTTGAAGGCACCTTTAACGTATTTATCAGACCAGCTGTGAGTAGCGTATATACAGTCTCAGATTTTTGTTTTACTTGCTCTGTTTCGTTTTTGAGACAGGGTCTCATGTATCCAGGGCTGCCTCGAACTCACTGTGCAGTTTAGGATGGCTTCAACTTCCGATCTTCATGCTCCCCCTAAATATTGGGATTACAGGCCTGTGGGAGTGATCAAAATAGGGCTTCATGTATGCTAGGTAAACGGACCTAAATTTCCAACCCTATTTCTCCAGAACTGCCAAATTCCTCCTCACAGTGTGGACCATGATAAAACACCCCAACTGAGTCACTATCTTAAATTAAGGGGTTTTGCAATTAGGAAAGCAACAAACGCTTTGTAATCAAATAGGCTATAGCACATAAAGGTTGAAAATCTCAGGGAGGATAGAGGAGGCATCCTACTCATACCATCATTCTGTATGCAATAGGATCTTGAGTTAAGGCCAGTTTGCACTGCACAAGCCACGCCCCCATCTGGAAACCTCAATGGGCCTAATTTATTAATATTTAAAATGTGGACTAGAGCTGCCAAAGATTCACAAGCATGCTTCAAAGGCAAACCTGGTCCTAGTAAAACTTACTCCAAGTAAAATAAAGTTGTGGGGCAACCCCAGTGCTCTCATTCCAGACTACATTCTATTCTTGGCATCCAGAGAAGCCCAAGGGACCAGTAAATCCAACCCAAGAGGCCTTTGGATTTGAATGTGGCAAAATACGCATCTGTATTTTTCACTAGTTGAAACTCTGCATCTTCTCCCCAACTACTCACTCTTATCCATTAGCACCAATAAAATCTTTTTTTTTTTTTGGTTTTCCGAGACAGGGTTTCTCTGTGTAACCCTGGCTGTCCTGTAACTCACTCTGTAGACCAGGCTGGCCTCAAACTTGCCTCTGGCTCCCAAGTGCTGGGATTAAAGGCACGTGCCTAGCCCAAAATCATATTTTTAATTATATTTTTATGTCACATATTCTAGCTAAAACTAGTGATTTTGTTCTGCAGTGGTCTGAAATTCTACATTTTTACCAGTCCTGTTGCTCATGCTGGGCCTAGCTGGTGATCACATCTTTAATCTCAGCACTCAGGAGGCAGAAGCAGGAAGATCTCTGTTGGTTTGAGGCCAGCCTGGTCTACATAGCAAGTTCCAAAACAGCCAGGGCTACATAGGGAAATCCTGTATCCAAAAACCAAAAAGAAAGAGGGGTGGGTGGGGAGAAGCATGTTACTTTGGGAAAGGATGCTTTAATTCAATAAAGGAAAGGTGTACCTGGCTCACATAAGCATTTATCACACAACTAACATTTACCCACTATCTACAATGTACCATTTGTATCATCTACAATGATTCACAACATAGATCACTTTAGAAATCGGCTTCCTGGATATATCCAGCCCAAGAAAAGACAAAAAGAACCATAGTTAACCGAAGTTTTCAGAGCTGACTGGCTGGCAAGATACTGCTCCAACAAGCATGGAGAGGATATAAGGCCTCGCTCCGCTCTCCATAGCCAGCATCCTGACTAGGGCCTGGGACTAAAACAAAAAGAGTTGTGTCCTCCACCAGTCCCAGGGTGCCCAACTATACCACGGGACCAATTTATTCTTGTTAGCTTTGAGCTGAAAAAAGAGAATCTCATGTTTCCTGGAATCAACAGTCCTCAGAGTCAACACTTTACTTACAGGATGACCCAAGATGAGCTTTGTTGAGCTGGAGAGTTGGATCAGCGGTTAAAAGTACTGGCTGCTCTTCCAGAGGACCCAGGTTCAATTCCCAGCACCCACATGGCAGTTCACAACTGTCTGTAAATCCAGTTCCAGGGAACCTGACACCCTCACTCAGACACACAGGCAGATGAGAAACCAATGCACATAAAATGAAAATACACCTTAAACAAATAAATAAAACGAGCATTTGTTTTAGTGGAAACAACCTTCTGGGTTACTTCATCAGCCAGTGCGCTAAGGACTACCATCAGACTTAAGTGGTTGGGTGGGTTGGAGTTAGCTTGCATTGGTAACCAGGTTAAAGTGGAACGGAAACAGTAACAGTGCGAAGTAGTTCAAGTTTAACTCCACTGAAATCACATCATAAAACTGCTCCCTTAGGAAGGATTACTGACAAATGGGAGGGGGGAGTACGTGCACCCAAGCTCTACAACCATTTGACTCACCCTTGAGTCACATCCAATACTTATGCCAGGAGTAATGCCTTTGACTCATTATCAACAATTAAATGTTGACCTCACACATAGATCTCTCACCAAGCACCCCTTTATTGAAAAGAAAAGGAATTTAGAAATCCTTATGATGTAGTCAAATCACCCCATTTTCCAAATGTGAATGTGGATAGCAAGGCCGTGCCTTAGGCTTTATTTAGTGATGGATCATTTTAAGAATTCCAGATCTTGCCGGGCGATGGTGGCGCACGCCTTTAATCCCAGCACTCGGGAGGCAGAGGCAGGCGGATCTCTGTGAGTTCGAGATCAGCCTGGTCTACAAGAGCTAGTTCCAGGACAGGCTCCAAAGCCACAGAGAAACCCTGTCTCGAAAAAAAAAAAAAAAAATTCCAGATCTTACATACCTATAAACATACAGCTGAATATAGTTGCCCTTTTTTTCCTAAAAGGCTCATCACCATATTGTGAAAGCTTTCTTTGCTATCATTAGGTTTTTGAGGTGGACTCTCTCTCCAGCCCAGGTTGGCCTTGAACTCTTGCTTCTGCACAAGGAGGAGACACCGCCTGCCCAATCCTTTCTTGTTTATTTGTTGTTTTGAGAAAGGATCTCAAGCTGGAAGGGATTTAGAGACCTTAAGACCCACCTGAGTGCTGAGATTAAAAGTCTGCCAATATGCCTGGCTTCAGTTTTCTTAGTTTTAATTAAGAACAAAGTGCAAGTTAAAACATTAACATTAAAACATTTCCCTCTTAAGCGCCTTTCACCGAGCTTTACACGTGTGCCCTTGCCCTTCCTGCTCAACACTGAAACTAAGCAGAAGAAGGTTCAATTGTCTCTGGAAGGGCTAGAATTTCTTTGACCCCATGCTGAGCCCACTGTCCCTCCAGAAAGTCCAAGAAGGATTAAGCGTTCCCCTGGGGATTACACGAGGGGACACATCCCCCAAATTCACCCCTTCCCAGTTGGGGGAGGCCTTTGCTCCGCTCACCAGGCTCTTCACTTTTCCCACCACCCAATTCACGGGGTGCTAGATTTCCCATTCGCCAGTCAGCCCTGAAAGCGGCCAAGGTAACTAACTCTCAGGAAAGCCTTTGTGATCTTACACTCCCCTCCAGCCCCACCACCCAAGTAGCATCTTAGCTATGGACGCTTTCCCAGTCGCCTCCCTTCCCGCCAGCCCTCTCCTAGGAAAAGTGGCAAGTGAGCGCTGCTACTTCACTTTCAGCTCAGTTCTGACCACCCAAGCACAACGACCTACCTACCAAGCCTATAGGTCACAGGTACACAGTAAAAGCCCTGTGCCGGGTGCACTCTTCCTTCCTTTCCTCTTCAGCCCCTCCGGGAAAGAGAAGATGAGGCTCAAAAATGTTAAGAGAGAAACCCACAGAACAAAACCAATTAGAAAAGGCAGACTAAAAGCCAGACTTTGCTCCAAATGCCCAGATTTAATTTTTTTGTCTTTAAATTATTGATCTTGTGCTCTCTGAGATATTTTAGGATGGAAGGAAAAAGTACCAAGTGAGCGCTCAGAAGTTCAGAAAGCAACAAAGTCTATGTTAAAAATCCGAACAGAAAGGGTATTCCATTCATCGAGAAACCAGAGAAAAAGCAAGGTCTGAGCAGCACACTGCATGTGGGATGATCTGGGACGTGCACATGCTAGTCTGCAGCAGTCATTTAAAGGCCCCATCATTCCCGCCCCCTGCGCCCAGGCTGGATCCTCTCAAAGAAAAGAAGCCCGCACTGCATCCCTAACCCTCCAAATTCCAGTCCGCAATAGATTCTCCCAGCCTTTTCTGGGAAGACCAGGCTCGGGTTTCTGAGCCTCGCGGATTAGAAGTGATGGTGGTGGCTATAATTCCCGCGCCCAAATCTCATCCTTCCCCCACCCCCAAGAATAATAATCGTTTCCTTTCTCTGTCCCCCGGGTCCCTTTTCGGAGGTTCGGTGTCCTACACAGTGGACTAAGAACCTTGCGTGCGCTAAGTGGCCCTGGTCCTCCTCCAGCCCTGGCTGCCCTCAAGGGGAAACCCCCACCCCACCCCCAAGAGGGAAATTCAGCAGCCTGCCAGCACAGGAAAAGGTGGCGTGGGCAGCAGTCCCGCGCCGCGCACACCCCCCGCCCAGGCCTGCCTCGCGGGTCGTGCCTTGAACCGGCCACAGCGCCCGGCACCCGCCCCCCGGGGATCCGCCGCGCCCCACAGCCTGAAAGGGATTTACCCTCCAGCGGGGTGTGGAGGGCAGCGAGCCCGCGTGGACCTACGATCCAGGCCCGGAAGGGCGGTGCGGCTGGCACACATCGCCGCAGCTCCCCCCCAGGCCCCGCAGTGCGGCTACCAGCGAGCTCGGCGAGGACCGAGCAGCGAGCACGGCGGGGAGCGGAGGGGCGCGGCGCGGCCTCCGCCGATGCACGAGGGCCCGCAGCGGCGTGCTCAGCGCCGCAGCCGGGGGAGACGCAGGCGCCGCGCGGCCGCCCGCATTGTTCAGTCCGCGGCGCGCGCCCCGGAGCCTGGCCCTGGCCTCGGCACCGCAGGCGCGGAGGGGACGATCGCGCGGCCGCCACCGCCGCTGCCGCCACCGAGGCGCCGGTGCAGGTGGCGAGCGGCGCCCTCACCTTTGGCGCCGAGCGTGAAGTCGAGCGTGCTGTGCCTTGCTGCTGCCATAGTGCGGCGAGGCCCTGTGCCATGCCTGGGGAGGCGACCGCGGGAGACTGAGGGACCGCGCGGCGTGTCAGGCTGCGGGCCGGCGGGGAGTGCGCTGCGCCGGGGGAGGCCAGGAGTAGGAGGTGGGCGGGGCGGCGGGGAGCGACCCGGGGCGCAGGGGCGGGGCCGACCCGCCTCCTGGAGGAGGAAGCGAAGCCGGGACGCCTCCAGCCCCGAACTTGGAGAGCTGGGTGTGAGGCCTCGCTAATGGTGGAAACGCGGGCGCCGGCTCCCAGGCGTGCGTCACCAATGGCCGCGCCCTGCGCTAAAGCTCTGGCCAGGCTCTCCCGCCATTCGCCATCCGTTAGGAGGTCACCTCAGGTTTAAACGGCTCAGCGCGACTTCCGGGGGGCCTCCCTATACACTTCCCTATATGCCTACCCCTCCTCCCCAAGCCAAGGCCCCAGTTACTTCCTGACCATGTGGGGAAAAAAAATTAAATAAAATGCTAGGATCTATCCCTGTAGTCTCTACAAGTACAGCCTGCCTTTTCTTAAAATGCACGTGGAACCCAATGGGATTATTAATAACATTTCTATTGGTAAGGGGCAAGTATTTGAGAGCAGAATAGAATGTTCGGGGACATTCAAGTGACATTTTCATGCAAAATTGGAAAACAAAAGAGTCAAGGACTAAGGCTGAGCTGAGAAGAAGTGGACTTGAGAATTTCTCCCACAGGACTTCCCCCACCACGGTGCCTCTGTTCTCAACGGCCCTCCAGCCTCGGCCTCATTTTCGACCATTAGTATTCACCAAAAAGGAACAAAAGAGAACTAAAGTGCCTACGGACTAAAACCATCCTTTATTGCAGGAGCAAAATCCCTGGGCAAAAGACTCCATCGTGTGGGGTTCCACTCCTGATTAGTGAATTCTCCATCTCCTCCGCAGCAGCACCAAAAAAAAAAAAAAAATACATATTAAGTTTAGTTTTCCCTTAGGCAGTTTTAGAGGTGTGTTTCCTTTTGGTTGGTTGATTTAATGTTTGTTTGAATGAGCCCTTCACTGTCCTGCAAGAACCTATAGCTGACTTCATAAACACTTATTCTGCCTTTTTTCTAATTGGTTTTGTTCTGTGGGTGGCGATTTGGGTTTCTCTCTTAACATTTTTGAGCCTCATCTTCTCTTTCCCGGGGGGGGGGGGGGGGGGGGGGGGGGGGGGGGGGGGGGCTGAAGAGGAAAGGAAGGAAGAGTGCACCTGGCACAGGGCTTTTACTGTGTACCTGTGACCTATAGGCTTGGTAGGTAGGTCGTTGTGCTTGGGTGGTCAGAACTGAGCTGAAAGTGAAGTAGCAGCGCTCACTTGCCACTTTTCCTAGGAGAGGGCTGGAGGGAAGGGAGGCGACTGGGAAAGCGTCCATAGCTAAGATGCTACTTGGGGTGGTACCCTTTTCCGTGTGCTCCTATTTTGTTCCTATCGATAGCTACCTGTTTGTTGCCTCCTCTGGAAACCAGGTCCTCAGTTTTGTGACTTCTTCTGCTCTCTGGTCCTTAGGCCTCCCTTTTTTCTGGAGTCAAGTCACTGGAACACAGTTGTCCTGTGTGTGACAAGGACAGCAGAAGTCCAGGTGCGGGCCACACCCTTCATAACCTGCTCAGCAGGGGTGTAAGCCACCTGCCTGCACTTAGCTTCACTATTCGCCAGCCCCTGCTTGGATGTCTACAGAATTTTTGAACAGAATGATTGAGGTCGAGTGAAAAGGATGTAGCTGGTCCTGCTCAGCAGATTGTGGAGGGCTGTGCAGGTGGCCATGGGCTGCCGACTGAAACAGTCCTCCCCCAGAAACTGTATTTCACCTTGCAAAATGTGAACTAAGCAGAGATGAGGAACTTTAAGGTGCTTGGCCATTAATGATGGCAAAAGAGAGCCATGAAGAAAAGTGGAGTTTAACAAAATGCCTCGGGAAGAAAATAAAATATCAGCAATAAATGGGTCTTGATATAGAATCATCGTTGTTGAGATGATGTTGGCAGCTTACTACAAAGGTCTTCCAAAATCTACGCAATCCTAGCAAGACTACAACTTTTTTTTTTTTTTTTTTTTTTGGTTTGGTTTTTCAAGACAGGATTTCTCTGAAGCTTTTGGAACCTGTCCTGGAAGTAGCTGTTATAGACCAGGCTGGCCTCGAACTCACAGGGATCTGCCTGCCTCTGCCTCCCAAGTGCTGGGATTAAAGGCGTGCACCACCACCACCTGGCCATTCCTAGCAAGACTATTAAAGACAGGACATGGGAGCCAGGTTAAGTAGTGGTAGCACACGCCTTTAATCTCAGCACTCGGGAGGAAGAGGCAGGTAGATCTCTGTGAGTTTGAGGCCAGCCTGGTCTACAGAGTGAGTTCCAGGACAGCTAGGACTACACAGAGAAACCCTGTCTTGGAAACACAAAAGAAACAAATAAACAAAAACAAAAGTAAACAGAAACCAAAGGCCTCTATAAATGTCTCCAACCTATTTGGATTTTGGATTTGGAGCATGTTCTCATTGCCTGGATTTTTGCAATCTAGGTCCCTAACTTCGAGGGCTGTTTCAAAACTAAGCATTTAGGCTGTGATTAGCAACTGTATTATAGTTGACCAGTTAAATGTAATTGGTTAGCTGTTATGACATCAAAGAGCTCTGCCACTCATTTTGCAACAAAAGTGCGAGGAATTCTCTAAAGTTATGTTTTAGTCTTTGTGGTGGTTTGAATGACAGTGACCTCCACAGGATCATATGTTTAAGTACTTGGTCTCCAGTCAGCAGAACAGTTTGGGAAGAATTAGGAGCTTGTGTCCTTGTTGGAGGAGACAGGTCACTGTGGGTGGGCTTTGAGGTTTCGAATGGTGGCTCTGTCTCCTGTTTGTGTGATGTGGGAGTGTCATATATCAATCTGTTGATTTCATTGGTTAAGTTATAATAAACCAGCTGCTTGGCCTCATGGCTTGGAACATAGATGGGAGGAGTAAACAGAATAGAATTCTGGGCGGAAGAGGAAGTGAGGTCAGACTCTGCTCTGCTCCCGGAGAGACTCTGCTCTCCGGATCACAGACGCCATGCTCAGCTCTCCCGGGTAGACGTGATAGCTCTGCTCTCTGAGGCACACGCGATGAAGATGGATGTAGGCTAGAATCTTCCCGGTAAGCGCACCTTGGGGTGCTTACACACATTATTAGAAATGGGCTAGTCCAGGTGCGAGAATTAGCCTGTAAGGGCTAGAGTTCATGGGCCAAGCAGTTCTTTAAATGAATACAGTTTGTGTGTTGTTATTTCGGGCGTGAGCTAGCCAAGCGGCTGGGGTGTTGGGGACGCAGCCCCGCCGCCGCTCATATTTCAACATTTGTGAATCAAGATGTGAGCCCTGAGCTACTTCTGCCGGCCTGCCTGCTGCCCTTCTCCCTGCCATGCTGGTCACAGACTCACCCTCTGAAACTGAAAGCCCCAATGAACAGTTTCTACCTTGGTCATGGTGTCTTCGCACAGCAATAGAAAAGTAACAAACACAATTATGAAATGCCCCCCCCACACACACACACACATAAGTTGAAGGCCTGGTCCTCGGGTGGTGACACTCTTTGTCACCAAACGTAGTAGAAACTTTAGGAGGGCTACATAGCTAGCTAAAGGAAGTAGATCACTATGGGTGTGTCTTTGGGGGGGGATATCTTTTGCCTGACCTCTTGCTGATCTTCTCTGCTCCCTGGCTACTATGAGGAAAGCAATTTTGCTCCTAAAGCCCTTCTACCATGATGTTCATCTGCCCGATGGCCCCAAAACAATGGAGCCAGTTAACCATGATGGAGACCATAAGCCAAAAGAATCCTTTTACTCTCTTGAGTTGTTTATGTTAAGTACCGTGTCGCAGCAATGAGCAATAACCCATTAACCATAGCCTAAGCTTTGAAACAGCTTCCTGGCTGACAATGTTTTCCACTGGCAAAATGTGGATAGTCTAAATTATTCATGCACACCAGGCTGGCCTTTTCTGCTCTTGACCAAAATGGAGGAATGAAAAAGTAAAAAAAAAAAAAAAAATGCCTTACTGTCCAGGACCTGGTCATGTGCTCACAGACAGATGTGTGCGATGAGAAACAACTCCCCAAACACTAAAATCCAGTAAACCACTCTGCAAACAGCCAGGACAAGACACAAACAAAGCTACTCCATAATCAAGTCTCCACAGGGACAAAATGTGGGCATTGTTCAAAGCACAAATATGACCAGACATCCCCCAATCTTGCTAATAGTGGTGCCTCCTGCTTCTCTCCCAAGCCACGTTTATCCAGGCTCTTGTTTGCCCCCACTTCCAGAGATATTTGCTAAATTCTCAGCCAGAGAACATGGCCCTGGCAGCATCCAACCCTGACTCCCTGAAATGTTCCCCAAACCACCTGATGCAAATCCCCTGAGTCAGCCTCTCACGTTCTCACTGGCTCAGATGTCCCAAGGTCCCCAAGTTGTATGTTCTTCTAAAAGCATGGTGTAAACAGCTTGTTGAACTCCAGAGATATTCCTGAGAGAATGCCGCTGGAGAGTAGTGAGAATGTAGACAATAGGATGACATTGTAGCTTAAAAGAAAAAAAAAAGAAAAAAGAAAGGAAGGGAGGGAGGAAGGGAGAAAATAAGGAAGGAAGGAAGGAAGGAAGGAAGGAAGGAAGGAAGGAAGGAAGGAAGAAAAAAAGATAAGAAACCTGCTTAGCAAAATGCTATTTAATGTCAGCCCTTAGTTCCACCAGAATGTCACTTCCACAATGGGCATACTTGCTCATCAGCCTTTGAGCCATGTTGGATATCAGCAGCAGAGTTTTCGTATAGTCCGAGGAAGCCCTGCACTTTGCACAGTACGCAACAGAAACTACTTGGAAGAAGAATGTCCACGATGGTGATGGTGGTGATAGCCACAGTGGAGGAAAGGCTAAGGTGCTTAACTGGAAATACACCTAAGCTGTAAGAGCCACTGGAAAGTCATCCATCCATCCTACTGTTGTCCTAACCGGGCCTCAGGAAGAGGTGGGAGCGTGGGAATGGGAGTAAGAGGCAGCCCTAACATGGTGTGGGAAGTCCATTTGTCTGTGTGTTGCCGGGAAGAACAGTCAGCCTCCTTCCAACACTAAGAAGCTGCCTGACAACCAAGGGCAGTAATTTGCCATTTACTACTTATATTTCTACTTTTAAACCATTTTGCATGGGACCCCTGGATACACACACACACATACACACATATGCCTCTCCTCCTGTGTACAACTGAGGTGAAATCACTTCCTTTCTTCAAAATTTGGCATTCACTATTAGGCTTAGAATGGCTAGAAAAATCTGGATCACTCCCTCACCATTTTTCCAGACGAATATGGGACTCGCCCAGCTATTTAAACACAACCGTATTTAAAATGCTGATTGAAACCCGTGGAAGTAAAAGAGAGGATTGGATCTTTGACACAGTGATTCACAATTTCAGCTGCACACAGGAACCACCGGGGTACTTTAAACACATAGCTGCTGCCTGCGCCCCAGTCCTAGTACTTCATGGAATTAGTCTTCGGCATAGCCATTGCATTGGAATTATTTAAATATAAAGAAACAAATGCCAAGGGAGTCCCATATAGAGTCAAGAGTACCACTGCCAAATCCGAAAGCAGTACGTCATAATAGCCGTCACCCCAGTTCCCACTCACACAGATAGCCAGAATAAACACATGTGAAAAGACAGAAAGTAAGGAGTGTGGGGATGCAGGGAAACTCTGGTGGGTGCTTACTGTTGGGGATGTAACAAGATGCATCCATCCTCTGTGGAACAGGGTTTGGCTTAGTGCTGTTGCTGAGTGGTAGATTGCTAGCTTAGCACTCAAAAGAGGAGGAGAGGGAGGAGGAGATAATTATCCTATGATCTGATACTCCGCTCTTGGGATAGTTACATAAAATAATTGAAACTAGGGGTTCCTGGGAATGAATGTTTATGGAAGAATTATTCACGATGTCCCAATGGTGGAAACAACTCAAATGTTCATCCATAGACGGAAAAACATCTATTTATACAATGAGACATTTACCATTTGATTGGAAAATAGGGCGTGGGGGTGTCCTGATATGAAGAAGAAACCAAAGCATCATGTTAAGTGAAAAAGCCACAGAAGATAACCTATTTAGGTGAAATATCCACAATATTTATCCATAGGTAAGGCCATGGAGACAAGGGGGAGGGGATGTAAAATGGGTAAGTCTTTGCTATGTTATAGGTACAGATTTCCTTTTAGGGTGATGTCTTGAAACTAAATGGGGCCAGCAAAACAGCTCAGTAAGGAAAGAGTAAGGCTAGTCAGGGCTACACAATCAGATCTTGTCTCAAAATTTTTGATTAGGAAACCTAAATAGAGCTGGGCACGGGGGTGCATGCCTTTAGCCCCAGCACTCAGGAGGCAGAGACGGGTTGATCTCTGAGCTTGAGGCCCTACAGAGTGAGTTTCAGGGCAACCATGGCTACACAGAGAAACTCTGTTTCAAAAAAGAAACAAGCCGGGCAGTGGTGGCACACGCCTTTAATCCCAGCACTTGGGAGGCAGAGGCAGGCGGATCTCTGTGAGTTCAAGACCAGCCTGGTCTACAAGAGCTAGTTCCAGGACAGGCTCCAAAACCACAGAGAAACCCTGTCTCGAAAAACCAAAAAAAAAAAAAAAAATCCAAAACCTAAATAATAGATGTGACAGTTACACAGTATTGTAAAGCACACTAATCCTTCAGGAGACCGAGCTCCCATAGGCTAATTTTCTCTTTGAGGAGCCTGACCCCTCCCACACTGTTAGATAGTGGCCCTCAACAGGGGTTTGGGCAGGGGAAAAACACATTCGACTCGCTGCACCTGTGCTCCTCTCCCCCGTGGGTGAGAGTCTGTCTCCTGGGCACCGATAGGCACCTGCTGTCTCTCAGGATATGTATGTTCGGAAGAGATGCCCCATCTAGCTCTTTTCTGGGGCTCAACCCCATGTCTGGGATGAAATTCCAACCTTACCTATTACTAGCTGAGTAACAGGGACAGTTCATCACCTTACCTATTACTAGCTGAGTAACAGGAAGAGTTCATCAGTCCCTTTGTGCTTTCTTCCCCCTCCCCTCTCTAAAATGGAGCTAATAAAAGTACTTTGGGTCATAAGGTTGATATGAGAATTAAGTTATGCACTTAGGAAGCAGAGGCTGGAGAATCTCTGAATTTGATGCTACTCTGGCCTACAGAGCGAGTTCCAGGACAGCCAGGGCTACATGGAGAAATCTGGTCATAAAATAAAATTTTTCAAAAAAAAAGAATTAAATTTATATATGTATGGCAGGCACTGAGGGCAATATCTGACACACGGACGTGTATCTGATAAATGGAGGACATTAAGGAGGACATCAGTGTTACTAAAGTGGCATACTCCTTCACGACTCCATACATTTAACCGTGTGTTCAGAGGACTTGGCCTGGTACATGGCAGGGCCTCAATATCTGTGACTCTTGAAATGAACTGAGCATGCTCCTCACCCAAAGGACCAAATTTTCTGTGGCAAGAACAGTGAGGGAGATAAGAATCTCAAGCAATCCACGTTCCCAACAGGAGGTTTATGCACCTGTTCCATTTGTATCCCTGATCCTCAAGATTTCTGGGCAGGCCACAGCCCATTCAGAAAGTCACTAAGGTTTCCTTTTCAATACTTCAAGATCAGTGGTTCTCAACCTTCCTAATGCTGCGACCCCTTAATACAGTTCCTCACATTGTGGGAACTCCCAGCCATAAAGTTATTTTCATTGCTACTTTATAACCGTAATTTTGCTATTGTTAGGAATTGCAATGCAAATATCTGATATGCAGGATGGACTTATGCGACCCCTGTGCAAAGGTCATTATTGGACCCCAGAGGGTCACGACCCACAGGTTGAAAACTTCTGTTCTAAATTATTTTTTATTAAATAGAAGTTCATAAGACATTTTAAGGCAGTGATAATCTTCATTTGTGTTACCAGTATCTTGTGCACAATTCAAATACAAACCACAAAAGGGTGAGGAGTTGGTTCATGCTATTAACTTGTGGCCATTGCCCAGGCCTGTGACCCCACAGTCCCTAAGGTATGTCTATCTGCCCCCAAAAGGTTCCTGCAGCATGAGAATGCCTGGAGAGCTGTGACCACACACCTTTCAGCTCTGAGGTAGGGCATCGAGTCAGAGAAAAACTAAAGCAACCTTTCTGAAGAGAATCTCTACTTGAGACTCTACTAAGTCCTTTTTTCTCCACATGAAATGACCTCCAAGTTACTGGGCTTCCTCCTTTCTCCTTACTTGAAGCAAAAAAAAAAATGGTACAGAGAGGGCAGAGGTTTGTTTGTTGGGCTACAGTACTATCATGACATACATGTGAAATGATTCTTCACAAGTCCCTAGGCTGGAACACGGTTTCCAGTTGTTTGGGGAGATTGTGGGAGCTTAAGGAGGCAGTGTCTAGCTGGAGGAAGTGGGTGGCTGGCAGGGTGTGTCTTATAGGTTATAGCTACAGGGTGTTGTCAGTTCCGGTTAGAACAATCTCTGCTTCCTGATCTTGTGAGATGCTACCGAGGAGGCAGCGAACGGCCCCACCCCCAGCCCCAGCAGTCATGCCTTCCCAGCCAGGGAAGCCTGGGTCCCCTGAACAATATGCCAAAATAAATAAACAGCAATGAGAAAACTAACTAGATTACCTAAACACTTATGCCCAAGCAATGATGCAATAAAAAAAATGTAACAAAGCAAATCAAGTGGAGAGTGTGGTGGGCTAAAACTGAGCCTGTTGGCTTCTCATCTGAGGACGGCGTTTGATGCAGCTGTGCTTGAAGAGGACCCAAACTGCTTCGGCTCTAGCAAAAGAAAAAAGACATTGTGGTTGGGATCAACACCTTTCCTTGGCCCTCTAGGGTCCAAATCTTGCTTCTTTCCCTGATTTTGGCGAGTGGCCTCGCCTTTCTAAACCTAGGACTCTTCACCGGGAAAGAAAAGATAATGGTAAAATGAATCAGGAGCACCCAGAACAGTGCCCAGGACAAAGAAATCCTAGGAAGGAGAGCTGATGTCATTAGTAAGCAGAGGCTGATGCTCGACTGCTCCTTTCCTTTGCCATCATCCAGAAGATGAATTCCTGGCAGCTTATAGAGTAACTCGCGTTTCAGTTATCTTTTCCCTCCAGCAGAGCGGAGGGATTTTCTAAAGCCCATGGAGGCTCTCCTTATCTCCACATGTCTTTGACACAATTCAATAGGCAAGCACAGTCCCAAGAGGTGACTGATATGTGATTGGCTGTGAGGCACCATTTTGCAGGGTGGCAGCACCCTGCCTTTTCCCCTAGTGTGGTCTCTCACAGCCAGTGGCAAAACCCCACATGCAAACTTTTAAAGGCTCAACTCTAGTGCTATCCCCAACATAGATAAAGCCGAATGTTCGCCCCCTCAGTCACCCCTGGGGTTCAGCATGCCAATGAAGAACATTCACCATGGATTGGACGCTAATCCCCCAAGAACTTGAGCTGTTTCTTGCCAACACTCTTCTATGGCGAGACTACAGACCTAAAAGTGTGAGAGACGAAACTAAAGTCAGCAGGGCTTTAGTTAAATAAAGGATCAAGAACTAAAACCTTAGCGACCCAAGTTTCTAGACCAGGGCTCTTCATTAAAACTAACCCCCACTCCACCCTACCCCCCCCCAGGGTTTCGCTATGTAGCCTTGGCTGTCCTGGAACTCCCGCTGTTGACCAGGCTGGCCTTGAACTCACAGAGATCTGCCTGCCTCTGCCTCCAGAGTGCTGGGATTAAATTTGTGCCCCACCACCATCCAGCTTAAACTAAATTTTGATCACATTGCTTTTTATGCCTTAACTTCCATCACTGAAAGACTAGAATGAGCCACAAAATTTATACAGTTCTGATCCTCTGAACCCAGCAAGGAGTATTCCATACGTAGATATGAGGCTAAGTGTTATAACTCAGTAGTACAGTACTGGCCTAGTTTGTGCAATAGCCTGAATTCAATTGTCACTACTGAATGAATGAATGAACAGGTAAGTAAATAAACAAACAAACAAATGCCACTGAGACTGAGCGACTAGTTCAAGGCACTGTACCATTCTGCAGCAGAACTCTCTGGAGCAGAGAGAGCACGTGGGTCAGTACTGACTCAGTCAGTTAGCATTTATAGTCTGCCCTGTGACTGCTCAGACCCAGAAATGAAGGCAGGGGGAAAAAAAGTGCTGAATGATTCACTTAATATTAAATATTCTTCTTCCTGTTCTTGGATCCCATTGCAGCTCCTTCAAAGCAAGGGAATTTATGCATGTTGACACAACTTTGTTTTAAAATCTTTCACTCCAGTTCCAATGTCTTCCTTTTGGCATAATCACTCGCATGACTCTCCTCCGTCAGTCCCTCGAGGGCCCGTCTAAAACCCGGATGTAGCCATCACCGCTAGCATTCACTCTGCAAGAGACAAGTCACTCTCCTCTGAGCCCCAAGTCTCTTCTCACTATATGGCCTATTGCCGGAGGAGCTGTTACCATGTTAAACGTGTGCGTGCTGTGCTTTAAGGCTATGCTATCATTAATATTTAAAATGTATTCCTAATACCTAGCACTTAGTCCTTTAAGCGCTAAAAGTCTCATTTTTCAAGCCCTTTAATAATATATTCTTTTCTCACTTTTGTCTGAAAATAGAGTTTGTTTCAAAGAATAACTGTTGACATTAGCACTCGACAAGAAAAATACATGATATTTTACTTTGAGCTCGCTTTGTAGATAGGTGTGGTGGTGTATGCTTTTAATCCCAGTATGTGGGAGGCTGAAACAAGAGGACCTCTGGGAGTTCCAGGTCAGCCTGGTCTACATAGAGAGTTCCAGGCCACTCAGAGATTCATAGTGAGATCTTGTTTCAAATAAATAAATGAATTAAACTTGATCCCTTAAAAAAATCCAGGTGGGGCTGGAGAAATGGCCTAGTGGTTAAGAGCACATGCTGCTCTTGCAGAGAACCTGGGTTCAGTTCCCAGCACCCAGATCACTGCTCAAAATGATATGTTATTCCAGTTCTACGGGACCCGATACTCTCTTCTGCCCTTTCTGAGTAGCAGACACACAAACGGTACACACACATACATGCAAGCACTCACATATATCATATATAACATAAATAAACCCACTTTTAAAATCTAGATTGGATGCACATTAATTCTCTGTAACAAATTAAAATTAATATGAATGTGACGGCACATGCCTTTAGTACCAGCTACTTGGGAGGCCAAGGCAGTTAAATTCCCTGAGTCTGGGACTGAGGCCAACCTGGGCAGCACAGAGAGATCCAGTCTCAAAAAAAAAAAAATAACTTTAATAATTATAACAATAATTTAGAAACTTCGGGTTGTCATGCTTAAACTAAAAGAAATGTTCCTTTAACGCAAAATACCTATGGAATGGGGGGGGGGTGTCTCAAAACCTCAGCTATAATAAAGCAGCAATGTGACCAAATAGACATTGTGTACTTTCTGCTGGGATCATTAAAAAACAAGCCACCCAGCTTCCTTTCTGTGCTCTTCTTGTCAAAAATGCACAGCCAGGCTATGGAGATGACCCAGCAGACAAAGGTGCACGCTGCCAAGCCTGCCAATCTGAGTTGGAGCCCCAGGCCCCACAAGGTGGAAGAAGAACTCTGACTGCCTGTAAGGTGTGCTCAACTCTCCACACAGACTTTGGCACTCGCAGAAAACAAATAAGAAAATGTCAAATCACTTTTTAAATATACAACTTGATTCTAGGCATAATGTAACATCAGAAAAATGCAGATAAGTTATTGTCCATAAAAGGACTTTCCTCTTACAACGTAAGTCAAGGTCAAGAAATTCAAAGAAAGGCTAAGGAACCATTTCCAGATGAACAGATGAAAGAGCGATCCCAGCTCAATTGCAGCATGCAGTTCAGAATTGCATCTTAGATCTAGAAAGCCACAGAGCCATGAAAGTTATTATCAGGCCATCTGAGCAAAGCAGAGCAAGGACTGTGGATTAGACAACTTGTGTCAGTGTTAAGTTCCCTGGCTTTGATCAGTACCCTCTGATTAGAGAAGAAAAAAAATCCTTGTTTAGAAATCACACACTCAACCATTTCGGCAAAGGGACATAATGTCACTAATTTACTGTACACAAATCAAAGGTTATGTTGTCATAGCGCACATCTGTAATCCCAGCACTTGGGAAACGGAGACAGCATCAGGAGTTCAGGGCTATATGCTGAGTTCCAGGTCAGCCTTGACTGCATGAGACTGTCTCAAAAACAAAGCGGAGGCAGAGCTATGGCTTAGCATTGGAGAGGACTGGCTTCTCTAGAAGAGCGGCCAGTTTCACTTTCCAGAACCTACATGGTGGTTCACGACCTCCGCTCAGGGGATCCAGAGCTTTGTGGCCTCCATGGGTATCCATACACAGGTGGCACATACACACAAAGACAGATACACCTAAATAAAAAAAATCAAACAAAAACCAGTGAATATACACAATATAAGATATTACAGCTGGGCATGGTGGTATGTGCCTTTAATCCCAGCCAGCACTAAGGAGGCAGAGGTAGTTAGGTCTCTGAGTTCAAGGCCAGCCTGGACTATATAATGAGCTCTAGGACAATGAAAGCTACACAGTGAGACCTTGTCTTTAAAAAAAAAAAAAGAATATCACAAAAGACTAATGCTCCTAAAGTGTATATAACAAAGTAGTTTCTAAGCTATGAAGGCATGCTGAAATCTCTATGCACAAGCAAACTAGACTTAGGGAGAGCATTTTTTTTTCTTACGTACAACACTGGGGAAAAAGAACAGGAAAATTAAGATGCTATCAGAGCCTGTTCATTGATTTCATTGAAGAACTCAGCAACTCCTTCCTCAGGCAGTTCACCTCAGCTTACTCACGTCTTTTAAATGGACACTGTGCCACAGGCATGGCCTCGGTACTTGCCCCAATTCTAGAATCTGGGCCTCTCTGAGAATCGTGCAGGCCAGCCCAACTCTATACCTTAGTTTTCTCAACTCCAGTCATTTTTGATACTTTGATGGCGCAGAGACAAAGGAAATAGGGGGAGAAGGCAGCTCATGAAGGACCCCTCAGAATATGAGGCCATGCCCGTTATTGTTCCTTCAGACCGCTATTCAGTGTGTGTGTGTGTGTGTGTGTGTGTGTGTGTGTGTGTGTTGCTGTGGGCTTCCACAAACTAGGCAAGGGCCCTACAATGAGCTACAAGTCCAGTTCCAGTTACCCCAAAGCTGAAACATTACCATGTTTGCAAATAGTAAATGAAAAGGGAGTTTGCCCCACTACCCATGTTGCTAACCACTACCAGACACTTTTTTAGACTCTTCTTTGGCTCTTTCCTCTCACTTCCCACATTCTAACAGTCATTAAATCTTCATTAAGAACCCATTTTATAGCCCCAATCCCTTCTTTTTCACTTATCTAAATCTAAGCCTTTCTTCTTGATTTCTATCCTGCACAATAACAAATGCCTCCCCTTAATTGAAGGCCCACCTACCTGTTTCAATAGTTCCAGAATACAAATCTAATGAGGCAACAGCTCCCTCGCTAGAACCCAAAGGCTGCCAACTGACTTCAGAACAAAGGCTGAATCCTATATATGGCTTAATGACTTTTTGTGGTCTGGCTTTAGGCTGCCTTTCTTCACTCAATTAATATTATTCCTCTGAAGACATGGAGCTCTAACCTTCTTAGTTGCTACAAGTCTCAGACACAATGTGGTCTTTAATGAGCTTATAATGTAAGGAAAAACCACCACCTAACATTTAGAAATAAAATTGCTTAGTAAGTAGTAAAAAAGATAACTCCATGTTCTCTCCCTGTTTTATTGGAATGTTACGTAAGTACAACTGTGTTGTCTGAAGCAGAGCAGTGTGGTCCAGTAGAGCCATATTGCCAATTTAAAATTTCCCAGTGAACACACTAAAAAATAAGTAAAGGGGCAGAGAGATGGCTCAGCAGTTAGAAGCACTTGTTCCCCTTGCAGAGGACCAGGGTTTGATTCTCAACACTTACATGGTGGCTCGCAGACATCTGTAACTCCAGTTCCAGAGAATGCTGACATTTTATGTTAACTTGATACATGCTAGAATCATCTGAGAGGAGGGAATCTATTGAGAAAATGCCTCCATAAGATCAAACTGTAGGCAAGCCTATAGGGCATTTTCTTAGTGATTGGTGGGGCTGGACCCAGCCCATTTGTGGGTAGTGTTATCCCTGGGCTGGCAGTCCTGGATGCTATAAGAAAGCAGCCTGAGGCCGGGCGATGGTGGCGTATGCCTTTAATCCCAGCACTCGAGAGGCAGAGGCAGGCGGATCTCTGTGAGTTCGAGACCAGGCTGGTCTACAGAGCTAGTTCCAGGACAGGCTCTAAAGCCACAGAGAAACCCTGTCTCAAAAAAAAAAAAAAGCAGCCTGAGCAAGCCGTGAGGAGTAAGTCAGTAAGCAGCATCCCTCCATGGCTTCTACATCAGTTCCTGCCTCCAGGTTCCTGACTTTCCTGAGTTCCTGTCCTGACTGCCTTTGATGATGAACTGTGATTCAGAAGTAAAATTCAAATAAACTTTTTTCTTTCCAAGTTGCCTTTGGTCATGTTTCTTCACAGAAATAGAAACTCTAAGTCACAGGGTATCTGATGCTCTTTTCTGATCTCTGTAGACACTGCACACACATGTTGCACATGCATACATGCAGACAAAGCACGCATACAGATAATGGCCTTTTATCCTGTCACTTGTATTATTTTAATAAAATGCTGAATGGCCAGTAGCCAGGCAGGAAGTATGGGTGGGGAGACCAGGCAGGAAATAGAGACAGGCTACACAAGAACAGGAGAGTTCTGGGAAGAGGAAAGAGTCAGTCTGCAGTCATCACCCAGATGCAGAGGATGCAAGATGAGAATGCCTTGCCGATAAGGGTACCAAGCCACTTGGCTAACACAGAAAAGAATTATGAGTTAAGATGTAGGTTGTAAGAGTTAATAAGAAGCCTGAGCTATGAGGCCAACCAGTTTATAATTAATGTAGACCTCTGCGTGTTTCATTAGGACTGAATAAGCGGGACAGAAACTTCTGTCAACAACCATCCAGGCTCTGCCAGGTGTGGGCCTCAAGTTAGCTGGGTCACTGGTTGACCACTCCCACAAGTTCTGCACCACCTTTAGCACAGCACATTTTACAGGCAGGACAAAGAGTAGGTTGAAGGTTCTGTGGCTGGGTTGGTGTGCCAGTCCCCTCTGAGAAGCCTTGACTGGTTACAGAAGATGGCTGGCTTGGGCTCTGTATCCGCCATTACTAGGAGTCTTCATTAGGGTCACCCTTGTAGATTCCAGGGAGTTTCCACTGCACTAGGTTTCCATACCACCAGGGTCCCATAAGCACAAGTTACACAAGTTACACAGCCATAACACATACGCAGAGGTCCTAAGTCAGACCCAAGAAAGATCCATTTTTGTCACTTCGGTCTCTGTGAGCCCTTCTGAGCCCTGCTCAGTTGATTTGATGGGCTGTGTTCTCATGGTCTCCTCAACCCCTCAGGAGCCTACAATACTTCCTCCCCTTTTCTACTCTGGCTAATGTTTGGCTGTGGGCTTCTGCATCTGTTTCTATCAGTTGCCAGAGGAAACCTCTCTGATGATAGTTGGGCTAGGCTCTAATCTATGAGTATAGCAAAATGATAGTAGGAATCATTTCATTGACTTTTTTTCTGTCAGTTATATTTGATTCTATCCTGGGACTCTGGGCTGTCCAGACTCTGGTTCCAGCCAACTCTTTTTTTTTTTTTTTAAGGGAAATGGAGAAGTGAATCTCAGGGATAGAGGATGTGTGGGGGAAGGATTGAAGTGGAGGAAGAGGAAACTTGGGTAGGGATGTAATGTATGAGAGAAGAGTAAAAAAATCTTTAAAAGCAATAAAATTGCGTCATAGTCTCTTGACTAAGATCAAAAAGAAGTAAAAAGAAACCGAGAGGGCCAGTAGATGGTTCCGTGCTTAAAAGCCAGATGTGATGGCTTACGTCTGTAATCCTAGCACTCCTACACGGAGATGGAGGCAGAGAAGGAGAATTGGCCAGGAACTCAAAGGCCAATTAGCCTGGAATGCACAGCGAAGGGACAGAAACTGTCCAGGCCCTGCGCAAACAAGAAGAAAGGTGAAGCTTGCCTCCCAAGAGTTGTCCTCTAGCCTCACACACATTCCAGGGCAAGCACGTGCCTAACCACTCATGCGTGCGCGAGCACACACTTACAGAGAGAGAGAGAGAGAGAGAGAGAGAGAGAGAGAGGGAGGGAGGGGGGGGGGGGGGGAGGGAGAGAGAGAGAGAGAGAGAGAGAGAGAGAGAGAGAGAGAGAGGTTAATGTTAATACCTATTATTCGACCTAACCTATTCAACATGCTGTTTATTTTGGGGCGGGGGTTCGATACAGGGTTTCTCTGTGTAGCCTTGGCCGGCTCTCCTGGAATTCACTCTGTAGATCCACCTGTCTGATGTGGGAGTGATTTCTTATTAATAAAGAAACTGCCTAGGCCCCTTGATAAGGCCCACCC
>NW_026068029.1:3235811-3239973 GCF_014885135.2 Alexandromys fortis | reverse complement strand
GCCATGATGCTCCCACTCCAGACAGACGCAGGTTAAGATCCTCTCTGGTAAGCCAGCTCATGGGCTACACAGAATATTAGAAATGGGTTAGAACAATATGTAAGAGTTAGCCAATAAGAAACTGGACCTAGCCAGGCCAGGCAGTGTTTGAAAGAATACAGTTTCCGTGTAATTATTTCTGGGTATAAACTAGCCATGCGGGCGGCCGGGTGCCGGGGACGTAGCCCCGCCGCTCCTAATTTCAACACCTGTCTCTGCCACCTGAGTGCTCGGATTAAAGGTGTGTGCAACCACCACCCAGCTATGTTAGCCTTTTAATATGCACCAAGAGTAACAAGATCTTTTAGATTTTTCCTTTCACCCCAAGCCTCTGAAATTCCATGTGTATGACCTCTAGAGCATCTTTGGATATTGCACCCATGGCAAGGATTTCATCTCTAGGTATTCTTCATGCAGTTTCCACTGGGGAAGAAAAAGGCAGGTTCACATGCTCAAGTTGATTTAATGTACCTAAAATTTTCCAGAAACTAAACTGAGTAGCCAAAATAATTTTCTTTGAACATTTATATTCTACATGACAAAACTTGATGTTTTTCAAAGGATTGATTTGACTTGGAAGCATAAGCATGTCCAATCCACTTTTTGTAAGGCAGCCAGAGGTGAATACTCGCTGTCCATTTTCCTGTCCATTATAAAGACTCGTGGTCACAGCTCTTGTAACCAAAGACAAATTAACAAGAAAAATGTGGTGAATGAATTGGCTCATAGATGAGCTTGAAGAATCAAAGGACAAGCTTGAATTGTCTAATTTCTTTGGTTTTTCAAGAAAGTGTATCATGTAACCCAGGCTGACTTCAAACTCGCTGTATAGCCAAGGATGACCTTGAACTTTTGATCCTCCTGCCTCTACCTCCCAAGTGCTGGGGTTACGAGTGTGCATCTATAAACCTGGTTTTATACAGTACTGGGGGGATCATGCATGCTAGGTGAATATCACCCATGTTCTATCCCTTCCTTGAATTAGCAGAAATGTAGTTTGACAAAAAGGGTATAAGTTTTAAATAATAACTTATAATAATAAATACTGTGTATGTATTTAAAAATAGATTGAGATAGAAACCCACCAATGCTTGTTTCTCAAATTCTCTCTGGTCTATTAATTAAAGCATTTCTTTTTTTCTAGGTATGAGGCAGGGCCCATTTTAGAATTTGGTATCATGATTGACTATCACCCCGCCCAAAAAAAAAGTCAAAAAAATTCTCTATGGCCACCTCTTCAGAAGAAAGGTACAAGAAGTTAAAGAAAAAAAATAAGTTTCATGACTGGCTTTGAGGAAATGATATTCTAGCGTTTGTGACCTATCTTGAGCAAAAGGAAATAAAATCTCTATGGCTTGCTCCAAATAAAAATAAAGGATATGCCAGGCAGGTGGGAGGAGGTCAGAAAGAGAATTTACCTGTGAGGCTAGTCCTGAGGTTTCACTTTGGGGTGTGGCTCCCGAGCAAGGACGTGTCAACTGTCATATCTGTTCAGATTCAACAGCGCACTAATCTGGAGTAGCGCACTATCGTTCATTTTGTATTCACAGGAATATTTCACGATCGGAGAGCAATTCCAAATTTATCACCTTTCTCTTCCTAGTCAGGGCAAACAATTCGATAATGGTGGTTATTATTTAAAACTTTCAGAATATTTTATTCTTGCTGGAAAAAATGTACAAAACTATTAGTATTAATTTGTAGTGTCAAAAAATGTTGAAATTCACATAGATTCTTAGACCTGTCTAGTTACGTCAGGAATAAGCTTTATGTTTCATTAGCGCTTCAGACTATCTTGCTCATAAATCCTGTTGTTATATTTGCTTTGATTATTGGGTATTTATTTAGCGTACATTCTTTTTGTTTCAAGAAAATCTTGAATTGGAGTTAATAGCCCAGTAAAACCTTGTAAAACTCTTTGTGGCTCAACAAACAGGCATTGGCAATGAACACAGGATTAAGTCCATTGTCTGTTTCTTTCAACAGTTCCATAAACCAGTGATGAGTCACATTATTTGCACATATGCTGAACAGTTTTAACAATGATGTCTATGATGTTCTTCACAGAGTCTACTGCAGGGAACTGAAGCCAAGTATTTTCAGTACGTATTACACAGTAGTATGACGTCATCAGAAAAATACCACCCACAATCAAAGTAGAATTGTCCACTTAATCTGGAACACCACCCACTTTCCATTATATCTAATGGAACGCCTTCTTTGGCAGATGTAAAAGACTTTAAAATATCTGTGCTATAGGATTTTAAGGCTATGAGTTACCATTTCTTTGTGAATAGGGAACTTCTTTGGAGTCAAAACATACATTAACTCAACAATCTCATATATCACAAAAATCATTTATAGCTCAAGAAAAGTACTTGAATTTTTAAAATTCATTTATTTATTATTTTATGTATATGAGTGTTTTATCTGTGTATGTGTGCTATATGTATGCAATGCCCTCAGATGCCAGAAGAGGGCATCAGCTCCCCTGAGACCTGAGTTACAGACATTTATTTGCCATCTTGTTGGTGCTAGGAATTGAACCCCAGTCCTCCATGTCCTTGATCTACAGGCTCCTGCAACCAAGATTCCACCTGATCATGTTCTAATACTATAAAACCAACTTTCCAAATAAGTTATTCGAGAAAGATTTATTTTGTTTCATAATTACCATTATTTTTACTTGCCTTATTTCTGTTGTGTGGTCAGGCCCTACACATACCAGGTGAAGATGAAGTTGGCCTTGTTCATCTCCTCCTTGGGGCACAGCCAGTACAATTTGCTCATCTGTGGCAACAAGCAGTGCATGGAAAAGAACACAGATTTGCCTACCTTCTGGTCAAGCATGACCGCCTCCTCCAGGTTGTCTCCAAGCATCTGGAAGGTCCTGTAGTCCTCGTGGCCTGGAAGAGAGACAGGAAGGCAATTCAGGCCTCCATGTCCTTGATCTACAGGCTCCTGCAACCAAGATTCCACCTGATCATGTTCTAATACTATAAAATCAACGTCTGGATACCAATGTCAAACATGCCCAACAGTCCTTGGCATGGCATGCCTGCTTATAGTGGACGGGGCTGTCACAATCTGGCAGGGACATGTACTGGATCACCTTCAAAGTTACCAAACTTTCTTACATCTGTAAGAATGGCCAAGATTAAAAACACTGATTACAACTTTTGCTGGAGAGGATGCTGGTGGAAGTGCAAGCTGGTACAGCCCTTTTGCATGTCAGTGTGGTGATTTCTCAGAAAATTAGGAAATAACCTTCCTCAAGACCCAGTAATACCACTTTTGGGTATATATCCAAAGGATGCTCAATCATGCCACAAGGACGTGTGCTCAACTATGTTCATAGCAGCTTTGTTTGTCATAGCCAGAACCTGGAAACAACCTAAATGCCCCTCGACCGAAGAATAGATAAGGAAAATATGGTACATTCACACAATGGAGTACTACACAGAAGAAAAAAAAATGACATGTTGAATTTTGCAGGCAAATGGCTGGAGCTAGAAAACATTATTTTGAGTGAGGTAACCCAGACCCAGAAAGACAATTATCACATGTACTCACTCATAGCTGGTTTTTAAACATAAAGCAAAAAAAAAAAAAAACCTACAAATCACAATCCCAGAGAACTTAGACAACAATGAGGATACTAAGAGAGACATGCATAGAACTAATCTACATGGGAAATAGAAAAAGCCAAGATCTCATTAGTAAATTGTGAGCATGAGGACCTTGGGAGAGGGTTGAAGGGGAAGGGAGAGACAGGGAGGGGAGCAGAGAAAAATGTAGAGCTCAAAAAAATTAATAAAATTAAAAAACCCCATAAAGTTACCAGGTTTGAGGGAACCCTTATTTGGTTTTTGATTATGTGTATGTATCTGGAATGCACATGCATGTCAGCTGCCCTCCGAGGCCAGAAGAGGGCTACAAATCCCCTAGAGCTGGGTTCTTACTGTTCTCTTGGAGGTCTAGAATTCATGTCCAAGCATCCACATCAAGTGGCTCACAACTGCCTACAACCCTAGCTCCAAGTGGTGTGATACCCACTTCTGGCCTCTAAAGGCAACCACACACACATGCATCTACCCCCATACAGGCATATATGCGTAATTTT
>NW_026068029.1:3212076-3233516 GCF_014885135.2 Alexandromys fortis | reverse complement strand
ATAATAAATAAATAAATAAATAAATAAATAAATAAATCTTTAAAAAAAAATTTAGGCAGAGGCAGGTGGATCTCTGTGAGTTCGAGGCCAGCCTGGTCTAGAAGAGCTAGTTCCAGGACAGGAACCAAAAAAGCTACGGAGAAACCCTGTCTTGAAAAATCAAAAAAAAAAATTTAAAAGTTTAAACATTTCCTACAGCCATATAACAATCATGCTCTCACCTCCATACCATCTGGTCTCCACCCCACCCCCACACAAACTGGTCTCCTCTCTCTTTCCAAGTAACCCCACACTTCCACTTTTATGGACTGATTTATTTCTCCTTTTTTGATGATCCAGTGAGTTTAATCAGGGTTGCTTACGTGAACATGGTCATGTACTGGAGCACAGGCAATTTGCCAGTGGCTACGTCACAATGTATGTTTTGAGAAGCCAATGGCAGGCACTTTCAACAGACTTTGATGGAAACTTTAAGAAAGAAGGTAACATCAGGCAAGGTACTTTCTTTCTTAAACTTAATCCCAGCACTTGAGAGGCAGATCTCTGAGCATGTGAGGTCAGTCTGTTCTACAGAGCTAGTTCCAGAACAGCCAACGCTACACAGAAAAACCCTGTTTCAAAAAAAAGAAAGGAAGGAAGGAAGGAAGGAAGGAAGGAAGGAAGGAAGGAAGGAAGAAAGAAAGGAAGGTAGAAAGGAAGGTAGGAAGGGAGAGAGAGACCTAAATGACCTTGATGCTCACATCCTTCATAAATGCAATTATGAACTAGCAAACCCAAAAATTGACTCTGGTAGGCCTGCAATCTTTTATAAAAATAGATTCCGTGAAACTATATCTTATAGCAACAAGAAATGATATTTCTCCCAATATTATTATTTTTTAAAAAATAAGTTGTTAATAGCATGCTTGCCTTGAAAAATATTTTGGCCAAGTGGTGGTGGCACATGCCTTTAATCCCAGCACTTGGGAGGCAGATGCAGGTGGATCTCTGTGAGATCAAAGCCAGCCTGGTCTACAGAGTGAGTTCCAGGACAGCCAGAGATACACAGAGAAACCCTGTCTCGATTAAAAAAAAAATTGAGATTGTGCAGGCCAAAGAAATCTGCAGCTCTCAGAATCACTGACTTGCAATTCCTCAAGCTACCTCCGATCCAAATATTCCAGAAAGCTTTTGGACTGCCTGTGAAAGTCTCTGCAAAGAGCAGGCGAATCTGCATTCCGCACCGTCAGGAGCATGATTAATTAGCTGTTTGGATTAGCCAGCAGAATGAGTGTTCTTGGCTTGCTGTGACACAGGTACTTGCGTTTCTGAGCTTTGGCCACGCTTCTTGAGTTGTTATGCTTCCCGAGATGTTTCTATGTGCCTTCTTGTGGGAAAGAAAGAAGAAAGAGAGAGAGGGAGAGGAAAAGTTTTCCCATGGTCACACCATCACACCGTGTTTTAGAGTCCCCCCCCCCACTTTTAAAAAGAGATATCTTTTAAAAGAAAACCTTTGCATGTGCTCTTGTGTTTCCTTAGCTGAATACCCTTGATCTGGAAGTGCACTCGAGTTACACACTATGTCTTTGACAGAAAGTTTCTGAGCATTTGAACTTTTTAATCAGATGATCCTGCTTTGTACAGAGAGAATGGAATTCCATGGGCATCTTGCTTCAGAGCAGGCTTTGTTCTATTAGAGCGCTTATTTGCTTTGATTTCTCTCTACCCAAGAGGAGAGACTTGGAAAAAATCCGAGTACAGAGAACGGGCCTTACAATGAGCTGTTAAGAGATTTAAAAGAAAAAAAAAATCACATCAATTTTGAAAACTACTGTTGGGAGCTGAGCCAACTGAATATGTGCTGTCAGCGCAGTTACGTTTGCCATTGCAGTAATCTAATAGGCTAGCATTCGTTTCATGGGCTATGATAACCTGTATCACCATGGAAAAATAACAACCACATGCTTTGCGATTTCATTTAACCAGATGAACCTGCTTTGGTAATGGAACTGTTAGCCCAAGTTGCTTTATTTAATAATTCTAAAGAAACTGTACCATAAATTCCTTAATATCTGTAGGTTCAGAGCGAAGTCACAACTTTAGATTTTCACAGATAACAATTCACTTGTGTTTCTAAGGCAGCATTAGGGTATTTCTTTGTTTATTTGCAGTTCTGGGAGATCAACCCAGGGCCTCCCGCTTGTTAGGCAAACACTCTACAATAAGCCACACCTTCAACTAAGGAGTGGCTTTGGGGCTCTTTACTCTAATAGTGCTTACCCAATGGGTTTGTGTATCTGAAAATTTATGTATTGCTTGACTATGTTAAGAGAAATTACTTGACACTTGGAGACAAGGGGAAAAGATGACTTCCTGTCCTTTTAAAAATCCTGACTGAAGTTTCTTTTAATGGCCTTTAACTCCAGATCCCTGCCTGAGCAAGGTCCAGATCCAGACCTGAGCAAGGATTACTCAGGTCTCTGCAGAAATGAACTGTTGCTGGACTAAGGCCCAGTCACATTAACTTGGATGAGTTGGCCCAGAAGAGATGGGAATGATATCTGCGCAGGAGGTGATAGCCCTAAAGGGAACGACTTAATTATACAGTTTTTGCCTTTCATTTAGCAAACTTATTTCAGTATTCTGTTCCTTTTGAACTCTCTTTTGAACTAGATTTACTTTTACTGCTGTTTCTCTCATGAACACATAACGTTAGCCTATAACATGTGTTCATTCTATATTGAGTCATATATCTATAGACGTATCTGTACATGTAGGTTGGTTGATTTTTGCTTTGTTTTGGTTATTTGAGACAGGATTTCATTTAGCCCAGGCTGGATTTGAGCTTGCTGTGTAGTCAAGGATGGCTTTGGTCTCCTGATCCTTCAGCTTCCATTTCTCAAGTGCTGGAATCACTACCATGCAGGTTTGGGATCATATTTTTTAAAATGATATATTCTCTTCATGAAGGAAACTGGTTTCACAAGATTTCCTAAGTAATTTACCCTTGACTTAAGTTTATCTAATCTTACTTCTCTAGGGAATTAATTTGTAAGAACTGAACCAATGTGAGCTGAAGAGATGGCTCAGCTGTTAAGAGCTACTCTCCCAGAAGACCCAAGTTTGATCCCCAGCACCCACGTGGTAGCTCACAACCATCTATAACTCCAGTTCCAAGGGATCCAATGCCTCTTTGGGGGTTCATGGACACCGGGAATACATAAGGTACACAGACATATATGCAAGCAAAAAGTCATACACAAAAATTCATAAAGAATAATTAAAAAAGAATTTAACCAATGCATGACATGAGATCTCCAAATTATGAGACCCATTTCTGGAAGCATTCTCATAGCTTCATCAAGCTTATTGTCCCAGGAAATAAAGAACAGATAGGTGCTGCCTAGAACAGAGTTCATTCACTAGTTTTGAAATTCAAAGCTGATTTTCTTGATATGTTTTCAGCATGACGCTGAACATAAAACCCAGCCTTTTTTTAAAAAAAAAGATATTTATTTATTTATTTATTATGTATACAGTATTCTGTCTTCATGTGTGTCTACAGACCAGAAGAGGGCACCAGATCTCATTACAGATGGTTGTGAGCCACCATGTGGTTGCTGGGAATTGAACTCAGGACCTCTGGAAGGATAGTCAGTGCTCTTAATCTCTGAGCCATCTCCCCAGCCCCAAACCCAGCCTTTCTCAAATTAAGGCATTTCTAGATTACAAAATTTTCTTTGCAATACTACATGTCTTGTGGGTAGGCTAAAAAGGAGGTAGCCCTTGCTGTAAAGAGGAAAGAAAAGACACTCCTCACCCCTTTCTAGACTCAGTTGTAGGGAAAGAGAGCACAGTCTGGGAGACAAGTCCCAATTTCCAACTGTCCCAATCTCCCTGCTCCAGGCAAGAAGTATGACAGCTGCATTGCTAAGAAGGCATAGGACTGGAGGATGGAGATCTAGATCCTTCTCTTTGGGGAGGGGGGAAGGAGATTATTATTATGGTTTTGGTCCTTTTAAGAGATCTAATCTGCTTTTTATTATAAGGAAGACCTGGGAATGTTATGGTATTGGTCCCTTTAAGAGACAAGCCACGCCCACTCCCTCCCCCATCTGCTGAGGCAGGCTGATCTTCAGCTTCCAGCCTGAGTTCGTGCTTTTCCACCTTCCTCTTGGAGAGGCAGCTTCGCTTCTCTCCCCACTTCTCCGCTTCCCCCTTCTCTGTCTCTTTCTCCTCCTCCTCCTCCTCCTCCTTCTTCTTCTTCTTCTTCTTCTCTCTNCCTCCTCCATAATCCCCTGAATAAACATTCAACCTCACCCTGCATGTCATGTCTATCCATGTCTCTGTCTCCTGCCCGCCCGCCATGTGTCTCCCTGCCTGGGACCAGCCATTGCTCAGGGACCAGCAGCCGCCTCTGCCTGGAGCCCACTGCCTGCTGCCACATGGCCCGCCACCACTGCTCAGGCCACTGCTCTGGGACTGGCAGCCATTTCTGCCTGGGACTGGCTGCTCCCAGAGCCAGCTGCCTGCCACTACATGGCCTGCCACCACCATTTGGGACCTACAGCATTTCTGCTGCCTACTGTCACTGGGGATCTTGCAGCATTTTTTTTAAAAAAGAACAACAATTATCATCTGCAGTTTTCTACCAGGTCATAGAAGCCATCTTCATGACCTACCTGATGCCATCTTGGACAGGTGCAGAGGAAGGAATAGAACTATTCCAGGGCTGAACATTTAACTAAGCCATCCGATTAGACTATTTACCTACAAAGACATTTTAAATCAAGGATCCAATTGAGGTTAATAAATTGGATTCCATCTTATCCACTCCATCCCTCCTTCAACACAGAGGGCAGAAGCATATAAGGACATCAGAAAATAAGGAAAGGAAAAGGCAAGTTGTATTTTCTTCAGACAGCTGAGAGTGTGTCCTGAAGAAATTGAAAATACAGTTCACTGTGTGTGATATATGCTCTCCCATCCTCGTTCTACCTCCGTAAAGGCACTGTTGGCTTCTGATTTCACAAAAATCCAAGTCCTAGTGTGTTTGTGACTTCTGATCTCCATTGGATACATCCATGTGCTTTCTCCAATCCTTGCATCTACCCAGTTAAAGCTGGCCACAGACTGGAGTAGCAAGAGCCAGGAATCTATAGTTCTTCTAATATTTGTTTACTGGGTTCTGAATGTCATTTGTTGTCATTCAACAGATACAGCCTGTTCTTTTCACTTCCTGGCTCCCTTATGTTGGCACTGTACCTAATTGTGGACACTGTATCTATCATAAGTTTAAACTTTAGTTGGAAGCATTTAATTGGTGATACATTATCTTTCATGAGTTCATTTTCTTTCTAGTGCAGCAGCTGCGAAAATCTGACATAGAGGTTGAGCTACAGACTCAGGAATCACTATGGTGGGCAGGACTCCCAGATAAACTCTATAACAGACATACAGTATGAGTGGGAAATCCATCTTTGTTCTTTCGGTTTGGTCTATCATATCTAGGACAGGTGTTTTAAAGAAGTAAAGTGACTGACACAACAAGAATCCCCCTCTGTCTATCTATCTGTCTGTCTGTCTGTCTGTCTGTCTGTCTCTGAAAGCTGGGTCTTACTATATAACCTTGGATAAAACCTGACACTCACTACAAAGACCAGGCTGTCCTGAAACTCACAAGAGCTCAGCCTGGCCTGCCTCTGTTTCTCCAGTGCTGAGATTAAAGGCATGTACCAACATACCCAGCTGAATGGTGCTTTCTCTTAATCCAATGGCTCTCAACCTGTGGGTCTTGACCCCCTTGGTGGGGGTTCAAACAGTCTCTTCATGGGAGTTGCATATCAGATATCCTGAATCTAAGATATTTACATTATTATTCATAACAGCAACCAAATTAGTTATGAAGTATCAACGAAAATAATTTAATGGTTGGGGGTCACCACAACATGAGAAAGTGTATTGAAGGATTGCAGTGTTAGGAAGGTTGAGAACTACTGTCTTACTAGTTCATTTTCTTTTTAAGGAAAAGAAGTAACTACAACTAGGAACATGAAGAAAACAAAATATAAGAAAATTAGATTCATGGAAGGCATTGTAAACATTTTCAAGTATTGTCTGTTTTAAGTCAAATGCCCCTGATCTTTCCTTAAGAAATACTTAAAAATATATATAAACAAAATCAAAATTAATCTAAAAGCTTCCTATGATTCCACTACTTAAAGATAGTCACTTTGGAGAAAAAAAATCCTTTCAAACTTACATGTACATATTATATTAATTACTTTTCCGTTTCTGTGATAAAAACACCAAAACCAAAAGCAATTTAAGGAAATTTATTTCAGTTTACAGTTCTAATGGGATAAAAATCAGTTATGATAGGAAGACATGGCAGCAAGTTGCAGGCATAGCAACAGGAGCAGGAAGCTGAGAGGTCACATCTTCAACCACAAAAAAGCAGAGGAGTGAACTGGAAATGGGACCAGGATATGAACTCTGCAAGACCACCTGTAATGCGTCTTTCTCTGTCCTGCAAGCCAGTTCTCAAACAATGACACAGAGACTTCTTAATTATGAAAGCTCGGCCTTAGCTTAGGCTTGTTTCCAGCTAGCTCTTACAACTTGAATTAACCTATTTCTATCAATCTACATGCTGCCATGTGACTTGTGGCTTTTATCTCTCCTTCTGCATGTTCCTCTGTGTCTGACAACTCCTTCTTCCCAGATTTCTCTCTCTGCCTTGAAGTCCCGCCTCCTGCCCAGCTATTGGCCATTCAGCTTTTATTACACCAAGCACAGCAATACATTTTCACACAGCATACAAATATGCTACAACACCCAACGCAGTGATGCTTTCCTCCAGAAAGACTGTACCTTCCTGTAACCTTCCCCAAACACTAACAACAACTTGTGACAAAATGTTCAAATAACTGAGCCAATGGGAGACATTTCCATTCAATCTATCACATTCTCCTCCCTGGCTTCCACAGGGTTATGATCGTATCATAATGCAAACTGCATTTAATCCAACCTTAAAAAACCCCATAGTCCTTTACAATCTCAATATTTTCCAAAAACCCAAATTCTCTTCTGAGACTCAAGATAATCTCTTAAGTGTAACACCCTGTAAACCCCCCCCCCAAAAAAAAAAGAAAAAAGAAAAGAAAAAGAAAGAATTACTTACTTCCAATATACTATGGCACAAAATATACAATAACATTCCAAAAAGGATGAATGGCGGCATCATGAGAAAATACTGGATCAAAGCAAAACCAAAACAGCAGTGAAATACCAAGTCCTGTACCTTCATGGGTAGTATCTGGGATTTTAGTTTTGAAGCACTTAGATGATGGCTCTGCCCTTATAGCTTCTAACATATAATTTTCTCCAGAACTGCTTGCACTCCCTAAATGCATCACAGTTCTGGCATCTCCATCTTGGTGTCTCCATTGCAAACCAGGCTCCACTTTCACAGCTTCATACAATGGCCTCTCATGGCATCTGCCCTCTCAGGGCCTTCATGCAGGGATGCCCATGCCACTTGCTGCCTGGTCTCAGTGGGTCTCTGCGACCACAAAGGAAGAATCCATGATCTGTCGGGGACTACCCTCAACAAAAATACCACTTGCCAGGGTAGGGGCATGGGAATTTAGAAATATTAGTAAAGAATATGAAGATGCCTGTGAAAATAATAGAACAGAAAAACATACAATAGTACCGGGAGGGCATTCCAGTGAATACAAAAATCGCCCACATTTAATTTCCAATTGCTCAAAAGACCTTGACCCCAAAAGGTAGGAGTAATATATAAAAAAAAAAAAACTGCATTACCTTGAAACAAGGAATCCAACAGACCAGTTGGAGGTTGCGGGCTACATTCCCCGAGTTAAACCTTCTGTTGCTAGAACAAAACAAGTCAAGCTCACACCCTAGACCAAAACATTCTGTAGGCAAATGACTCCCTGGGTGGAATCCAAAGTTATCTCTTTAAGGGAACTGGAACTTAGTTAGAACCTTAGCCTTTTGTTTGAGGTAGAAACATTTACTCTATTTACTGGAGTACAAGGTCTGGGTATTAGCCACACCTGTTGACAACAGCCTTGAAAGAGCAGACCTCCCTGACCTGAATCTAGGTGGGACCTTAGTTTGAGGTAGAAACACAATAACCTTGAAGGAGTAGCTGTAAGTTCCAACTCTCTGACCTTTGGACAACGCAGGGAAAAGGGCTCACGTTTTTGGGCCTCCACGACGATCCTTTTACACAAGCATCCTTTGTTTCACTGCAGGAGGCCTCTCCTTACCTGTGTTAGTTAATACCCTTAACAGTTACAGCCCCATTTGCAGCACGTTCTTTTCTAGACCACGTCTACTCTTCTTTTTCCCCTCCAAACTGTATATTTTGCATTTTTCTGCCCCACTTGCTAATTCATTGTGGACTTGCATATGTATTATTACTAATAACTACACCACAGATTCAAACCACCACATAGGTGTAGACAGTCTTTTTTTTTTTGCTTTTAAAACATTTTGAAAAATCCATTAGCCTTCCAAACCATTAAGTCTGTTTTTTACTAAACTTTTTAAATTTATTTTTTGTGTCTTTCACATAATGCATTCCCATTCATTTCCTGTCCCTTCACATCTGCCCTTTGACCTTGCAACACTCCCCCCAAATAAAATAAAATAAAATAAAATAAAAAGAGAAAAAAGGGGAAAAAATCTCATCATGGAAGCTGTAGTGTGACATAGTGAGTCACACAGTAAACCTTTTTATCTTGAAAGTGTTCACTGCAGAGAGTCATTGAGACATTGGCCTGGTTTGGTGCATCTGGTTTCTGCTACACTATCGGTTTTGGGCCCTCAGTGTGACTCCTCTTGGATAACCTGTTGTTGCCCTGTGTCAGGAAAATCCTGTAGTGATGATTAATAAAAACTCAGAAGGTCAGAAAAGCAGAACAGCCAGCCACTGGCTCTTACCTCTACTTCAGTCTGATGACAATCCTGCCTTTAAGAATCTCAGAATGAGACTGTGTCTGAAAGCTGTTTCCTACCGTTTTATAATCCTCTCCAGGGCTGGGATTAAAGGGTTGCACCACTGGAATTAAAGGCAGGCTCTGCCCAGTTTCTATGGCAACAAGTGTGGCTACTGGGATTAAAGATGTGTTACCACTGACAGGTCTGTAAGGCTGACCAGTGGGGCTGTGTTACTCTTTGATCTTCAGGCAAGCTTTATTTATTAAAATACAAATGAAATTCCACTACACTACACTTTTGGCTCTGCAGCACCAGCCGCTTCATGTGCTCCAGTATAGCATATAGATGGGGTGGATATTGGGGCGGGTGAACTCATAGCTCTGGTTCTGGGTCTGGGTAGTTGCAGGACCGTTGCCCTGGTTAGTTGAACCCTGGCAGCTTTGAGCAAGGGGAGGGGCCAGTTCTCCCGCTTTCATGCCCTCAGGGTCAGTTCTCCCACACTTACATCCTCAGGGCCAGCTTTCCTATGTTGCCCAGGTGTGGTGTAAGGGCCACTCTCTCGAGTTCCCCAGCTGGTGATGGGCAAGGGACAGCTCTTCCCCTTTTATGACCTCAGGACAGCTCTCCCATCTGCTATAGGTGGTGAGGGGTGGGGGTGGGGGTGGGATGAGAAGGGCATCTCTCCCCTGCCCACACCACCATAGGGCAGATGAGGGGCAGGGCCAGATCTCCCATGCTTGCATTTTCAGAGTAGTTCACCTGTCCTCCCATCAGTAAGGTCAGCTCTAGTGTGCTACCCAGGCAAGGTACAGGGTCCACTTTCCCAAGTGCTGGTATGGGGGAGGGTCAGCTCCCTTGCCAACCACGGGTGGCAGGGTAAGGGGAGATGGGATCTTTCCCTCACTCTCAACCACCACATGACCAACGAGGGGGGTGTGGCCAGCTCTCCCCACTCTCACACCCTCAGGGCCAGCTCACTCACTCCTCTGCCAATAGGGTCAGCTCTACTGTGTCAGGTATTGGGCAAGGTGCAGGGCCTGCTCCCCCGAGTGCTGCAGCTGGTGAGGGGCCGGAGCAGGTCTCCTGTCCTGATGACGTCAGGGCCAGATCTCCCACCTGCCTCAGGCATACAGCTCAGCTGCCCCCCCACCCCTGGCAATAGGGTAAGTTCCATTGTGCTGCCTGGAGGGGGTGCAGGGCCTGCTTTCCTGCATGTTGCAGCTGGTAAAGGGGAGGGTTAGCTACCTTGCCAGCTGGAAGAAAGAGGGGCAATGGGGAAGGGCATCTTTCCCTCTCCCCAACCACCACATGAGGGCGGTGGTAGCAGCTATGCCCTTCTCATGCCCTCGGGAATGGCTCACCCTAACCCCTGACTATAGGGTTAACTCCACTGTGCTGCCTAGGCAAGGAGCAGGACCCATTTTCCCACATGCTGCAGCTAGTGAGGGGTTGGGTCAGGTCCCCCACCTGCTCCAGGTGTTGAGGGATGAGAGGAGGAGGGCGTCTTTCTCCCACCCACGCCACCACATGGCAGACTAAAGCGGTGCGACCCTCTCTCCCCTTTTCCCACCCTTAGGGCCAGTTCACCCTTGTCCCTGTGAACACGGTGTAGGACCCTCTCTCCTGCGTGCTTCAGCTGCTGAGGGCAAGACCAGTTCTCCCTAGTGTTTTAGCCAGTGAGGGGTGGGGCCAACTCTGTACAGCCCTATCTTTTTAGCCTTTGGTGGTATTTGTAGCCGTGAACATCAACACGTGGCTGCATCAGGACCATGAACCCATACAGGGGCCCCAGCAGCAGCCCACGCCCAGATGTCACCATGGCAACCCACCTCAGCCTGCTCCTTACCACTTTCACCTCTTCAGATATGCCTCTGTCCATGAGAAAGGAACCATTATGCTCTCCCATTCCACTGAAGCACAATTCTAATGAGTCTTAACAATAAAAACCTGGGATCAGATAGTAGGGTGAACGCTGAAAGATCAGAGAAGCACAGCAGCCAGCCACTAGAGACCCCCTACCTCTACTAAATCTCAGAGTAATGCTGACTCCTGTCTATAAATCCTCAGGCTAAATGGGGAGGATCTTGTCTCTACGAATCCCGAATGGGGCACTGAGATTCTGCCTCCACGTACCTTATATTCCTGTCTTCCCTCTCCCGATTGTGCTGGGATCAAAGGCATGATCCTCCCAAGTGGTGGGATTAAAGGTGTGAGCCTCCACCACCCGCTCTGCCTCTCTTTTCAGTTGGTTCAATCTCAAGCCACGGGTAGCCTTGAACTCCTGATCTTCCTGCTTCCTCCTCCCAAGTGCTGGGAGTAAAGGTGTGTGCCACCACTGCCTGACCTCTATGGTTAACTAGTGGCTAGCTCCGCTCTCTGATCTCCAGGCAAGCTTTATTTGTCAGAACACAAAATATCACACAACGTACCACACCATACATTAACTCACCATAATCGTGCCTGTTTGCCCTGCATTGGCAGGCAGTTGTTTTCTTTACCCCAGGGACTGTGTGTGGGTCTCTTTGTTCCTTTGAGTCCACCACGGCATTGGGCAGGAACACCATGTAGACAGTCTTAACACTTCCTTTTTCTTTTTCTCTTTCTTTCTTTCTTTCTTTCTTTCTTTCTTTCTTTCTTTCTTTCTTTCTTTCTTTCTTAAAGCAAGGCAGGGTTTCACTGTGTGTCTCTGGCTGTCCTGGAACTCACTCTATAGACCAGGCTGGCCTTGAATTCACAGATATTTGCCTGCTTCTGCCTCCTTAGTGCTGGGATTAAAGGTGTGTGCTGCCACCACCTGGCTCCTTTTTCCCCCAATGGACTTCTTATTGTACCCACTTGCTTTTCTATTTTCTTGTAATGCTGAAAATGCAACCCATGGTCACAAGCATGTTGAGCAAACACTGTATCACTGAAGCACATTGCCAGCGCAAATCTGCTTTTTTTTTTCCTTTTTCCATTTTGATGTATGTGTACATCTGTGCATACATGCTTGCATGCATATGGGTGTGCTTGCATTGTAGGCCCCAGGAGATGTTCGGAATCACCCGCCGTTTCACTTCCACTGTATGTGCTGAAGGAGGTATCTCCTTTCACTACAGAGCTTGCTGATACAGCTACTCTTGTTAGCTAGATTATGCTGGGGAATCTCCTGTCTCTGAGGCTGGGCTTACAGGTGAGCTACTACACCCAACTGCCATTTACATGACTTCTGGAGATCCGAACTCCAGGCCTCACACTTTTGAGGCAAACACTTTCATGTCTTTCTGTGTTCAGGTCTGGGGCAAGTGGTCACCACAGCTGTGTTCATAAGTGCAATAGTCATACCGTACCTAGACGACAGCATTTCAAAGAACTGCTCCATAGTCTCCAACGCGTGCAGTCTTTCCCTGCTCCCTTCTAAGGTGTCCCCTAGGCCTTGGTGGGAGCAATATAGATGACTTATTTGGGGCTCAGCACTCAACAGTCATATTTACTGGGTTTTTGTTGGTTTGTTTGTTTGTTTTTGTTTTTTCGAGACAGGGTTTCTCTGTGGTTTTGGAGCCTGTCCTGGAACTAGCTCTGTAGACCAGGCTGGTCTCGAACTCACAGAGATCCACCAGTCTCTGCCTCCGAGTGCTGGGATTAAAGGCGTGCGCCACCAGGGCCCGGCTTGGGTTTTTGGTTTTTCAAGATAGCACTTTGACTTTTCTCTGCTTTAGCCATTTCCTACTCCAAAGAGAGACTTCTCTGACCAGGGCTGAGGGCAGCATTAGTCTATGAGCACAAATATAAATACTTACAATTCCATTTATTAAAACATCAGCATCAGATTCTTCCCTAGAGCCTGTGAGCTCCTCAGTTATAGGCTTGGTTTCCAGTGCCTGGCATGCATTCCTCCCTCAGAGCAGGCCTCAGATCCAATAAAGTGATTAGTGCCAGACAGTGGTGGCACACACCTTTAATCTCAGCTCTTGGGAGGCAGAGGCAGAGGCAGGCATAATCTCTGAGAGTTTGAGGCCAGCCTGGTCTATAAAGCGAATTCCAGGAAAGCCAGGACTGTTACACAAGAAACCCTGTCTTGAAAAACATAACAATAAAACAAAACAAAACAAAAGAAAGTGATTGGTTACTGTAATGGCTATTCTTGGTTGCCAACATGACTAAATCTAATCTGGATCCTTTTTAAACAATTATTTATTTATTTTATGTGCACTAGTGTTTTGCCTGCATGTGTCTGTGTAAGGGTGTCATATCCCCAGGGACTTGAGTTAGACAGTTTGTAAGCTGCCATATGGGTGCTGGGAACTGAACCCAGGTCCTCTGGAAAAGCAGCCAGTGAGCTGAATAGCTGAGCCATCTGAGCCATCTCTCCAGCCCCTAATCCAGATCTTTTGAGCTAGAAAAAGACGTGCCTTTATTCCAGATCTTTTGAGCTGAGAAAAGACATGCCTTTATTCCAGATCTTGACAAGGGAAGACACCTTTAATCCAGATGTAACCTGGTCCACAGCTTCTCCTATATAAGGACATGGAAGAAGGAAGTTTTTGTGCTGCCTGCTTGCTCTCATGTTGTTAGAAAGTCCACTCCTTTACCAGTATTAGAATCTAATTCTTCTGGATTCTGGTATACACTGAAGACAAGCTGAGACATCCAGCCTCGTAGACTGAGCAACTACTGAATTCTTGGCCTTTGTTTGATTAATTGAACCAACCACAGCCTGTAAGTCATTCTAATAGATACCCTTCCTCTCTCTTAGAGAGATTCATTCTATAAACTGTAACTCTAGAGAACCCTGACTAATACAGTTACCACAGAACATTCTTGCCATTATTGCACTCGTGGGAGTCTCTTGCCTGGCAGCTCATACTATACTGAGGCTCCACAGCTGGGAAAGCCTGCTGATGACTTTTCTCCCCAGAAGACTGCATAGCATCTTCCAGCACTACGAATGCTAACCTTTAGGGACGAATCCTTCACCTTGCTTTCCCTGTGTCCTACATCTAAAGTGTGTCCACCTTTTCTTTCTGAAACAGGAAGCTAGCGCTCACCTTTACCCCTAGCCTTGATAGCCATTGAGCCTCCAAAACCTGCCTGTCTCTGTCCCTCATTACAGATGGTTGTGAGCCACCATGTGGTTGCTGGGAATTGAACTCAGGACCTCTGGAAGAGCAGTCAGTGCTCTTAACCTCTGAGCCATCTCTCCAGCCGCTAAACTCAGGTTCTTAACGCTCGTGTATCAAGCAAAGCTCTTGACTCACTGAGCCACCTCTCCAACACTTCCCTTGTACTTTTTACTGGAAGAATTTCTGCATATGTTATCTACTAGGAGACCCTTTATGTAAATATAATGGTGCTTTAAATGAACCAACTGAATCTTTTCATTCTGCTGTTTTGGTAGTTGGATAGATAGTTTCCAGTTACTCATTTTGCAAAAATTCTAGTATAAATTTAGCATTATTGTGTTCGGATACATTATCACAAAAGAATTAACTTAAAAAAGCATGGACAGATCAATTGTATTCCAAATTAGTATTGTCAGGCCACACTGTAATGTGTCACTCAAATTATTTTATTTTTACTTACGTGTATGTGTGTCTGTGTGATGGGCCCCTTGGACATCAGAAGTAGGCATTGGATCTGTCATTGTGATCCTCCTGATATGGATGCTGGGAACCAAACTTGGGTCCTCCGAAAGAGTTCTCAAGTGCTGAGCTATCTGTCTAGCTCCATGTGTAGCCCAGGCTGGCCTCAAACTCACAGAGATCCACTTGCCTCTGCCTTCTGAGTGTTGGGATCAAAGGCGTGAGCCACCACTGCCGAACTATATTACATTTTCTTTATGCAGAGGTGGAACTTAAATAAAACTTTCTTTACTGCTGCCCCTTCTCAGACATTATTTTTGATCTGTTTTAAGGTGAACTTTAGCTTTATTAACATTGGCAAAAATCTTCCTCCACACCTGAGATATAGAAATAAATTCGATATAAATTATATAGCTAAAGGAAAGTTACTTTATACAATTAGTTTGCTTGGTTAAGGAGAAGGCTCTGTGGGTAGTGTTCGTGCTGTAGGGAATGGAGAAAGCCATGACAGAGCTCCCAGAGTTTCAGATCCATGGAGAAATGGCAAAGCCTTCCTCTGGTCCAAGTGTGGTTGTTGATAGTGTGTGCAGAAAATGCCCACCATTCCTCCTTAGATGTTTACAGCTCCCCTACAGAGACTGCTGCCTAGATTAGCTAAACCCGAGTCCTCGATCCAGCTGTGGACCATAAACACTTCCTCCTTATTTATCTGTGTGTAACAATTCGGCCTCCTTGTCCAGTGGATGCAATCATCCTGCCTTTCTGTCCGACTTCATACAATGAATACACTGAGGTTCTGGAACTCAGCTGGATTCCCCAGAACCCATGTGAGAATCTGGCATTGTTAGCAATATCCTTCATCTCTATCCATAAGTGGCTAAAGCACCACTACCTCCAAATTGTGAGACAAAAATATGAGCCAAAAAGAGGATGATCCCTTTTGTGTCTAGCATAAAAATCAAGGATAATGCTCTTATAACCAAAGGAACTAATAAGAGGAAATCATTAACACATTGATTTTACCATAGTATCAAAATATGACAGAGGAAGATCCAAAGACATTGGATGAACCATCCAATCTTCTGCTTAAATTTAATGAAGCAGGGGCAGCCTTGTAGAAATGTGATTAGACAAAAAAAAAAAATGACCTAATGATTACACATGATGGGGGGCGGTACAGTGGGGGGCAGCATCTAGGCCTGTCCAGATTCTTCTTGGTTTCATAGTTGTATTATTTCTTTCTCCTGAGTGTGAAGCAGCGCCCTTTCTGGAATGGGTCACAAGGGTTAGCACTAAACACCTTTATCCACTGAGCCATCAGTGGCTTTATTTTTAAAACACTGCACAAGGGGCAGGGGATGTTAGAGAAGTGGCTCAGGAGTGCTTGCTGTACAATCAAACAAGACAAGCCAGACCATTTCTTTATGGCCAAATCTTAACACAGGAAAACAATGCAGATTAGAACAAGCCTTTAGCTATTACGGTTGGTTTTGCGGAAAATGGCTTCTGGTTTCTGCCACACTTTGGGGGAAACTGTACCTAATAATTTTAGCAATAAGTTTGTTTTGTTTTATGTCACTATGTATCCCTGGCTGTTCTGGAACTCAGTATGTAGAAAAGACTGGCCTCAAACTCAAGAGAGATTCCTCTGCCTCTAGCACCTGAGTGACAGGATAGAGGCATGTGCCACCATATCCTGGTTTTTTGAGATGGTTTTTCTGTGTAGCTCTGACTGCCCTGGAAATTGCTCCACAGACCAGGATGGCCTTGAACTCACAGAGATCCGCCTCCCTCTGACTTCTGAATGCTGGGATTAAAGGTGTGTACCACTACTGCCTGGCTTCAAAAAAATTCTTCATATGTGTATTTTCACCTTTTGAAAGATTTATTTAAATTTTAACATCATTAAAATAGATTCATTTACATGTATGAATGTTTTGTTACATGTATGTATGTTTACCACATGCATGCCTGGTGCCCATGGAGGTTAGAAGAGAGTATCAGATCCCCTGGAACTGGAGTTTAGGATGGCTGATGGGAACTGGTCCTGGTCCTGTGAAAGTGTAACAAGTGCTCTAAAGCACTGAACTCTTGCTCTAACTAACCCCTTTATTTTCACTCTTGCTCCATGTCTTTCCTCCCTACTATGATAACAATTCTTTCACTCTGCCACACCTGAGACTTGAAGAGAAAGGGGGGGGGGCTAATCTGATACACTCCTTTCACCAGAGAATTTTCTTATACACTTGGGTTTAAAAACACACTCTACCAATATATGAGGGAAAGTATTAAGACCTTGGTATGAAATCTTTTCCTCCTTTATTCTAGTTATTCAACTAGAATGCTTTCACCTGTGGAGTAACAATATCTAACTAAAAAAGGCACATGCAGCAAGTTCAGTTGTCTGATCTAAAAACAGTAGAAGCCCATAGTCCTAGGCTAAACAGTATCATCAGCCATTCAGGCTCTTTGCATCCCTGCATGTAGCCATCTTAAACAACTGTTTTTGTCTATTGGCTGATGGATGCAATATTTCTACTGTAGTTTCAGTTATATGAAATTCTTTTTTTTGTCCCAAATAAAGTTATATGAAATTCTTATGATAAAACAAGGAGGACTGGCATGTGGCTCACTTGATACAGAGCTTGCTTTGCATATCTCTCTGGACATCTCTCCCTTTCTCCCTCCTCCTCTCTCTCAGTCTTCCTATCTCCTGTGTGCCCGTGCGCCCATGTGTGTGTGTGTGTGCGTGTGTGTGTGTGTGTGTGTGTGTATGCAAGGTACACACGTGACACAGTACAAGTACAGAGGTCAGAGGACAACACTACATGCCAGATCTCACCTTCCCCCTTAGTAGAGACATCTGTTAGCTACTACATACTCCAGGTTATCTGGTCAAAGGGTCCAGGGACTTCCCTGTTTCTTCTTCCTGTCTAGCCTTTTTTTTTAATATTTATTTATTTATTATGTATACAATATTCTGATTGTGTGTATGTCTGCAGGCCAGAAGAGGGCACCAGACCTCTTTACGGAGACCTCTTTACGGATGGTTGTGAGCCACCATGTGGTTGCTGGGAATTGAACTCAGGACCTTTGGAAGAGCAGGCAATGCTCTTAACCACTGAGCCATCTCTCCAGCCCCCCTTCCTGTCTAGCTTTAAGAGTACTGGGATTACTGGTGAACTGTACTGCATACATCAACTTTACATGCATGCTGGGGATTCAAGTTCAGGTTCTCTTGCTTGCACTGCAAGTACTTTACCTACTGAGCCATCTCCCCAGCCCTGCCCTGAAAAAGTCATGTTTTTATTAAGACAGAATCTTGTTCAAAGCCTCAGGGGAGAATGCTGCTAAAAAGCTCACTTGGCAAGATGGGCTACATGACTGTCCTACCTGCAGGGTTGCAAGGACAGAGAGTAGCTGGCATTTTAAATTTCTGTCACAGGAAGCACATACTGTAGAAGAGAAAAGAGAGAGATGACTCATTTTGCTATGTGCTGATCCATATTTTGACAGACTGTTTTACAGTTTTAAAAAACCTGTAAATTAGATCGGTTGCACATACCTGTAATTCCAGCAGCCAGGAGACTGAGGCAGAAAGACTACTTTTTTTGTTTTGTTTTTTTGAGACAGGGTTTCTCTGTAGCTTTGGTGCTTGTCTTGGAACTAGCTCTGGTAGCCCAGGATGGCCTTGAACACTCAGAGACCTGCACGCCTCTGCCTTGGAGTGCTGGGATTAAAGGCGTACACCACCACCACCTGGCAATCTAAATCTAGCCTTAAATCTAGCTAAGCTAGGCTACTACATAGGAGATAGTCTCCAAACAAAATAGAACCAAACCAAAATACAACAAAAACTACAATATAATATTATAAGAGTACTATAAGTTCAATGCAAGTATCTCATCTGTAGATTTTCTGTTTTGAAATTTAAGAAACACAGCCCAGGGCTCGGGCTGTAGTTCAGTGGTAGAGCACTTGCTCAGAATCTATGAGACCCCAAATCCTATCTGCAGCATTGTGCACGTGCACATGCACACACACACACACACACACACACACACACACACACACACACACTGTATTAAGCATGCTATGGTTCCTTGAGTGTTCTGCTACTGGTTTCAGGGTTTCAGTGAGATGATCGTTGCCAGGCCATATTCCTCAAGCCAGATTTGTCTGTGAACATAGCTGTTTCCTGGAGGTGGAGGTGTAGCTGTGCTAATGAAAAGAAACCAAAGAGTCTTTAATTTTCAAATGTCATCAGTGGGTGACCACTAAAATCTGGACTCAAAATATGTCACTTTACTTTCCTCTTTTTATACTTTAATATTTAGAAGAATTATATACCATTCCTGTTGTTCTTTCAGTCCCTGCCTTAGCCACGCCCACTCCCACTACCTCTGACCTTCTGCCACCATCTTGCTCTCTTCTCTTTCTGTTCTCTTGGGGTGCACACGGGTCTTTGCCTCTCTCTTTCTTTTCCTCTTTCTCTTTTCTCTTTCCCTCTTTCTCTCCCTCTCTCTATCTCCCTCCCTCTCTCATTTAATAATTTTGTCTATAGGTCTGCTTACAGGCGCCTGCCACTGTTGGGAATCCACCGCCGCGTGGCCCCATGCTGTTGGGAAACTTGCAGCCGCTTGGCTCTACCCGGACCCACCGCAGGCCGGCTCTGCCCTTAAGAACAGGCTCGGCGGCCCGTTCTCCGCATGGTGGGGCTACCAGCCTGCCTGGGACACGCAGCATTCCTGCCTGTCTGCCATGTGTCCGCCGCTTGCTGCTAGGATGCTCTGGGGTTCCGCACCGGCGACCTGCTAGCGGCTCTGTCCCCATCGGGCTCACACCCGCTTGCTCCATGAGCCCGCCGGGGACCTGCTAGCATTTTAATAACAACATTGGTGCCGTGGACTCGTGAAATCTGCTCGCCCCGGCCCGAGGCCGGAGCTTCTGCTGGCACCACCCGGAGCTCCGCCCTCTGCCTCCCAGGGTACAATCAGGACTGAGGACCCTGCTCCACAACCTTCTAATCGTGAGATTTTCCCCTTCAGCTAGCTAAACTGCCCCCTTTTAATCCGGAGATTGTCCGTTGAGCTTCTGGCGATCTCCAGTGTTCTCTGGGGTTGTTCCTTTCGCTAGCATTCACTCCCGGCTTCCATCCTTGGCTAAACATGTCTCAAAGGGCTTGGCCTAGCCAGCCCCTCATCCACTCGCCCCTGGGGGTTTGGTGTCCCCCAGGTCTCTTTCCTTCTTTCCCTTTTTTTTTTTTCATTTTTTTTCCTGTTCTCTCTCCGTACAGCTCACTACGGTGTGAGCCAGCCGAGAAGGGTGGCCTGGCTTAGGCTGATTCCCTCCTGCCCAGGAATTTGTCTTCCATCTGAGGCTGGAGTGGATTCAGTCAGGCTATAGCACTGCCCCCTGTAAGCTTGGATGCCTGTTTACAGGGCCTGCGTTGTTCGATCCATCTGCATCTCGCCTTACGACTTGAGGTGCCACTTTTTTTTGCGGGTGTTTCCACAGTTTTAGCCATGGGTAGCAAGCCATACAGACCTATTACTCTGGCCTCCCTGCTGGGGATACCCTTTGGACGCCCTTTCAACCTCACACTTTCCAGTCTCTGTCAAATATGGCCCCAACTACCTTAAAAAAATTAAATGGCCGGGCAGTGGTGGCACATGCCTTTAATCCCAGCACTCGGGAGGCAGAGGCAGGCAGATCTCTGTGAGTTCGAGGCCAGCCTGGTCTACAAGAGCTAGTTCTGGGACAGGCACCAAAGCTACAGAGAAACCCTGTCTTGAAACCCCCCCCCCAAAAAAAATTAAATGGCCGGTTTTTTGGGTTCCAGCTTTTTGCCCCTCCCCTCTGCGGCTTTTGTTATGGCATGGCGGCTTTACCAACAGAACAGACAACACGTGGTGGTTGCCATCTTGGCTGAGGGTCAGATGGGTCAGGTGACTTTTTCGCCATCTTGGCTGAGGGCCAGGTCTCCTGGTTTTACTCCCAGTTTTACCCTTTCTTCTCACCCGGTTTTCACTAAAATCCTCCTGTTAACTCTGTTACATATGTTTTGAGCAATGGCATATCTCTGATAGGGCCCATCAGAGTCATCCATGTTGCCCAATTCCTGTTCACTCTTTCTATATATAATAATCCATAATAATTGTTCATTGTATCTTATTTCAGACTTCAAAACCATAAGTCTCATATTTTAAACTGGTATGTACCTTCAGCCGTTCTCTACCATTGTCAGTTCTGCCACTAACCTTATATTACAAGCAATTTTTTCCTTCTTTCTGCCTTTTTACAAATGTAAATCTTACCTGTTAAGTTGAGAGCCAGTGTGGTCAAGCTCAGACCCAACTTTCCAAACAAATTCTTTTTTTTTTTTTTTTTTTTTTTTGAGACAGGGTTTCTTTGTGGTTTTGGAGCCTGTCCTGGAACTAGCTCTTGTAGACCAGGCTGGTCTCGAACTCACAGAGATCTGCCTACCTCTGCCTCCCGAGTGCTGGGATTAAAGGCGTGCGCCACCACCGCCAGGCTTCCAAACAAATTCTATACTATAGTTATACCTGATAAACAGCCCTCAACTGCTCAGAGATCTGGGGAATGTGATATTTAAATATTTAATTATTAGAACCTTTTCACAACAAAGAGAAGCAGGTTGGCTCCTAGCAGCAGCATTATGCTTCCTCCAAAGAAGACAGAAAACAGACGCACACAAAACAACATCCTTCTGCAGTTTGCTTTGACTGCCGAGTGCTGACCATTGGGCAAAACTGCCTTTCGTCCAAACTAAAGACCTCCAGACGTGGACAGAATCACTGGAATCGACAGCCTAGCTGCTCAGGTCAAGGTAGGCCTGTCTTCCTACAGATTTCTTAGCCCACAGGGTGTTCTGGAGCCTGCGCTAAACAGCAAAGGTTAAATGCA
>NW_026068029.1:3205773-3211501 GCF_014885135.2 Alexandromys fortis | reverse complement strand
CCCCCCCGCCAAAGACGATGCCCACAGTCAGCCAGAAGCAGTCTTGAGAATTCACCGCCCCAATTCCTTCAAACTATGGTGTCTAATTTGCTTTTTATTAAAAACAAGACGTGGGAATGTTGTTCTTTCAGTCCCTGCCTTAGCCACGCCCACTCCCACTACCTCTGACCTTCTGCCACCATCTTGCTCTCTTCTCTTTCTGTTCTCTTGTGGTGCACACGGGTTTTTGCCTCTCTCTTTTCCTCTTTCTCTTCTCTCTTTTTCCCCTCCCTCTCTCTTCCTCTCCCTCCCTCCCTCTCTCATTTAATAAATGCTTATGGCTATTTTCTGTGTCTATGCGTCTGCTTACAGGCGCCTGCCACTGTTGGGAATCCGCTGCTGCTTGGCCCCATGCTGTTGGGAAACCTGCAGCCGCTGGGCTCTATCTGGACCCTCCGCGGGCCGGCCCTGCCCTTAAGAACAGGCTCGGCGGCCCTCTGGCCGCATGGTGGGGCCACCAGCCTGCCTGGGACATGCAGCATTCCTGCCTGTCTGCCATGTGTCCGCCGCTTGCTGCTAGGATGCTCTGGGGTTCCGCACCAGGGACCTGCTAGCGGCTCCGTCCCCATCGGGCTCACACCTGCTCGCTCCATGAGCCCGCCGGGGACCTGCTAGCATTTTAATAACAACAATTCCAAACTGAACATTGTATGTCAATCCAGTAAGAACCACAAGCCAATTCAATAGGAAGTATGTCCTATTCCAAAGGCACTTGCATGCAGGCATGAACCCGAGTTAAAACCCTAGCACTCACATAAAAAGCCAGGTGCTGCCTGGCCTATAACCCCAGTGCTGACTGAGGTAGAGAGCTGAGGATTGCTGAAGCTTCCTGGCCTTCAACCTAGCTCCAGATTCAGTGAGAGACACCCCCCCCCCGCCCCAGAGAAAAATGAAGAAAATGATCAAGCAGGAAAGTCAGTATCATCCTCCGGACCCTGTATATGCACGGGAATGTGTTTCACACATATGTGCATACATAACCACACACATATAAACAAAGAGAAAATGCTGACGCTGGAAACAAATCTAAAGTAAAAAAAGCAGAGTTATCATTAATGTAGTTTTCAGAAAATATTTATAAAATCATTTAGTGTTTGAGAACAGGGTCTCACTCTATAGCCTAGGCTGGCCTTGAATTTTAGATGATCCTCCTGCTCCAGCTTCTCCCATGCTAAGATTACAGGTGAGCTACTGTGCCCATCAAAGCTGGCTCTTTGTCAAAAATCATTTTGTATAAAAATATTTTAAAGAAAAATTTCGAGGCCTGTGCCAGGACCTCTGCCCGTTTGGGTGTGAATCTGGGACCTCCAAGGGAATGGGCAGGAACCAGAGACCTCTGAGGGGCCAGCCGTGAGTCTGGGACCTCAGAAGGAATAAGCCTTAGCCAGGACCTCTGTGGGTCCAGGTGTTGGCATGGCACATCAAAGGGAATAGGCAGGAACCAGAAACCTCTGTGGGTCCGAGCGTGAGTCTGGGACCTCTGAGGGGGGAAAGCCTGAGCCAGGTCCTCTGTGGTTCTAGGCACACCTGAGCCTGGGAACTCCGAGGCAGGAGATTGGAGCCAGAAACCTTTGCAGGACCGGATCCAGACCAGGATTTACAGAAACAGGTCAAAGCCAGTAACCTAAGCCAAAGTAGGCCTGAGCCAACGATCTCCACCTTGGGCTGGAACAAGATTGACACAACAAACTACACAGGAACCAGCTACCTAGGCCAGAGTGGGCCTGAGGAAGCAAGCTCCATGGGAGCAGGAGCCAGGAGCCAATCCAGTCCGGCTCACTGGCAGACCAGAATTGAGCCAGCAACCTGATCCAGAGCAGACCTGAGACAGTGAACTCCACCAGAACAGGTCAGGGGAGTAACTGCTGAGTGAGTGAGCCAGAGCCAGAGCCCACTGAGGGTCCAGATGTGAATCTGGGACCTTCAAAGGAGTAGACCGAAGGCAGGACCCCTATGGGTCTGGACTTGACTTTAGGACCCCTGAGGAATTAGGCCTGAGCCAGGACCTCTGCCAGTCTGGGCATGAATCTGGGACCTCCGAGGGAGTAGGCAGGAACCAGAGATCTCTGCGGGACCAGGTGTGAGTCTGGGACCCAGAGGGAGTAGACCTGAGCTAGGACCTCTGTGGGTCCGTTCATTGGCCTGGCACATCTAAGGGAATAGGGAGGAACCAGAAACCTCAATGGGGCCACGTGTGAGTCTGGGACCTCTGAGGGAGTAAGCCTGCTGCCAGATCCTCTGCAGTTCTGGGTGCACCTGAGCCTGGGAATTTTGAGGCAGTAGACCGGAGCCAGAAACCTTTGTAGGACCAAATCCAAGCCAGGGACTTATGCAGAGGGGATCCAGACCAGGATTTACAGAAACAGGTCAAAGCTGGTAACCTAGGCCAAAGTAGGCCTGAGACAGCAAACTCCAAGGGAGCAGAGCAAAGCATAGGAGCACTGAGCTATCTCCAGGAACAGGAATAACCAACGGGGTAAATAGAACTTGTGACACTGACTGTACCATGAGGAACAACCATCTGAGTTTTAGATTCACTGGCACCTAGAAGATTATTTAACAGAATCTCAGCGCCAACCACACCTATAAGAAAAAAAGATGTGTAGAAAAGGTAAGAACACATGCAACAGCACAAAGAGCAACACAACACCAGTAAAACCTAAAGACCCTACAACAGCAAGACTTGAACAAACAAATATAAATGAAGCAGAAGAAAATGACCTAAAAAATAACATCAGAAGGCTGTTTAAAACTCTTAAAGAGAAAATGATATATTCCCTCAAAGAAATGGAGGAAAAGACAAACAAAAAATTGGAAGACACCAGCAAATCCCTTAAAAAAAAGCAATCAAACATATGAAACTATTCAAGACTTGAAAACTGAAATAGAGACAATAAAGAAAACACAAGCCAAGGGAATTATAGAAACAGAAATCATGAGAAAACAATTAGGAACCACAAGAACAGAAGAATACAAGAGATGGAAGAGAGAAACTCAAGCACTGAAGATACAATAGAGGAAATCGACTCATCAGTTAAAGAAAACATTAAATTTAACAAAAGCCTAACCCAAAATATCCACTAAATATGGGACATCATGAAAAGTCCAAATCTAAAAATAATAGGTATAGAAGAAGAAGTTCAACTCAAAAGCACAGAAAATATATTTAACAAAAGAAAACTTTCTCACCTAAAGAAAGATATGCCTGTGAATATACAAGAAGCTTACAGAACACCAAATAGACTGGTTCCCAAAAAAAACCTCCCCTCATCACATAATAATCAAAACACTAAACATACACAGTAAAGAAAGAATATTAAGAGCTGCAAAGGAATGCTCACTTCGGCAGCACTTATACTAAAATTGGAATGATACAGAGAAGATTAGCATGGCCCCTGTGCAAGGATGACAAGCACATTCATGAAGTGTTCCATATTTTTAATCAAACACTAAACATACAGAGTAAAGAAAAAATATTAAGAGCTACAACGGAAAAAGGGTTGGGAAAAAATATAACAATCAAATGGACCTAAGAAACAAGCGGGTGTAGCTATCCTAATATCTAACAAAATAGACTTCAAGCTAAAATCAGTCAAAAGAGACAAAGAAGGTCATTTCATATTAGTCACAGGAAAAATCCATCAAGAGGAAATCTCAATACTGAACATCTATGCCCCAAATACAAAGACACCCTCATATGTAAAAAAAAATTTCTAAATTTTAAATCATACATTAAACCCCACACACTAAAAGTGGGAGACTTCAACACTCCCCTCTCACCACTGGACAGGTCAATCAGACAAAAAATGAACAGAGAAATAAGGGAACTAACAGATGTTATGACTCAAATGGACTTAACAGACATCTATAGAATATTCCATCCAAACAGAAAAGAATATACCTTCTTCTCAGCACCTCCTGGAAACTTCTCAAAAATTGACCACTACCAGGAGATGGTGGCGCATGCCTTTAATCCCAGCACTTGGGAGGCAGAGGCAGGTGGATCTCTGGGAGTTCGAGGCCAGCCTGGTCTACAGAGCTAGTTCCAGGACAGGCTCCAAAACCACAGAGAAACCCTGTCTCGAAAAACCAAAAAAAAAAAAAAAAAAAATTTGACCACATACTCGGTAACAAAACAAATACAAAATAATTAGAATAACCCAATGTACTTTATCAGATCACCATGGTTTAAAACTAGAAGTCAACAGCAACACTAATTCCAGAAAACCCACAAACACATGGAAATTAAACAATGCTCACCTGAATCATCAATGGGTCAAAAAAGAAATAAAGGGAGAAATTAAAGACTTCCTAAAATTCAATGAAAATAACCACACAACAAACCCAATTTTATGGGACACAATAAAAGCAGTATTAAGAGGAAAGTTCATAGCACTAGATGCCTACATAAAGAAGCTGGAAAAATCCCACACTAGTGAATTAACAGAACATTTGAAAACTTTAGAAGAAAAAGAAGCAAACTCACCTAAGAGAACTAGACATCAGGAAATAATCAATTACCATCGCCCAGCAGTCACCTAGTTTTTGACAAAAAAAAAAAAAAGCCAAAATATACTGGAGAAAAGAGAGCATGTTCAATAAATGGTGCTGGTCGTCCTGGATCACTCACTACATGTAGAAGAGTGAAACAATTTTTGTCTCTCACCCTACAAAAAACCTCAACTCTAAGGATCAGCACAAAATGAAGGATCTCAACAGAAGACCTGACACCATGAGTCTCACAGAGGCATAAGAAAGGACTTTCTGTACAGATCCCTGATAGCACCAATAGTAAAATCAATCACATGTTGGTTTAAGAGTCAAGTCTTTGAAAAAAATCACGAAATTATTAAAACAAAAAGTATTAGTCAAAGCTTGGAGTGGGGAAGGCATTCAAAACATATCAACAAAGGTGAAAGAGACACAGGCAAAGAGTGACAGACAGTAAAATAAACAACATAAAGATAAGCATTACACTTAAACAAAATTGAGGGAAAGCAGTAAGGTAATCTTTCCCATGAAAAACTGTAAAAAAAAAGGCCTGGAGAGATTGCTCAGTACTTAAAGCACTTATTACCCAATCAGCACGCATGTGGATGAAGTTATGATACCTGCTGGGTGGGCCTGGCACCAGCTCTTAGAAGGTGGAGACAGGGGATCCTCTGAGAAGTCGACTAGCTATTGATAAGCTCGGAGTTCAACCAAAAGACCTTGCCTCAATTAATAAGGTGGAGGGAAATTAATAAGGTTGACATTAGTCCCAGGCTATCACACACATGAGCACATGTGTGCATGTACACTTGAACACACCTAAGCTCCCAAATACTTAACTGAATGTGTATACACTTCACACATACACTTAAAAACTGAAAATGAGAAAAGGATATGGTTAAATAAAATAAACTGACAGATAAACATATTTTAAATGTTGATTTTTTTCTAAACAAAAATGCAAATTAAAGATGTTATTTTGCATATCTGCCTAACAGAAGAACTCAACTAAACAATGTGTACATATAAAACACTGCTCAGGCCGGGCGATGGTGGCGCACGCCTTTAATCCCAGCACTCGGGAGGCAGAGGCAGGCGGATCTCTGTGAGTTCGAGACCAGCCTGGTCTACAGAGCGAGTTTCAGGACAGGCTCCAAAGCCACAGAGAAACCCTGTCTCGAAAACAAAACAAAAAAAA
>NW_026068029.1:3153794-3199984 GCF_014885135.2 Alexandromys fortis | reverse complement strand
AAAAAAAAAAAAAAAAAAAAAAAACCACTGCTCAGATTTCAAGACATCCAATGTTTCATCTAGAATTTTCCTGAGTTTCTAAATTTTATATAATCATAGATATAAACAACTATTTCAAGTATATTCCTAATGCCTTTACTTATTGTGCTCGCTAACTTTATGTCAAAGGGTAGAGTCATCTGAGAAGATGAAATCTCCTTTAAGAAAATGCCTCCAGAGTCACCATGATTCTCCCACTCCAGACAGACACAGGTTAAGACCTTTCCTGGTAAGCCACACCTCGTGGGGCAACCCACATTATTAGAAATGGGTTAAAGCAAGATGTGAGAGCTAGCCAGTAAGAGGCTAAAGCTAATGGGTCAAGCAGTGTTTAAAAGAAGACAGATTCCGTGTAATTATTTTGGGGCATAAGCTAGCCAGGCGGCCGTGAGCCGGGCGGCAAGAACGCAGCACGCCACTCCATTCATTACTACAGAGTGGCGCCCGACGTGATGGACTAAATCCACTTAAAAACTGAGAAGGCTTAAAAATAAGGGAGAGAGAGTTTAATGCAGATTTTTGCTGTTTGTTGGTGGCGTGCTGTAGAGAAATTTTTTGATTCGGCAACAGCAACAGAAAAAAAGCTGCGTCATTTTAAAGTGCGGCTTCCTGGGACTGTGCTGCCACTGCAAGCTCTGGCTTTAAAGCATTTCAAGGAACTGGTTGTTTCTGTTCCTGCTTGGGATAAAAAGGAGAGTGCTCGGAGACTGTGCTGATGGCTCAGCACTCCCCGCCTGCACCTAGGCAGATGGCAGAATCAGGCTTAGGCAAGTGGAAGAGCATGGCAGATTCCTGCCGCCATACAGAGACGCATTTTCAGACTGCACAGTGCTCTGCGTGTCAGATTTGGATGTAACTTGGATGAAAAGAATTTCTGTGCTGCACACTCAGTCTCAGAATTAAAGTGCTGAGTGTCGCTCCTACTTGGTGGCCCCAGAGCTAGCACAAAATGGGAACGTCCTCCATTTTGAAATTTTCCTGACTCAGCAGCAGGAAAAAACTGGCTGTTTTAAAATGCCAGCTTTCTGGGCTGTGCCGCCATTGCGATCTCTGTCTGGCTCCTGCGGGAGACAGAGCTTTTGAATGGAGCATTTGGAGTAAAGCTCTATGGCTTGCTTGCTGGCAATGTGGACTGCTGTGTGCCTGGAACTGTGAGTGGCTAAGGGGCACCAAATGGATCTGAGGCAGGAGCGGCTCAGCTCTGCCATGCTGAACTGTGCTGGTCTCAGGCAGGAACTACCGTAATTACTGTGATAACAGCGCAGTTAAGGTTTCGACTGGGCAGGACACAGGCAGTACCGTATTACCTGTACATGGTGCAACTTAAGTTTTTAAGAAGTGCTTAACATTTTAAGAAATGCTCCTGGATAGTAAAAAAATTACAGATTCACAATAAAACAGATTCAGATAGACCACTAAATGGATCACAGTATTGGATGAGTGTACGTAGGCTTGAGAGAGAGAGAAAAAAATATATATAGAGAGAATAAAGTTAATGCCCATAAAAAAAGGGTAAAGTCTTTAAAGAGACGGAATAAAGTGATAAAAAATAAGCCACGTAAAAATGGAAAACTCACAGAGAGTCTGGATTCTTTGTATTATTGTATTTTCTTTAAAATTTTTGACTGTGAAGGAGCTAAGTACAGAGAGACATTTCATTATATGGGCTGCTAAGCTGAACCTGCACATATGTTCTAAAGGTATCTTGACTTCAGAATTTGGATCTAAGGACATGATGCTTTGGAAAAGAGTTTCTTCTTTTGTTTTCACAGAGGATGAGACCCTGTGGATTTCTTCTATTCCAATTTGGTATGATAGACCACGCCCTCCTGAACGGTTACTGTGAACACCCTCAAAAAATTACTTCACTCAACTGCCAACTGAGATGACCCTGGCACACAGATTATACCATGAAAGACCTAATTAACAATGCCCCCATTCAGCAGGAAGCAGTTTGGAGAGAAAAAACTGCGCCCATGCTCCCAAATATTGTTTATAAATGTTCTTTTACATTTAAAGGGGGATATGATATAGATATGAATAATTTGCATTGGTATGGATTTTAAGGTCAGTTTTGTTATATGTATATGTATTTCTGATATTGATTAAGGTATTGTGATTGTGTAGTTCATTTAAAAATGTACTGTATAATTAAGAAATATAGGTTGTTAATGGATAATCATCAATAATAGTCAAGCTTGTAGTCATGTTAGTTATATTTTCTAGATGTGCATAGATATATTTCAGACAGGCATTCTTCATATCTTTCTTTTTGGGGGGGGAGAAATCAATATACATAGCCTCATGAACAAACAACTCTCATATCTTTCAAAGACTACAGGACATGGCATTTAATGGTTTAATAACTTAGGGCTTTTTATGACTATGAGACACATCTGCTCCTGGCAGTACCAATCTACTTCAAGAGGAAGATGGGCACTGAAGAGGCTCCTTATGGAGTTTGATAGCCATTTGGGCAAGAAACTGCTCTTGCCTGGACTGATGCATAAACTAAACACAGAGAACCCGCAGAGAGAGGACTGCTGAACTTGCCTAAAGGTGAGATGGTCTTTCGGGGTTCCTGCTTCATAAAAGAGTCTGCGAGACATTCTGCAGGACACAGCAGAAAGTGGCTGAACTGTCTTTGGAATTTCCTGCTTCATGAAAATGTCTGTTGGATACTATGGGCCTGTAGGCCGAAGATGGATGCCCTAACGGTACAGAGGAACTTTGGGTGACTGTCCAGGCAGTGAGATGTCTCTGTCATTTCTAGAGTTTTGGACTTCTTATTTGCTTAGGTAATATATCCTTCTGGAGTCTTTGATGGAGTTGAAGAATGGATAGTTATAGTTTTCCTTAGTTATGATAAAAGATAAAATAGATATAAATATTGTAACTGTAATTCTTGCTTGATAACTGTTTTACTATGTTAAAGTTAAAGCCTTTCTTTTTTGTTTAAACAGAAAAAGGGGAAATGATGGAGGAGGGTCATCTTTCTATCTGTTGTTGCATTGGTTAAGTAATAAAGAAACTGCTTGGCCTCTAATAGGGTAGAAATTAGGTAGGCGGAGTAAACAGAACAGAATGCTGGGAGAAAGAAGCAGATTCAGTGAGTTGCCATGATTCTCCCACTCCAGACAGACGCAGGTTAAGACCTTTCCTGGTAAGCCACACCTCGTGGGGCAACCCACATTATTAGAAATGGGTTAAAGCAAGATGTGAGAGCTAGCCAGTAAGAGGCTAAAGCTAATGGGTCAAGCAGTGTTTAAAAGAAAAAAAAAGAAAATGCCTCCATAAGATAGGGCTGTAGGCAAACCTGTGAGGCAGTTGTTTAGTTAAAGATTGATGGAGGAGGGCCCAACCCACTATGGGCGGGGCCACCCCTGGGCTAGTGGACTTGGGATCTACAAGAAAGCAGGCTGAGCAAACCACAATGACCAAACCAGTAAGCATCACCCCTCCATGGCCTCCGCATCAGCTCCTGCCTCCAGGTTCCTGCCCTGTTTGAGTTTCTGTCCTGACTTCCTTCAAAGACAAACAGTGATAATGAAGTGTAAGACAAATAAACCCTTTCTTCCCCAACTTGCTTTTGGTAATAGTGTTTCATCATAGCAATAGTAACCCAATCTAAGATACTTATAAAGTACAAAACTGTAAAGAGCTGGTATCGTTTTTATCATACTTAACACAGCAGTATTATACAGCCATTGAAATTAGAAGGATTAGTGTGCTTTGCAATACTGTGTAACTGTCACATCTATTTAGGTTTTGGATTGTTTCTTTTTTTTCTTTCTTTTTTCTTTTTGGTTTTTCGAGACAGGTTTTCTCTGTGGTTTTGGAGCCTGTCCTGGAACTAGCTCTTGTAGACCAGGCTGGTCTCAAACTCACAGAGATCCTCCTGCCTCTGCCTCCCGAGTGCTGGGATTAAAGGTGTGTGCCACCACCGCCTGGCTAACATTAGAATATTAATAAAATGGGAAAATACTTAATATACTGTCAACTTGAAAACATAGCTTACTAGTTATGAATATCCTTTTTCAATAAATCATTATTTCATTAACCCATTTCTTATGAGCGTGTATTTCTATTTTCAGTATAAAAACATTTCCCCATTTCAAAATAATGTAATTTGTACCCTAAATTGCATTATTCAATTTTCCTTCAATTCTACAGTTTTCAGACACACTTCTGATTACTAACCTTTTTGCTATATATTTCCATAATGGAAAGGGGGTGGCCTGTACTGGAGAAGTACACATTCTGTAAATTGCAGTGTTATCTGCATTGTAGCTGTCTGCTGATATGTAAAACCTAAAAAGAAACATTACAACCCATTACATTTATTAAATGAAGTGGTTGAAAGGTAAGAAAGGAATGCTGTAAGTATGGTCTGAAAGTGGGGAACCTAGAAAAGATAGTAAGTAGACTTGCTGGACGTGGGGCTACATACCTTTAATCCCAGCACATGGTAGGCTGAGGCAGGCAGATCTCTGTGGATTCCAGGCAAAGCTGTAAGCCCTCTGTAAAAATGTGAGTCCAGGTAGTTGAGAGATGGAGCTCAGGACCAGAATACTTGCTTAAATATGCATGATGGCCTTGGGTTGGATCCCCAGGTCCCCTAGCCCACAAATAAAATGAATCCTATATGATAAAAAACAGTATGCTGACTATAACTACATACTTTAGTTGAAATGTTTTTTTTTTCTTTCTTTGCTTTCTTCCCCACCCTTCTTTTTTCAGATGGGTTCTCAGGTGGCTCAAGCTTAGTCCTGATACTCCTTTCCAAGTGCTGAGATGGCGGGGGGGGGGGGGGGGGGGGGGGGGAATGCCACTACTAGCAAAACACCAAAAGAAGAATTGAAAGCACATAAAAACTTGGAGAAGAATTCTGTCAAACACTAACAATGGGCAGGAGGGACGGCTCTGTAGGTTAGAGCACTTTCTCTGCAAGCAAAAGGATCCGTCTGAGATCAGACTCTGACTCCCATGCTAAAAGTTGGGTGTGGCCATGCACTACTGTTACTCAAGGACCCTTGGGGGTGCAGACAGGAGAATCTCTGGGGCTTGCTGGCTGCAAGCCTAACTCCAGTTTTAGACACTTTGTCTCCATGGTATAAGGTGAAGAGTCATACAGAAGGACATCCAATGTCTTTCTCTACATTCACATGCAGCCTCCCTCCACATGCACAGTTTTGCAATAATATACTGTAAATATATTAATATAATAATATTAGTGCATACCAGACAGACAGACAGACAGACAGACAGACACACACACACACACACACACACACACACACCAGTAATGAAATGTTGCTGTCCTTTTTTCTTAAAGCAAACATTTCCAAACTTATAAACATGGGCACCTTACTTAAAAGATTTCTTTCTGAGGACTATAGTAACTGCCGTATACAAATTATATAAATTGAAATGGAAGGCCACTTTTAGAATCAAGAATTTAATAACAACCAAGATCGTACTTTACATAAGGGGGAACATTTCTATAGAAAAAAGTACACCAAAAAGTGTAAATGGCTTCTTCTCCTTTTGGCTAAGATCAAGTATTAAAAAAAATACAAGACAGATGATAAATGTAAAATGCTGGTTTACATGTGTTCTTTTATTGCTAAACATCAAATTCTGACAATTATTATACCATCAAGTTAAAGCCTAAAAATGAATTACAGCTCACTCAGAAGTTATTGAAAAAATCTCTGTGTGCCACTAGTATGTGGATGCTCAATAAATACCAAGGACACAATGATGCCAGAGAGTCGCATCACTATGAAGCATACGTTTACAATTTGTTGTTAACACAATGACTAAGAATTGATTATCAAAAAGTCAAGTTTAGCTGTATGTCTCTTCAAACTGAGATGCTGAAAATAATATATACATTCTTTATAATTACATCTGATTAAAATAAAAACCTTAAAATGTAAACAATACAGAATAGGAAGACTGAGAAGAAAGTCTTACCATTGAACACAGTGACAACACAAAGATACTTCATCAAAACCACCACCATAAATCCTTTCCCAATATAATTCATTTTTCTAATTGCTCTAAAGAAACTAAAATGGATTTTTACCCAGAAAAATGATAATACATCAGGGACATAAAGACCTTCAAATTTTGTTATGTTAACATATATGCACAGTAAATATTCAACATTTTTTTACAGCTTACTTAAATAGAAGCATGCTTTTCTATCCATAAATATACACCAATCACCATTCAAGCAAATTAAGCACTTCTGATATCTCATGCACTGTTGGAAGACAAAGCTGAGTATGAATGACACAGTCCTAAAAGTAGAACAGTCCATAGTGAAGCTGAAGAGACAATATGTAACATCTCCTTTCTTAATCAATGAAGCAATTTGTATACAAATCTGCTGGACTTCCAGGAGGAGAGAAGGTCCCACACCCTGACCCTACAGGTAGCTGACAGAGATGTTCAGCAGCGAATATGAAATGAGGTTTTGTTTTGTTGTTGCCGTTGTTTTCACTTAGAAAATGAAGTTAGTGGATAGAATTTCCTCTTATTAAAATATTTTCATGGCCTATAGGGTAATCTAGTGGCAGAATGGTTGCTAGCATGTGTGAGGCTAAGCTCGGTTCTATAAGTACCACAGTAAACAGTAATTGTTTTCCTCAATATTAAAAAAAATGATATAAACACATACATTTCATTAGTAAACTATTTAATACATGTGATCACGTTACTTATATGAGTATTTCATGACATTGTCTATTTTACCTGAAAAGGTCTGTACATTTTTAGTATGCAAATATATTTTGGTCCTGAGTGACCTTAGACGACAATAAATACCATATTTTCTGGGATAAAAACTAAAAATTAGTAAATGCATATGCCTTTAGTATTGTTAGCAATGAACAGTCTAACATTAATAATATCTCAAAATGATATTCAGTGTATGATTTCTATTAAATAAGGAAGACAAATTTGTAATAACATGTAAAAGATTTCTAAAAATTAATTTAAAAGTCTTAGGCGCTTAAGATAACTAATGTTCTGAAAAAGGTAACCACATGAAGTACCTTACTTCAGGAAGGAGGTATATATATATCTTGCTATTAGTGAATGGAGCATTGCCTTTCATTACTTCTAATGTGTGTGTGTTTCATCCAATGTATATTTTTCATGAAAGAAAAAAAATATGTGCATATATCCCTAAGACTAACAGTTTCACACTGGCCAGCTGACTCTGAATTCCCCAGGGTTCCATTGCTACCCACAAGACCGACTGAGGTTCTTCAGGGCTCAAGAGTGTGTTACTAGACTCTGGAAAATCAGTATTTGTGCAGTCATTCTCACTATCCCACAAAGTCTTTGTGTACTCACAGAGGTAGCTTGGGGGAGACAGAAACAAAGAGCGGGTGTTTAATCCCCCAACAGAGAGAAACATACTAGACGCTGGTGAGGACAGAGTATGCCTCAGGGGTGAATGTTATTGCAGCAGAAAGGAAAAGGCCTACCCCAGAAGAGTTCCAAGCTGTAAAACTCTATAAAGTGGATACTAGACTTGCTGCAATGTCTGCTCTGTTGTGATCTGTTAGAGGCCTCAGCTTAGATCTCAAATTCATGTCTAACTGCCTGAGCTCAAATGCTGCTGTGGGAGATTCTTCCTGCAGCATACTTTATAGAACAAGCGTGGAGAAATGAAAAAGGCAATACTTGTGCCACAAAACTATCTTATCTCATCACAGGCCTTAGCTACTTTTGACTTTGTCCATTTACTTGCTATCACTTGTACAGAGTTTTTGCTTCCATGTTAGCAGATACTTTCATAGAATTTTACTGGTTTAATTATAATCAGACCTTGGTATTCAGAGTATAGAATAATACACCATTAAACTTTAAAATACTTTACAAACAAGACAAAGACAAGCACAATAAAACCAAGAACACTTGCTCCGTCTTCCATTTAACCAAAATCTAGTGTCCCTAAATCTTTTTTTAAAAATTCATACTTTTTAATATTTTATTTATTCTGTATACAATATTCTTTCTGCGTGTATGCCTGAAGGCCAGAAGAGGGCACCAGACCTCATTACAGATGGTTGTGAGCCACCATGTGGTTGCAGGGAACTGAACTCAGGACCTTTGGAAGAGCAGGCAATGCTCTTAACCGCTGAGCCCGTCCCTAAATCTTTAATGATAAGTGTGTGTGTGTGCCTGTGTGTGTGCCTGTGTGTGTGTTTGAGGCAGGCTCTTGCTATATTGCCAATGCTGACCTGGAACCCACTATGTAGCTAAAGATGGATGACCTTGAATTCATGATCCTTTTTGCCTAGCTTCCCAAACACATAAAGGCAAGTGCTGGGATTATAGGTGTGCACCCCTACATCACTTTAATGGCACTTTTCAATAAATTTTTCCTGGGGCAGGAAATACAACTTAGTGGTAGAAAGCTTGCTTAGCATAAGTAGCATAAGTGAGGCCCTATTTCAAACTCTGGTACCACACACATATACAATTTTACCACCAGGTTCTGCTTTCCCTTTTACTATTCCAAAATGCTATATAGTCACACAAAATGGTATCACATGAATGAACTTTCACTTGTTTACAAATTGTTCCACAAACATTCAAAATTTGCACATTCAATCTTTAAAACTAGAATGTAGCCAGGAATTACGCTTTTTCATTTCTTCCACTCCTCTTTTACTACAGAGTTTGGATTCTCTAGATATTGGAGCTCAGAGGTGTTGGTCAAGATGTTTTGAGGAAACACTTTACATTTCATACCCAGTAAGAATTTCAATGGCAACAGATATTCCCACTTAGCTGTACTTCAGAAATTCCGTTGGACGAGAGCAAATATTACCGTGCTGTAACCATCCAGAGTCCCAGTGTCACGTTGGCAGCTAAAAGTACACTGCCACCAAGCAAGATGAAAAATCCTATGAGATCCTTAACGTCATTGTCTCCAATCACTGAGGTAAGGGTAGCATCCAGGAAAGAGTTTAAAATCCATTGACCATCTAAGGCAAAGCAGGGCACTGCGTTAACAATAGCCAGAGCTCCAGAAAGAGAAATCAGATACCTGGGTAAAGATGAGTTAAGGAGCTAGCTGCCAAGTCCAAATGGAAACCATCTTTTGAGAAGTCAGAAGACAATGGACAGGGAGATGAGATTACAGTAGACTTCTCTACTGTAAGTGTAATACTCTTTTCTATAGCTCTAGCCTTTAAGACAAATAAGTTAATACTACTTTGAAGTTCAAAAACTTGGAATAGAAAAATAAAGGCAAACTAACAAATCTAAAATGGATTCCTAAGAAGATTAAACTTTTATAATCCTTTAATGTTACAACAAAGGGAAAGAAATGTAGCACTAAGGAATAAAGGGAAAAACTGCCAATAATCTTAGGGCTTAGTGAACACTAGGCAACGTTCTACTACTGAACTATAATGCCAGCCTTCACATTCTTACTTTTTCTAATCTTGAGACTGGGTCTTGCTGCACAGACTGGTCATGTTCTTGTCTCAGCCTCCTAAGTGTTAGGATTACAAGTATGCACCAACACACCAGTCCCCAAATTACTTAAAAAATTTATTTTATGTGTATATATGTGTATTTGTGTAAATGTATGTATGCACATGCATAATGATGGCCATGGGGTCAGAACAGGTGTGTGGATCCCCTGGGATTGGAGTTATCGTTGTGAACTACTATGTGGGTGCTCAAAATAGAACCTGAGTCTTCTGGGATAGCAATCAGTGCTCTTAACTGCTGAGCTATCTCTCCAGCCCTCAAAACTACTTTTTTTTTTCCCTAGACAGGGTTTCTCTACGTAACAGCTCTGGATGTCCTGGAACTCGCTCTGTAGACCAGGCTCGCAACAAATTCACAGAGATCCACCTGCTTCTGCCTCCCGAGTGCTGATGGATTAAAGGCATGTGCTACCACTATCTGGAATTTATTAATAAACTCAAGTCTGGCAGGATGGTGTTGCTATATGCCTTTAATCCCAGCACTCAGGAGGTAGAGGCTGAGGCAGGTGGATCTTTGTGAGGTGGAGGCCAGGTTGGTCTAAAGAGCAAGTCAGGTCAGGGCTACACTGTAGGACCATGTCTCAAAAAAAAAAAAAAAAAAAAAAAAAGTTCAAGTTGGGGAGAATTCATCACCTCATCTCACAAGTAACTAAAGCCTCATCCTTTACAAACTTCTTGTAAATTAACCCTCAAGCTGCACCTTTCTGCACCTTCTTATAGGCATCGTTACACATTCCCATTATGTTTTCTGTAAAAATATATGCTTTTGTGGGGCTAGAGACATGGCGCAGCAGTGCAGTAGTTGCTCTTGCATAGGACATGGGTTCAATTCCCAGTACCCACAAGGCAGTTCACAACCATATTCAACTCGTTTCTCATGCCCTCCTCTGGCCTCCATGGACACTGCATGAACATGGTAACCTTTCTCCATACCCGATGAGTTTTCTCCCCTGACTTTCCCCTCACATGCTAAACAGTAAAACCTAATCTCTTTCAGTTTTGTTTGTTTGTTTGTTTTTCAAGACAAGGTTTCTCTGTGTAGCCTTGGTACCTATCCTAGAACTTGCTCTTGTAGACCAGACTGGCCTCAAACTCACAGAGATCCTCCTGCCTCTGTCTCTTGAGTGCTGAGATTAAAGGCGTGCGCACCACTGCCTGGCTAATTTCTTTCATCTTTAAAGTCTCTCTCTTTTTTTTTTTTTATTTTTTGGCTGTAAGCAATTAAATAATAAGGCCTATATTTGTAATGCTTTATTCAAGGTAAAAACGATGAAGCTACAAATAACACACTTTTAATGTACTTTTCAAACCCGAAAGGATACTTGACAAATGTCTCCACAATCACTGGTAGATCTATGCTTAGAAAGTTGAAACGTGGGATAAAACTTGTGATGCTCACTAAAAATGAAAAAAGGAATAATAAATATTATCCATATCAGATAAGCAACAACACTATAAATTTACCATATGGTCAACCTGCACTAGTCTATTAACATGGATGAGCAAAACTTTCCTACACATGTGCAAGCAAGCTATATACCTCATATATAAGGAATCAGGGCCAGGCATTCAATTCCATTACTTGGGAAGTAGAGGCAGGAGGATCTTTGTGAGTCCAGCCTGGTCTATAAAGCAAGTTCCAGGCCAGCCAGGGATATACAGTAAGATCCTGTCTCAGAACAAAACAAACAAATAAAAAAAGAAAGGAAAAAAAGGAGGGAAGGAGGAAGAGAAATCAGCTAATAAACATCTACTAAATATAGTGGAATTAAAAAGCTCATTTCCTAATGGATACTTATGTTTTGAGGTTACAGCTAAGATAAAGCAGACTACATACCAATTATGACTACCAAATATAGAGTGTGACTTGAAAATGTAAGTTATATCAAAAGCATTCTTATCCTTTCAGAGAGGAGTATTCTAAAAATTACACTTATTCCAACTATTATGCTATTTAAAATAATTGCTTTTTTATTGCTAACATAAAAATTAACGTGAGGGGATCTTTAAAGTTCCTGTATGTTGTAGATTCCATAACCCTGCTTTGGTCTAAAATGTATCCAGTCATTAGGCAAAACTCACAATCCACATTTCAAAATTAACCCCAACTAGAAGAACCATTTCTTCATTTATTGAGAATAGCTGCCTGAAGTCACTTAACATCAAACCAGTAAACAAGAAAACCCATACAGGTTGTCTCCTACTATATACAACTTTAAGGCAAGCTACATGGGGTGGCGGCACCTTCAGTCCCAGAACTCAGGAGGCAGAGGCAGGCAGATCTCTGAGTCTGAGGTCAGACTGGTCTACAAAGTGAGTTCCAGGATACCTACGGCTATAGAGAGAAACCCTCTCTTGAAAAATAAAAAGAACACAAACTATGAAGCAGTATTGTGCATGATGGTGCCTGCCTTTACTCCCAGCATTTAGGAGGCAGTGGCAGGCATATCTCTATGAGTTTAAGGTGTGCCTGGTGTATGTAGCAAGTTCCAGGCCAGCCAAGGCTACTACACAGTAAGTCTCTGACTAAAAGTAAAAACAATGAACATAAAAAAACCTTTTAAAGAATAGCATAAAATGCAAATATTCATCTACTGATAAATGGATAAAGGAAATATGGTCAATCAAGGATGAACCTTGAGAACACTATGCTACATGAAATAAGCCAGCTGTAAAATATTCAATTTATATGAAATGTATAGAACAGGCACATTTATAGAAACAAAGTATATTAGTGGTTGTCAAGGGCAAGGGATTGATGTGGGAAGGTCATATGTCTATCTGTTGCTTTCATTGGTTAGTTAATAAAGAAACTCCTTGGCCTGATAGGTCAGAACATAGGTGGGACATAGGTCAGAACATAGACAGAACAGAATGCTGGGAAGAAGGAAAGTGAGGTCAGATGCGATGGAGCCAGCCACCAGGTCAGACATGCTGAATCTTTCCTGGTAAGACACACCTCGTGGTGCTACACAGATTATTAGAAATGGGTTAAGCGGCAGGGCGGTGGTGGCGCACGCCTTTAATCCCAGCACTCGGGAGGCAGAGGCAGGCGAATCTCTGTGAGTTCGAGACCAGCCTGGTCTACAGAGCTAGTTCCAGGACAGGCTCCAAAGCCACAGAGAAACCCTGTCTCGAAAAACCAAAAAAGAAAAAAAAAAGAAAAAAAAAAAAGAAAGTAAAAAAAAAAAAGAAATGGGTTAAGCAAGATATGGGAGTTAGCCAAAAAGAGGCTAGATATAATGGGCCAGGCAGTGTTTAAATGAATACAGTTTGTGTGTTGTTATTTCCGGGGCTAAGCTAGCTGTGCAGGAGCTGGGCAGGACGAAAAGCAGGCCTTCCCGCAGCTCCTTCTACAAGGGATGTTCATGTTGGATGGGGGATAAAGCATAGGTGCCTAGCATGTATGAAGTCCTGAGTTTTATGCCCAGGGCCACATAAAACAGGATGTGGTGGTATACCCACTATAACCCCAGCACTCAGGAAATGAAAAACACGAAGATCAGGAGGTAAACTTTGTCCTCAGTTCCATAGGGAGTTTGAGGCCAGTCTTGGCTACATGAGACCTTGCCTCAAAAGACAAAAGCATTTATGTGTCATGCACTTTTATGTATTTTGGTAATCTCAAGAGCATGCAGCTCTTGCCACCATTTTGGAGAATTTGGGTACATTTTATGAACTCAGAAAACATCAGAGATTATCTATCTGACTTGGGCAAAAATCATCAGGAAGCAAAGAGTGTCATTCTCTATAGGTTAATTCTTTTTTCTTCTATTTTAACTCCACTTAATGCTTAAGAACAAGTTAATAAAATTTTGATAGATAAGTGATCAAATTTATAATAAATGGAATCAACACAAGGATTTATATCGAGTTTTTGCAACTGAGAATATATATGATCTTAAGGATGATTTAAGAGTCTATTCCAATAATACCCACCTGTGTAATGAAGATGCAGTGGGTGTCCTACATACAGCATATCAATTTGAGGTGGGTGTTTCACTTTTATTAATCGAGTGTGAGTTTCCAAAGATGGTACTATACAGAAGCTTGAACTGGAGCTGGTTTTGCAATCTTTATTGCTTCTACAAACTTGAGTAGCTTCAACGGCTTTCCGGGCAGGAAGACATGTATGCTAAAAATACAATATTAATCAATATTAGAAATTATTTATTAACAAGAAAAATCTAGGTTGCATTCCTTCATGTTTTTCTTGTCACCCAGCAGGTTAGAAATTGCTTTCATATAAAAGGAATGCTATCATTGTACAACTACTATAAATTAAATTTCAATATTCCATTTTTGCTATATGGATATCATACCAATATAGATTTTTAGATTCTCAGATAAAATGTGATATCTGAAACACAGAGGTCTTAATTAAACGACACAAAGTAAATAGAATAAAAAGAGAAAGCTTTATAACTTTTGTTTTAGCTTTATCTATTTATTTTAGTAATTATATCAGACAAGCAGAACTGCCTTCGGGACAACTTACCAAACGCTTATTAAAGTTATTTCTGTAGGAAAAACACACATCTGTGAGGCTGTGATTGTTACAGCATTCAGTAGAACCATCTAGTCGTTTGTATGCTAAAAAGAAACACAGTCCTTATTAGAATCTATTTACATAGAAGTATATTTGTTTAAAATTCTGCTTTTTAAAGACACAAAAGACTCAGGAGGCAGAGGCAGGCAGATCTCTGTGAGTTCAAGGCCAGCCTGCTTGGAAAAGGGACTGTGGGGAGTAAGGGACTGGAACAAATGTTTCAACCTTAAAGAATCAGATTGGTCACTAAAAAAATTCTTAATATTAGTGAACAAGAGAATACCAGACATCTGGACATCTACCAATATCAAATAAAAGTACCAAGTATTACCTATGAAATACTTTAAAGGGAGGGAAGGAAGGAGAGCTGGAGACAGACACTGGCAGACAGGGAAAAGGGAGGAGAGGGAGAGGAAAGAATCCTGAATCAAGCCTCTAAATTTGAAAAAGACCAGACTGTAAAATTTGAGAAAACAAGTGACTCAGTTTCAATAAACACATGGCCTTTCAAAAACAAGGAGTTTTGTGATAAACTGAAGAGACTTAGAAGGCATAATAACACTAGAATGTTAAAAAAGAAAAACCCAAGTATTAAAAAATAGGGAAGGGGCTGATAAAATAGCTTAGTGAGAAAAAGTGTTTGTCACTCAACTATGTAAGCCTGATGACCCGAGTTCCATCTCTAGAACCCACAGAAAGGTGGAAGGGGAGAAACAACTTCATAAAGTTGTTCTCTGACTTCCATACAATTGTAACCCCCTCAAACATGCACACAATAAATAAATCTAGAAATAAAGAAAAATTTTAATACTAAAAGGCTCATGAATATATGAAAAATTAAATCTGGAAAGAATTTGGGAGGTGACCTTTTCCCAGTTAACTAAGTTTAGTAGGTTCCCGGAAGAAACTTGCTTCCGCCTTCCCACCTGTTGCACAGGCCAACAAAACCAGCTCTTTTTGGAAGTCAAGACAACTTCCCTGGACTTCTGCTATACAAAACACACTGAAAAACACTACCCCAGATAGGTTTGGACATGTTAGCACCCACACATGACTTCTATAACTGCTTTTGTTTAGTTATATTTTAGTAAGAAAAAAAAGGGATTCTTTTCTTTTCTTTGAGATCCACCTGCCTCTGCCTCCCGTGTGCCGGCACTCACCACCACATCCAGCTGATTTTACACATTATTACAATTACTTTTTCCTGTGGTACTAGAGATAGAACTCAGGTCATTGCACACGTTATACAAATCTTCTATTGGGGCTAGAGAGATGGCACAGAGGTTAAGAGCACTGGCTGCTCTTCCAGAGGTCCTGAGTTCAATTCCCAGCAACCACATGGTGGCTCACAACCATCTGTAATGAGATCTGATGCCCTCTTTAGGCCTGTAGTCATACATGCAGGCAGAACACTGTATACATAATAAATAAATAGCTACCTTTAATCCCAGCAGAGGCAGGTGGATCTCTTTGAGTTGGAGGCCAGCCTGTTCTACAAGAGCTAGTTCATGGACAGGCTACAGAGAAACCCTGTCTCAAAAAACCAAAAAAAAACCCCAAAAAAAACAAAAAACAAAAATAAATCTTCTATCACTTGTTCCAGCCCGAACAATAGTGTTTTGAGTTCTAGAAGCCAAATATAATATTATAAAAGAAATTATAGGTTCAATAGTATATAATACAGGAAACAAATACCCAATATACCAAGAAGAATATCTATTAGCTTGAGCCTATTTATTTTAATAACTTGATTTAAAACAATTGGAAAAAATAAATCAATAGATACGGTCTCAGGGTTAGTAATGGAACGGACTGGTACTTGAAACATTATGTTATATTGAGAGAATGCACACACCTCTAACTGGGAAGCTCAATTGTTGTAATGTTGATGCACTTATACAGTAACCAATTTGGGGCTCATATGCAATGGTATCTAAACATTCATTCCAATCTTGCACGTTAGTAACAGGGCAATCTTGAAGATGAGTGACAAGGTCTCCCACAAAAAGGCCTCTGGGTCCAATGGCAGGTGAATCCTTGGAAAGAAGGAAAATCAAATCAGACAATGTATAATAGCAAGCTATAATCAATCAAAACTAGCCACGGTAATAGACACTGCACTAATTAAAAATAGAATACTTTTTAACATTTTTATTAGTTCTTTGAGAATTTCATACAATGTATTTTGAGCCTATTCACTGCTCTCCCAACTCCCTCTAACAACCCTCTCCACTCTCCCATTCCTTTCCATTCAGCTCAGAGCTTTCCTCAAATTAGAATCATTTTGAATAATGGCATAAAACAATCCATCTCTAAATCCAAAATTTATAGTCAAACAATTTTAATTGCATTCACCAGTTCACCAATATTATAAAGTTTTCACAACTTAAAACCCCTATTTATTGATGATTAAGATTAAAATACTTTAATCCCAGCACTCAGGGAGGCAGAAGCAAATGGATCTTTGTGAGTTCGAGGTCAGCCTGGTGGTCTAGAGTGAGTTCCGGACAGCCAGAGATACACAGAGAAACTGTGTCTTGAAAAATTTAAAAAAAAAAACAAACAAACAAAGAAGTAAGGTACACAATACAGGCTTAGTGTGTATCAGGACCTAAGTTTGATTACCAGCAGCACAAAAAGGTGAAAATCAAAAAGAGTGAGCAGCTGGAGAAATGGCTCAGTGGTTAAGAGTACTGGCTGCTCTTCTAGAGGATCCAGTTTCCATTGCCAGCACCCACAGAGTGGCTCATGACAGTCATTAAGCCCAAGTTCCAGGGGATCCAATGCACTCTTCTGGCCTCCATGGGTAGTGGGTATCCAAGCAGTACACAGACACACTGGTAAAGCACCTACCCATGCACATAAAATGAAATTTAAAAGTTAAAATAAAACAAACTTTTTAATGTAAAAAAAAATAAAAAAAGCCAAGACACAACGAATCACTCTCCAATGTATGGCCCCACATCCAGAAGGCTAGAGAAGGACAGTACAAACTGAAGCCCATGGGTTAGCAAATTAAAGTGGGGGGAAGGAGACATGAAGTTGTGGGGGATGACAGAGAGGTGGGGGTAGATGTGAGAAGAGGTAAGGGGAGGAGTGAATATGACCCAAATACATTATATGAACTTGTCAGAGAATACTATTTTTAAATTAAAAAGAGGCAAAACAGAATAAATGTGTACTTAATAAACAAATTATGTAATTCTAAAAACAAATAAATAAACTGGGTGTGGCGGCACACTGGGGAAACAGAGTCTGAGGTTGCCAGGGCTACACAGTCAGACTCGGTCTCAAATTCAAGAAATTTTAAAAAAGAAAAATAAATCTGTGCACACCTTCTGGGGATAAACAACAACAAAACCTATAATGAACAGAACAGAAGCTGGGGAGGCAGCTGTTGGTAAGTGCTTGCTGTGCAAATGTGAAGGCCTGAGTCTGGAGCCCCAGCAAACCCCCCCCCCCCCCCCCCCCCCCCCCCCCCCCCCCGGCCGGGGCCGGGCCCCCCCCCCCCCCCCCCCCCCCCCCCCCGCCACACACACACACACACAAATATAGTGGCTTAAGCCTGAGGAAGCAGAGACAGTAAGTTCCCTCTGGCTTGCCGGCCAGCTAGCACAGTTAAATTCCAGGCTCAGTGAGAAACCCTGTCTCAAAAATTAAGGAGGAGAGCTAGAGAGATGGCTTAGTGGTGGAAGCACTGGCTATTCTTCCAGGAAACCCAGGGTTTGACTCCAAGCACCCAAAAAGTGGCTCACAATTACTGGTAACTCTAATTCCAGGGCATCCAAAACTCTTTTCTGCCTTCCATGGGAACTAGGCGTGTGTGTGTGTGTGTGTGTGTGTACGTGTGTGTATGTATACATATACACAATCATATGTGTGTGTATTGTGTAGGCAAACTCCCATACATATAAAATAATAAAATTTAACAGATAAGTGTAGGGGGTAACGGTGTGGTGGTGTATAGCCTTAATCCCAACACTGAGGAGGCAGAGGCAGGAGGATCTCTATGAATTCAAGGCCAGCCCACTCTACACAGTGAGTTTTAGGACATCTAGGGCTATATAGTGAGATCCTATCTCAATAAATAAATACATATTAGGGGGAGAGCATTAAGGAAAACACCTGATGTCAACCTTTGGCTTCCATATGCATCAACACACACACACACACACACACACACACATGCGCATACTCACTTGAACACAGATTATAAACATATACAAAATACCAGCTAATTAAAATTCAAGAGAGATGGCTCAGCAGTTAAGCTGTTCTTCCAAAGGACCTGAGTTCGGTTCCCAGTACCCATGTAAGGGTCTAACTCCAGCTCCAGGGGATCCAAGACACTCTTCTAGACTTTGTAGGTACTGTTGCTCTTTCAGAGGACCTGAGTTCAGTCCCCAGCATCTACATCAGGTAGCTTACAGCCACCTCTAACTCCAGAAGCAGGGAATCAAACACCATCTTCTAAAAGGCTTTTACTGGTACTCACGTATGTGTAGCATATATAAACATAAATAAAATTTTTATAAATTCAAGAGAAACTCTTATATCCTTAGTGAACAAAACCACAGGATAAGTCTTTATGTAATCACATCCCCAAATATACAGACAAAGGCAATTTTCGTCTTGAAAAGATAAAGTCTTGACAGCATCACAGTAGCTACTAAAAGACAGAATTAGCAGTTAACTTAAAACTCCTACAAAATGAGAAGGGGAGGGGAGAAAAGGAGGGGAGAGGAGCAAAATATAAAGCTCAGTAAAAACAATTTAAAACACTCCTACAAAATGTTTTGGCTGGGTAACCTAGGTTTAATTATTCTTCTTAGTGGTATTGAAAAAGCAGAAATATAAAAATAATAAAGATAAACAAAGCATTTTTATCAATAAATCACATACAAAATCTTGATATTACCTCTTTAGCTCAGAACGAAAAACAATTTTCATGACATTAAAAAAAAATCCAATTTATTTTCCAACACTATGTTTGCATTTGAAGGGATTTTAAGAATTACAACAGAGCATCTGGTGAGAGGACACCCTAGGCGATCCATTATTTACCTCTGCAACTTCAGTGATAAGTACCCCAACTCCAGTGTAGTAAAATGGTAAGAGAATTACTGGGAGTAGAAGAAGAGCTAAAATACCAAGGAGAGCAAGGACAAAATTATGCCATATACCTGAAAAGAGAGAGAATAAAAGTAATAAGTTCAACAGTAGCAAGAATAACAGTTTGCTGGACTTTGTAACACATGGCATTCTGATAAGACTATAAACAGAACAGGGTTGTGAGGCAGAGGGTTCTATTAACTGTTAAGCAGATAGATGCTTACTAAGTCTGCCTTCATTTCAGATACTAAAATCTGAAGTGTACATGCTATAATTCTGAAGGCTGTATGAGATTATGGTTTAATAAAAATACAACAAACACCTTCTAAGTATGCCATCTTTATAGAATAAATATACACACCCTTAATTTAAACATATCCATGTTCTTTGATAACCCCAAACATATACAAATGAAAGTCAGGGTGAAATTAGAAAGCAAAATTCTTAGGACTGGGGAAATGGTTCAGTAGGTAAAACACATGCTGTGCAAGCATAGGAATTTGAACCGAGATCCCTAGAATCAGCATAAGGGTGGAGCACAGAGGTACCTATCTGTAATTTCAGCAGCTGGAGTGAAGACAGCAGATCCTGGGGGCTCACTGGCCATGAGCTCTAGGTTCTGTGAGAAATACTGTCTCCCCAAATTTTGGGGGATGGAGGGAAGGTGTGGACATCATTCTTGGCCTCCGCAAGTGCATGCTTGGGTCAGTGCATCTATATATACATTGCATATACCATACACACATACATGTGCCCGCAAGCACGCGCGCGCGCACACACACACAGACACACACACAGAAATTTTAAAGATTTTTTAAAACGTATCAATTTAAAAATTTTAAATTATATTATTTTAGTTGTTATATTAGTGCATGTGCTTGCTCATGTGTGCTACACTATACCTTCACATGGGAGTCAAAGTACAATTTGTTGACGGTTTTGCCTTCTCCCATGTGAGGCCTGGTGACTGAACTCATGTCATGAGACTTGGCAGCAAATGCCTTTATCCCCCAAACTGTCTCAACACCTCAGTATAAAATTATTTATTAAATATAGTTAGCAAATATGGAAAAATACCAAATTATAGCAGTATCATTGATTTGATGTCTTAGATTTGGTACAAAAGAAAATATTATAAACTCATCATTAAAAATATTTTAATTAGTGGGGCAATGGTGGCGCACGCCTTTAATCCCAGCACTTGGGAGGCAGAGGCAGGTAGAACTCTGTGAGTTCAAGGCCAGCCTAGTTTACAGAGAATTCTAGGACAGCCAGGACTGTTACAATGAGAATCCGTCTCAACCCCCCAAGTCTTTAAATTGTTGTGTGTATGTGTGTGAACTTGTGGAAGCCAGATATATAGGATCCCCTGAAGCTATAAGCGCTTGCAAGCTGCTGGGAACTGAACTCAGGTTATCTAGAAGCGAATGTGATTTTAAGGGCTCAGCCATTTCACCAGCCTATAAACCTACCTATTAAAGATCACAATGTTTTAACAGCATCGTGATAAACAGCATGTTTTTTTACTGTTTGTATATCCAAGGATGCATGTGCAAGAGCTGTGAAGAGCTAGGCCTAGGAAGGCAGGCTTTAGGGGGCAGGGCCTAGGAAGGCGGGCTCTCAGAAGGCGGGCTTTAGGGGGTGGGGCCAGAAAAGCGGGCTCTCAGAAGGCGGGCTTTAGGGGGTGGGGCCAGAAAAGCGGGCTCTCAGAAGGCGGGCTTTAGGGGACAGGGCCTAAAATGGCGGGCTCTCTGAAGGCGAGCTTTAGGTGGCGGGGGCCTAGGAAGGCGGGCGGCAGCTGAGACAAAGTACCCAAGTATTGTTCCACAGGGCTTCAGTTAAGGTCCGCCTAAAGCTAAAATAGGCCTCAAAGAATAGGGGTTAGGGAGACGGTAATGCTTTATTAAACAAAAAAAAAAAAAAATTCAAACAAAAGGGAAGAGGAAAGAAAAGGACAAATTAAACCACGAAACTAAAGATCTCCCTGCAGGAAAACAACCGAGACCAAAACAAGAGTCCAGACTCTGAAATAAGAAAGTCCGACTAAGCATGCATGCTTCATGGCTATCTCCCTCATACAATCCAGAGGAATTTTTTTCCGAGACAGGGTTTCTCTGTGTAACAACCCTGGCTGTCCTAGAACTCACTGTGTAGACCAGGCTGGCGTTGAACTCAAGAGATTCGCTTGCCTCTGCCTCCCTAGTGCTGGGATTAACAGGTGTGTCCCACCACCACCCAGTCTGGCTTTCCAGAAGAATATTTTTATCAACTATTTAGTAAATACAGTTTTGTAATAGCTCCAGAAACATATAAAAAGGGGGGAATTTCACCTCATCTTATTTTAAGTGTAAATTACTTTTTATTTTTTTTAAATATTTATTTATTTTGTATGCAGTTAGTCAGAAGAGGGCACCAGGCCTCATTACAGATGGTTGTGGACCACCATGTGGTTGCTGGGGATTGAACTCAGGACCTTTGGAAGAGCAGTCAGTGCTCCTAACCACTGAGCCATCTCTCCAGCCCGTAATGCGACGAATTCTTATTTTTTGTACAAACAGAATAATACGTAACAGTTCACGGGGGGGGGGGGGGGGGGCTCATGAGTGAGACCAACCTGGGCTACATGGGGTAACAAACCCTGAACCAATAAACTGTAGCAACAACAACACCCCAAATAGAAACCCCAATATGGTCAATCAGCTCTGTTATAATAAGTCTTTCCTACTTTTAATAATATACTCATGCTTTTTTATAGTACTTTCAAAGCTTCATCAAAAACAAAAACAAATAAAAAGGGGCCATGCTATTACTAAATTGGTAAGGGTTCTTGCTGCCACGCCTGATGACCTGAGTTCCATTCCCAGGTCCCACATAGCAGATTCCTTTAAGTTGTCTTCTGATCTTAAAATGTATGTCACAGCAAGCACATGGCCACACCCACCTCTTTCCTAACCTCATCAAACAAACAGAATATTAAAAAATAAAGATAAATCAGTCTAAACCTGGAGGGTTATGCCTATAATCTCAGCCTTTGGGAAGCTGAGGCAGAACTGCTGTAAGTTACAGGCCAGGGAGGACTACATTGTGAAAATTCAAGGCAGCCTGGACTACAGAGCAAGATCTTGTCTAAAAAAAACAAACAGAGGCTAGTGCCAGGACAGGCTCCAAAGCCACAGAGAAACCCTGTCTTAAAAAACCAAAAAAAAAAAAAAAAAAAAAAAAACAGAGCCAGGCGGTGGTGGCGCCCGCCTTTAATCCCAGCACTCTGGAAGCAAAGGCAGGCGGATCTCTGTAGTAGGAGCTGCGGGTTGCATTCCGCCACCCAGCTCCCACCACTGGCTAGCTTTACTCGAAATAAAAACACACAAACTGTATTCTTTTAAACGCTGCTTGGCCCATTAGCTCTAGCCCTTACTGGCTAATTCTGATATCCCGATCAACCCATCTCTAATAAACTGTGTAGCACCGGCTGTGTAGCACCGGTCTTACCGGGAAAGCTTCAGCATGTCTGACCTGGCGGCTCGCTTCATCGTGTGCATCTGCCCGGGAGAGGGGAGCATGGCCTCTGAGCTCACTTCCTCTTCCTCCCAGCATTTTGTTCTGTTTACTCCACCTACCTATGTTCTAACCAATCAGGGCCAAGGCAGTTTCTTTATTTAACCAATGACCTTCCTCCATCAGATCTCTGTGAGTTCGAGGACAGGCTCCAAAGCTACAGAGAAACCCTGTCTTGAAAAACTAAAAAAAAAAAAAAAAAAAACCCGAAAAAACAATCAAAACCAAGGAAATCCCCTCTTTATTCTTCTTTATTTTACGCACTAGCATTTTCTCTGAACAAACTAATTCATAATACTGCCCTGTCGCTAGTAAATGAAACAGGCATGGACAAGTGAACAAATGTGGGGTCACATGACAGCACTGGTTTCGACTTTATGGGTACTTCTCAATTGTCTTTCAAGCTTGCAGTTGGTACTATTACCCTCTAAATTCTGAATTTGCCAATGATGGCTAGGCGTGTGTGTGAAGCAGACACGTGTCACTCATCTAAACAAACTCTTGGCCGTTAATGCTTTGTCTATTAGTATACTTCCGAAATACTTCTTACCACTTCTGCTTTCTCAAGAGCACAGTTTTTTAATAGTGACACAAAACACAGTTTGGCTAAATAATTTTTTGTCACTGTTCTGTGCACTACCAGATGTTCTGTTAGAATTACTATTACTGATGGTTACTGACCTGACACCAGCAACACTTTCCTCTTTCCTTATTTTCTAGCTAACGTTATTCACACAAGCAAGCTGTTTTTAATGCTCCAAACAGTTACTTTATTTTTGCTTTTTCTATCACACAAAAGTACACACCAAACATGAAATCAATTTGAAGACAAAATATTATTAAATCCGACACTATTCTTAATTAATCAGACAAAGAAATTATACTCAACAACAGCACCTTAGGCAGTATGAGGGGAAGGCATAAAGTGATTAAAAGGTGCTTAAATTGGCTAATATGATTAAATCATCTAATATTCTACACTGTATAATACAGCTAAAAGAAATTTACAAAAAATGTCTTGACATCAAGGAATACTGCCAAAATTAAGACAGCAAACAAACCTATAACATTTAACAGAATATGTATGTACAAAACTGCCCATGCTTTAAAGACTATATTTTACAAACATCAACTCCACAGAAAACATATATACAATTACTAAGCATATTCCTAAAAGTAAACATGAGCACTTAGAACACACAATTAAAAAATATTACATATTTATAAGAATGCAAAAGTCCCATTTTTAACACAGTTGTATAAAGAAATGTAATTTGACAGGAATTTCATGTGTGATTCTCCTGCCAAAACCAAACTTCACAAAAGCACGACTGCAAAATAAGACAGGCCACTTATCGAGAATATGAGGCTTGTGAATTAGTTGCCTGATGAAACCAAACTTCACAAAAACACCACTGCAGAACAAAACAGGGCATATGTTGTGAGGTTCATGAATTATTATCCTGTCAAAACCAACTTTACAAATAACACTGCTGTAGAATACAGGACACCTTAGCAATAGGAGGATCATGAATTAGCAAGTTTCATAAAAACACCACCACAGAGTAAAGCAATCATTTTAGCATATGAAACCGTCTCTTGTTCAAACTTTATAAAAACACATCAGAGGAAGACAGGATACCTTAGCAATATGAGGTTTATGATACAGCGTCCTGTTGAAACCAACACAAAAAATAAAAAAAAAATCACCTCGCAGAAAACACAGAACATCTTAGTAACAATGAGGTTTGTGATTTATTATATGTTGAAATCAAGCTGCTCTAAACACTTCAAAGCAAAATAACACAGGCCATCTTTAGAAACAAAGTGGTTCATGAGTTAGTCTCCTGTTGAAAGCGAGTTTCATAAAAACACCACTGCGGACTAAAACCGGTCACTTTAGCATATCTAGTTTGTGAATTAGTATCTTGCTGAAACCAGTTTCATAAAAATACTACTACAGAAGATAGGATATTTTAACAATATGAAGTTCATTATTTAGTCTCCTATGGAAACCAAAAACTCCAGCAAAAAAACACAGGTCATCTTTAGCAACAATATGAGGTTCGTGAATTAGTCTCTTGTTGAAACCAAGCTTCGAAAAGTATATTAGTACAAAACACATGGCATCAATGTGAGGTTAGTCTAGCCTGTTGAAACCAAACTTAACAAAACTTCACTGCAGCACAAATAGGGCATCTAATCAACATAAAACTTTTAACTTTTATTGTATCCAAAGATAAACCTCAGATCTGTAGAATTCATTTGCAATAGCAATAACTTTCCTAGAAACTATTGAAATGAGAGGCATCTTATTCCCAGGCACATCACTGTAAAATACTCCCCAGGCTTCAGAAGGATCTTCTCACTTCTTTTTACTTGTTCTTAACATGTGTTAAGAGATGCGATTTCAAGTTGGTCGACTGAGCAAACTTCCTGCTGCAGCCATCAAATGGGCACACAAACGGCTTGTCTCCAGTATGAATTCGGACATGAGTGCGCAGATTGAAATCCAGGGAAAAGCGTCTTCCGCAGCCTTCAAAGGTACACTGGTAGGGCTTCTCTCCAGTGTGAACCAGATGATGACGTTTCAGCTTCGAACTCTCAACAAAAGCTTTGCCACATTCTGTACAGACATGCACTCGAGGCCCATGGACGTTTAAGTGCTTTTTCATAGCCGAGTTATCCTTGAACATCTTCCCACAGCCTATATGAGAGCAAACTATAGGTCTTGGATAGTCTCCTTTGGGCTTTCTGTGTTTCATGCTTGTAAATTCTGCCAGCTGTTTCGGATCAGACAGGTCAATGCCAGGTATTCCTTCAGGAGGAAATTTTTTTCCCGTCATATATGCAGAGTAATCAGGAGGTGAGTCGTCGTCAGCCTGCCTTTTCGGCACGGGATTTTTTTGTCCATTAGCCTCCCACGAGGTAGAGGGTAATTCTCCCTCAAGAGCTTCAATTTCCACCTGCTCATGCTGCCATTGTTTGACGCCCAGGTCAGGGCTCACACCTTCTACGCCAGCCTCGAAAACGGTCGTCAAATTACAGAGATTCCCTTCATAGCAGCTGAGCTCATCTTGACCATTCTCTGCTGCCGCGAAGCCTGACAAGAAGGCACTGGTCGGCTGGAGATTGTAATCTTCATCAATACCTGGAACAACCATTTGGCTTTCGAATTCAGCACTGAATAGCAGGTTGTCTGAGTCCTGGAAGTCCACCACCTCCTCTCGTGTCTCGACAACGATCATATCCTGATCGTGCTCCCCATTACTCAGGGTGCTGCCCTCGAGAGGCTGCAGAGCAATAAAAGGAGAGTGGTAGTGGCCACCACGCGCCCAATCGACACCTGCGTCTTCATACACTTCGATGGTTGGGAATGAGCTGGTTCCAGAAACCGCGTCGACATTAAGTGGCTCCAGGTCTACAAAATCAGCGGGAATCTCTGAATTTTCTGTGGTGACACAGAAAAGATTCTCTGAGGCCATGGCTGAGACCCACGTAGCAGGACTGGGTAGCAAGCCGATGGGAGATGGCTGTGGAGTAGAAAAAATATCAGGGAAGATAAGCACGCACTTGCGTGCTTAGAAACAACGACAACAATGACAAAACAACAACAGAACAATGACAAAACACAAAATTAAACAAACCCGAGAGCTCGACGAAAAGCGTGCGCTTCGGAGAAGAGCTGCCGTCGTCTGAGGCGTTAAGTGCTGTTTCCGGGCAGACGCATGCGCATGCGTAGTACACGTCACAAAGACGCGCCACTAGATGCGTCATTGCACTGAGACAGACCATCCAGCAAGCTCTTCTGCGCATGCCTAAAGCTCGTTCAACTTTCTGGTGGCCTATGGAACCTGCATTGGCTTTCCTGCTGCCCTATCTAATTAGTGACTGAAAATAATCTTCCTTTCTAGGTTCTTTACTGGTTTCCTTATTTTATTTCAGTTGATTTTCTTACCTCCCCTCGGCCAGGCTTGTATCAGATCTAGAAAACGTCTATTCTATTTTAATTTTACACTTTGTGTGTGTATGTTATACAAGCACCCTACCACTGAGCCTCAGCCCCTTTATAATTATTTATTTCCCCTTATCTAACCATAAAACTTACTAATATACATGTCATCAGAAATAGTTGATTATCTTGTCATTTTATATATATGTTTATACATAGAAAATTATGTATGTGTATGTGTTCAGACATATAAAATACATACATACATACGTGTGTGTGTGTGTGTGTGTGTGTATTTAATTAGTTAGTTTTTCAAGACAGGGTCTCACTGTATAGCTCTGGCTGTCCTGGAACTCGCTTTGTAGACCAGGCTGACCTCGAACTCAGAGATCCGCCTGCCTCTGCCTCCCGAGTGCTGGGATTAAAGCTGTGCGCCACAACCACCAGGCTTTGTCCTTTAATAAATTTAATAAATACGTGAAACATGCAACTACTCATTTTACTAAGTACGACTTTACTTGCCTTCTTGAAATCTACCACATTTTGTGCTCTACCACACACACACACACAAATCTACCAGTGCTGTATTTGCTTAGCAAAATAAAAACCCAGTTTCTGCAAGGCATATACCTCCATTCTCAACTCTCTGAAGCTTGAGGCAAGAACTGGTATTCAGCCTGTACTACACAGTAAGACCATATCTCAAAAAACAAACAAAACCCCCAAACCCTCCACAAAAATCCAATTACAACAATCAAAACAATTGAAAAACTTAGTTTCCTTCTGTATACAATCTGAAAATTTTTATGCTAAATTTTCTTTTCATTTTTGACACTATTTCTAAAAATTGCATATATATGGAATGAAAATTGTAGAGAAAACTACAAAGCATGTTTGAACTATTTTGAAAATATTTGCTGAGTGCTATGCATACCACTTTAACTTTTGAATTATGATAATACTTTGGAAAGTTAACTTTAAAAAATACATACTAACTGTTGTGTATATCTAAATATTTGTCTCAATATAAACATTACTAGTGATTTAATCTTTACTGTATAAATAAACATCATTTACTATGTATTATAACTGCATTGTGCTATAATATCAAAAGGACTATTATGATGACATTCTGGAATTGTTTGATGTTTAAAATGTAGTTAATACGATACATTTTTTTGACTACTATGGCATACATTATTTCACTTTATAATCTTTTATTAGAAAAATTTATTCAGGATTTTATTATTCTACCTATAAAACTTTAAGGGAAAATCTTTACCAACTTTTCTAATTTCTTCTCTTGTAATTATTAGCCTGTTTAGTTAACTTCAGCTATTTTCACATTCTTGTAATTCTTCAGTTTTCTGAAAACTTTTTTCAGAGATGAACAAAAAAACACTAAAATGATAAAATATTCTGTGTATCAGATATTATTCACCAATCTGAATACAGGTCTGTCAATAGCTTTCTCCCTGTAGCTTAATGTTTTATTTATTTTTCTAGAATAGCTCTTGGATTTAACACTCTGACTCTTCTGTAATTTCTTATTTTTGATTATATCATTAGTTACCCCATTATTTCTTTAGTTTATGTGTGTGATTATTTTCCCTTTATGTATGTATATCTGGTGTCTGTGAAGTTTAAAGAGCTCATCAGATTGTCTGGCCCTAGAGTTAGAGATGGTTGTAAACCACCATGTGGGTGCTGGGAACTAAATCCTAAGCTAGCTAAGTCCTCTGCAAGAGCAGCAAGTCCTCTTAACTTCTGAGTCATCTATCTAGGCCCTATCCTGCTATTTCTTAACTATTTTATACTTGTCTTCATATTTCTTAAGTTGATTGTCTGGCTTATTTCCATTTCTTTTTTTTTAAATATTTATTTTATTTATTTATTATGTATACATATTCTGTCTGTATGTATGCCTGCAGGCCAGAAGAGGGCACCAGATCTCATTACAGATGGTTGTGAGCCACCATGTGGTTGCTGGGAATTGAACTCAGGACCTTTGGAAGAGCAGGCAATGCTCTTAACCACTGAGGCTTATTTCCATTTCTAATTCTATAAGAACTGTGTATGGCATTGAATTTTTCTCTTAGTAATGCTTTATACTGTATTCTAGTAAAATCTCATTATTACTATTTTGAATAATTAATCATAACTAATATCATCAAGTTATTATGTTTTCTAATTAAATGGATCCAATGTGTGATTAAGACAAATTTCTGTTTTCCTACTATTATTCTTTAGATTGGAGACTTGTGAATATATGGGTTTTTTGGTTTTTCAACTATATGGGCATTTAAAAAGAAATTGTCTCCTGTGTTCATAACATAAAATCTAACTTATCTATATTTATAAAACTAAAATTATGAGACTCCATGGTCTTATTTTTATACATGAGATAAATATATTATATTTATATTTGTCCTACTTTATCTATTTTGTTTGGTGCTCTGATTTTGTATTTCATAAAATACAAATCATGATGATTAGTTGTCATAGTAGATTATATTACTTATTATTAAGTGACTTTTTATTATTTGCATAGAATATACTTTCCAATATTTGAGTAACATACACATATTTTTCTAAACATCACAAACTTAAGATACTTTTTAAATCTAAACTAAGGGCTTTTTTGTAGTGACGGGGATCAAACCAGGGCCTCACAGATGCTATGTGAGCACCCTACCAGTAAACTATATCTCAGCCTGACATTTTAATAGTAGAGTTTATCTCATTTCTATTTGGACTAATTTATAATAATAATAATAAAGAAAAATAATATATTTTCATTTTTTAAAAGTTGGCTTATTTCATCATGATATAAGGACTTTTTTTCTATTATCTACTTTCATTTCCTATGATCACTTGAAATGTTTAAATTTATTTTTCAGATCATTTACTGTATATTATTACACTCAAATCACTATTTCTGACTTTATCTCAATTATCTGATTCACACTACTAAGGAAATGAGGGGATTAGTATGCAGACTTATTGCTTTTACTTTGTCTACCTCCAAATTTTCAAAGAAAAAATTAATTTTTATGAGTAATTTATTTTATGTGTATGAATATTTTGCCTATGTGACCTAAGGAGGTCAGGTCATTGAGCCCTTAAACTGGAGTTAAGGATAGCTGTGAAGCACCATGTGGGTGCTGAGAACCAAATCTAGGTCCTCTTTAAGAGTAGCAAGTGCTCTTAACTGCTAAGCCATCTCTCTAACCCCTAAAGACATTTTTAAAACATATATTTTATTTATTTTGTGCAGCACATGTTATGGCACGAACACAGAATTCAGAAAACAACCTGTGGATGTTGGTTCCTACCAATAGGACCTAGAAATCAAACTGAGGTCATTAGGCTTGGCTTGGCAGAAAGAATCTTTACTCACCGAGCGATGTTGTTAGCCCCCACATCAATTCTTTATTTTACTGGTTAGTTATAACACAGTGTGTTCAAAAATTCTATTTCCATACTTGTTTAGCCTTAGTTACTCCATTTAATGAGATGTAGGATTGCAGTAGATTTGCCTTGGGTTCCTGTAGCTGAGATGAATCTGTTTTTCCCAGAACTTCTCCCCTACATAATTATCTATCGCCAGGTGAGTCTTCCTGGCTGGCGGAACTCCGACAGTGCTAGAGTTCTGCGTCAATCCTTGCATACCATCTTTTCTTCATTCTTGAATTACGGTTTATCATGTGACTGACTTTTCATGTCCTCTCTTGACTTTTGCACATTTCTTTGTAGATTTCATAGTTGTGGTTTTAGGTTTTGACCATTCCTTTGCTCCAGTAAACATGAAATTTTCTCCTTTGCTTTTAATTTAAATTTTTACTAATTTATGTTGGTTTTTTAAAAAATTGGTTTTGGCCAGGCGGTGGTGGCGCATGCCTTTATTCCCAGCACTCAGGAGGCAGAGGCAGATGGATCTCTGTGAGTTCAAAGCCATCCTGATCTACAGAACTAGTTCCAGGACAGCGAAGGCTGTTCAGCACAGTGAAATTGTATCTCAAAAGACAAACAAAACAAACAAATAAAACTGCTTTTGAGGTAGTAATAAGGAGCTGAATTTATTAACCAAATGTTTTTCACTAGAGTACTTTCAATAAAGTCACTAACCACAGAAAATCAAAACCCAAACAACACATAAACATTTAAAAAACAATGAAATCTATTTGTTACCTGCACAAAATATCCTTAGCTGCTGGACTGGTGATATAAGTTGCAAATGGTTGGTTAACAGATCAACAAATGCTCCAGGATAAATAATGAAGAGAAAAATTCCAAAGCCATTAAATCGAACTTGTTCCCTAAGAAAACATGTAAGAAATCTCATAAAAAAATTTACTGATATTATAGTATTTGTGAAGTTAATAATGATATAATCTTAAAAAATTTTTAAAAATAATTCCCTGAATAAATAAAACATATAAAATAAAAACAAATAATCATAACTTTAAAATAGTATAATAAAGTTTTGGTGTAGGCTCTAGAGAACTCTGAAATATACTTAAAATGCTAAATGTTTAGGATTTTGCTATTGTTGAATATATAAGTGAAATTTGATATAAAGATACAGATAAAATTCTTTTAGAAATCAATGACAGGAATTTATAAACAATTTTCAGAGAAGGACAAGGGGGAATATATAACTCAAATATATGATTCAAACACATTTGTCTTAGCTATTATAAATAATCCTTAAGATTTATGAAAGTATAATTCTGTTGAGCACTTAAAAATAGTTAATAGTAAGATAGTCCCTGAAAGAAATAGTTTTTCGGCCATTTCATTTCTAAAATGTCATATATCTATTTAATAGTCTCCCAGAACCAAACAGGTACTATGAAGAAAGCACTACCTTAACAATAATGTACTAGACAACTACATCATTCACTCTTTGTTAGTAATGAGATTTATAAATAATTCATAGTCCATAGTGGCAGACTGCTAGGGCAGAAAAATCATCAATGGTCTTACCCAGCTGTAAACCACATGAGCTATAACAACAACCATCTACCGAGATTGTTATGTGGATAACCAACCACTTTTCTGGTTGGATTTAGGTCTGTTCCACAGAAGGGAACTCATGGTTGCTACTACTAAACCTGGCTAAAACTCTGAACATGGAGAGGTGTGGTGGTTTAGTAAGAACGGCCACCACAAGCTCATATATTTGAGTGCTTGGTAAGCAGGGAGTAGAAGTTTGAAATAATTAGAAGCAATACAGGGTGTGACCTTGTTGGAAAAGATGTGACCTTGCTGGAGGAAGTTTGTAATACTCCTTCCCAAACTCTGGGTCTTACAATCTTCCTGCCTCCTCCTCTACAATGTTTCCCTGAGGCTCAAGGGAATGGATGTGTGATATCTGATATCTGATGTCCCACTACACGTGAGCACTCCATAGTCACTTATTCTCTGTACTTTGACCAGTTGTGAGTTTCCATTTAACTGCCATCCATTGCAAATATTAAATAGCAACTACCTCTGATGATGGTTGAGAATAGCACATCTGCTCAAAATGCTGTGTTAAGACAAATGTCTATCATCAGAAGCTAGATTTATTCATAAGCAACTGGAAAATAACTCATCTTCTCTAGAATAGTGATTTGTCTTTTCCCTGGTCCATATACACAAAAGAGAAAAGTTGTCTGTCAGCATGCTTCTGATTATACCAGGAGTTGCCATGAGCTATCAGGGAAGTAGTGACTACCCTTGCCTTCTTCCCATTTTAATTCCTTAGGTGTACATAGAAAGGCACATTTGGGTAGTCAAAAACATCAACACAGCATGATTCGCAAAGTCAGCCCTAGGTCTCATCTTCTGTCTTCCACCTGGGTTTCTAGGTAGGCTTAGATATTGTTGAACCTAGCACTTCTAGATTTTTATTCTAGCAACATGGGGCAAGAACGGAAACAGGAAACTGTTTCAGCCAATAATGTAGATCCATGTACATACTTTCCTAATACTGATGTATGTGTTACTTTCATTGGTTAATAAAGAAACTGCTTGGCCTGATAGGTCAGAACATAGGTGGGTGGAGTAGACAGAACAGAATGCTGGGAAGAAGGAAAGTGAGGTCAGACGCCATGGTCAGACATGAGGAATCTTTCCCGGTGTACACAGATTATTAGAAATGGGTTAATCAAGATGTGAGAATTAGCCAATAAGAGGCTAGAACTAATGGGCCAAGCAGTGTTTAAAAGAATACAATTTGTGTGTTGTTATTTCAGGTATAAAGCTAACCATGCGGGAGCCGGGCAGGACAAAAAGCAGGCCTGCTTGCCTCATCACTACATAATACTTGGGAGACTAAGGCACGAAGACTCTGAGTTTGAGGCCAGACTGGGCTAAAGAGACCTCTCCTTCTGACTACCTCCTCACCCCAGAAAACATTGAGTAGTGGCAGAGGGTTGAATTCACTGAAGACCAGAGTACCAGTTAGCAAGATGGTTCTGTGGATAAAGGAACTTCCTGCCAATCCTGTGAACTGTTTGAATTTGGGGATCCATATGGCAGAAGAACAGTAACTCCCACTGGTTGTTCTATGATTTCCACTAGCATGCCATAGCATGTACATGCATGCACACACATACACAATAAATAAATAAATAGAATTTTTAAATAAAAAGACTAGACGAAAAACCCTGAAGCACCAAGATTATAATCATGATGGCATAAACCAAAAGACAGAAAGACTTAAACTACAGATGATCACATGATTGGAAAGACACATCAGCAGTATATTAGTTTTTTCTATAAAAGAGACACTACCCCAAGTAATGAATGCTAAGTATACATTGAGTGATATCTACCAAAAGAAAAAAAAAACCTCAAACATACAAGATTTGAGGAATAAATCTTCTTAAATGAAAAGCTTCTTTGCATATAGTAGAAAGGAAAAAGTTAAGTCTTATTACCTAATAGCGGCTATACCGTGTCCAATTTCATGTACAACACCACTAATGAGGACTGCAGCGAAGAAGTAAGTCAGCTGATTGACAGGTAAATTTATACCAGGAACCTGTTCACAGACATAACAAAGCAATGATTATCGGTGTGGGTATAGCAGAGTCCTGTTTGTAAACCAAGAGACATGACCTTCACTCTGTCTTACAGCTGAAATCTCCAAACTTAATATTCCTTGACCTAAAAGTATTGTGACCATTAATGATCAATTTTTATTTCTATCATAATTAAGGAAAAAAGCAAGGGTTTGTTTTGTTTCAACCTAGGCAATTTCTATAAATTAGGCTTACTATCAATTTAAAGAAAATGGGAAGGACTACATTAAAAAGTTACATATCTAGATTCCTGAGAGATGCACCATGAGACAGAATAAGGGTGTCCTGGGTGCTGAGAAAGCAGGTTGATAATGAAGGTGACAGTGCTGGATCCATCCTTAACTTAACGGTTGGAGGCTCAATTTGGGAACTCTTCTTAAAATTCTTAGTCTTAGCCAGAAGTAAGTCTTAGCCAGAAGTAGTGGACACCTTTAACGCCAGCACCCAGGAGGCAGTTGGGGGGAGGGGGAATCTCTGAATTCAAGGTCAGCCTGGTCTACAGAGCGAGTTCCAGGATAGCCAGGACTATAGTGAAAGACCATGTCTCGAAAAAAATAAATATCTTAGTCAAAAATCCTATCTTTCAACTGTTCTAAGATGTAAAGATCTTGTGCTGAGTCATACAGGACATTCTCGCTAGAGCAAATCAATGAGGCTCTCTTCAATACACACAAGAGGTAAGAAGAAAAGGTAATGGAAGCTATTACAAAAGTGCCTGGTCAGTGTTGGTACACCATGCCCTTCATTCCTCTTACCCTTATCAATTTACCTATCAGAAAAATAGAAGCCAAGATGCACAACTTAATGCAATGTAGACTCGTAGACAGATGAAGAAGCATGAGTTGTTTTACAATCATGTACTCTAAAAAATGTTTTGCATATAAATATCAGTGCATGCATAAGGAAAGCTTTCTAATTATCCAGGCTGAACAGTAAAATTCTCTGATAGCCGAGAGAGCCTAGCAATAAGGCAAATCATCTATTTGGGAGAGAGTCTGAACATATGGAACACACACTTCTCACAGTACAAGACTTAGAACCCAAAAGAAATCTCTCTGCAGAAAATCCCTTCCTACATTTATGAATTATCATTTGAATATTTACTAAAAATGCTTAATACAGGCAAACTGGGGTCTGGAGAGATGGCTCAGTGGTTAAGAGCATTATACTGCGCTTGCAGGAGAGCCAGATTCAATTCCCAGCACCCACATAGGGGTTAACAGCTGTAACTCCAGGTCCAGTGGATCTGACACACTGTTCTGACCTCCATGAGCACCAAGTCCACACATGTGCATACATGCAGACAAAAATAACCTTATACATAAAATAAATAAATCATTAAAAAACAAGACAGGCAACCTTAAATAGAAGCCTAAAATTCTGCCCACTTTGCAAACAGAAAACAGAACCATTTTCAATGCTTTGCTGCATCTTTCTTGTCTTTCCCCTATACATCTACTTTTAAAAATTATACTGTAATTATAATAATTATATAATATAATTTATAATAATTATAAATTATACTGTAATTATAAACATAATTTTGAAACTTGTGTTTTCATTTAATATCTCTTCATGAGTATTTACTAGTTCTATGTTTATTTTCTCTCTTTTTTTTTTTGAGTCAGAGTCCTATATATACAGTTGAGCCTACCTATTAAGAAAGAACCTCCTGCTTCCGTCTCCAGAGGGACAGAAGGCTGGGATTATGTCTGCATTACACCATACCTAACTCAATGTGCCCTTCTTGGGGGGCTGCAGAGATGGCTCAGTAGTTAAAAGTACTTGTTATTATAGAGGATCCATACCCATATCTTGGCTCCCAACAATTCATAATCCCAGTTCCAGGGAATGTAGCAGAGATGTAGTGTAGTGTGCTTATATGCATTAAGGTAAAACATTCATACATATAAAATAAATTTAAAAAGATTAGATTTATGTGTATGAGTGTTTTGTTTGTACATGTATATATATGTGCTCCACATCTACTTCAAGAGGAAGATGGGCATCGAAGAGGATCCTTATGGAGTTTGATAGCCATTTGGGCAAGAAACTGCTCTTGCCTGGACTATTGTATAAACTGAACACAGAGAACCCGCAGAGAGAGGACTACTGAACTTGCCTAAAGGTGAGATGATCTTTCGGGGTTCCTGATTCATGAAGGAGTCTGCAAGACATTCTGCAGGACACAACAGATAGTGACTGAACTGACTTTGAATTTTCCTGCTTCATGGAAATGTCTGCTGGATACCATGGGCCTGAAGGCTGAAGATGGATGCCCCAATGGTACAGAGGAACTTTGGGTGACTGTCCAGGCAGCGAGATGTCTCTGTCATTTCTAGAGTTTTGAAGTTTGCTTATTTCTTGTTTAATTTGGTAATATTATATCCTTCTGGAGTCTTTGGTGGAGTTAAAGAATATATAGATATATTTTCTTTAGTTATGATAAAGATAAAATAGATATAAATATTGTAATTCTTACTTGATAACTGTTTTGTTATATGTAATTTTGCTATGTTAAAGTTAAAGCCTTCCCTTTTGTTTGTTTAAACAGAAAAAGGGGAAATGATGGAGGAAGGTCATTGGTTAAGTAATAAAGAAACTGCTTGGCCTCATAGGTTAAAACATAGGTGGGAGGAGTAAACAGAACAGAATGCTGGGAGGAAGAAGTGAGGTAAGACGCCTCAGGCAGAGACGCCATGCTCCCCTCTCCCGGGCAGACGCGATAGCTCTGCTCTCTGAGGCACACGTGATGAAGCTCCGACCCAGGATGGATGTAGGCTGAATCTTTCCCGGTAAGACCGGTGCTATACAGTTTATTAGATATGGGTTGATCGGGATATCAGAATTAGCCAGTAAGGGCTAGAGCTAATGGGCCAAGCAGTGTTTAAATGAATACAATTTGTGTGTTGTTATTTTGGGGCATAAGCTAGTGAGGCAGCCGGGGTGCTGGGGTCGCAGCCCTGCTGCTCCTTTTACTACACTCTTCTTCCAATATGTGGGTTCTGCGGATAGCACTAAGGTCATCAGGCTTAGTGGCTAGTGCCCTTCCCCTCTGAGATATCTTGTTGGCCCTCTGTAGGCTATGTTTTCAGACAGGGTCTCTTGCTGAACCTGAAGCTTCAACATTTCAGCTAGGCTAGACAGCTCGCGAGCTCCAGAGATGAGCCTGTGTTCACCACATGGTACTGGGCTTGCAGGCTGTAAAGCCATGTGGGTGCTGGGAATCTGAACTCAGACCCTCTGCCTTTCACAGCAAGTGCTCTTATTTCCACTGAGCCATCTCTTCATTCAAAAAGTGAGTGACAAATCTGACTTAGCACAGTCGAATTTTTTTTCAGTTTATCACTATGTTACTTTTTATATTTGTTTACTTCTTTCTGTACTGGCTGGTTTTGTGTGTCAACTTGACACAAGCGCCACTCACAATGGGCTAGGCCCTCCCCCACCAAACACTAATTAATAAAATTAATTACAACTGCCTTACAACGGGATCTTATGAAGGCATTTTCTCAGCTGAGGTTCCCTCATATAGATAACTCTAGCTTGTGTCAAGTTGACATGACTAGCCAGCACAACTGATCCCTTGTCAACCTGCCACACAAACACATCACTATTGAGCCACAACCCTTCCTTTCTTATTTGTCAAGATCTCACATTAAAATCATAAATAACTTTAAAAGTCCTACAGTTTTTACAAATTCAAATACATTAAAATTTCCGTCTCTTTAAACTATCCAATTTTTCCAGGTGGTGGTGGTGCACATCTTTAATCCCAGTACTCAGGAGGCAGAGGGAGGCAGATCTCTGTGAGCCTGAGGCCAGCCTGCTCTACAGAGTGAGTTTCAGGAAGGCTTCAAAACTACAGAGAAACCCTGTCGCAAAAACAAAAAATCCAATTTCTCTAAAAATCCAAAATCTCTTTTAAAAGTTTAAAGTCTTTCAGCTGTGGGCTCCTGTAAAAATCAAAATCATATATCTTCACATTTCAAGAGTGAAGACCCAGGGCACAGTCACAATCAAATAAAAACCAAACCAAACCTAACCGTGTAAATAACACCAATGTCCAATGCCTGGAATCCACTCAATGATCTATCTTCTGGGTCTCTCCAGGGGCTTGGGTCACTTCCTATGCTCTGCCTTCTGCAGCACACATAGCTTATCTTCTAGGCTCTGCTTGGCTCCACTCCGCTGCTGCTGTCCTTGGTGGTTATCTCAACCATACTGCCATCTCTAAAACTTCTGGGGCAACTGGACTGCACTGTCAACATCTCTTCATGACCCCTTCAATCCTGGGCCTTCAACTGCCACTGAGGCTCCACCTTCACCAATGGCCTCTTCTGGCCTCTCACAGTGCCAAGCCTCAACGGCTCTCCATGACCCCTTCATGCCTTCAAAACCTGGGTGACCCTTACACTACCAAGTTCAGCTGCCAGCACAAGGTACAACCTAGGCTGCCTCTGGAACCCAGCTTCTCTGTGCTCTCAGGAAATACTTCCCAGATTTCACCCTAACAATGCTGGTCTGTTCTTAATCAATGCCAGATTCTCAGCTCCTGCCAACTAGCATCGAGTATCCAAGCTCTGCAAAAATTTCACTTTAGGAGTTCTGGTATCTCGTTAATCACAGCTGATTCTTCAGCCCCAGCTACCACAATGCCACAATGCCAGACTCTTAAATCAAAACAGCAAATGGCCGTGATAGTCTTTAATCTGCCTTCTGAAACTTCACAAGCCAGGCCTCCATCCTCTGCACTGCTCTCAAAATTCTTTTTTTTTTTCTTCCCGAGATAGGGTTTCTCTGTGTATCTTTGGCTGTTCTGGAACTTTGTAGACCAGGCTGGCTTCAAACTCACAGAGAGCTGCCTGCCTCGGCCTCCCAATGGCTGGGATTAAAGGTGTGTGCCACTATCCTGGTTCTGCTCTCAACTTTCTTCCAAGCTTCCAGAGAACAGCCCACTGAGCTCTCAACACTCACTGGCTAGCCACCAAACACCAACACCAAAGTCTAGCCACAATCTACCCCAAAACATGGTCAGGTCTGTCACAGCAATACCCCACAATCCTGACCTTTTCTTAGTTAGGGTTTATATTGCTGCAAAAAAAACACCATGACCAAAAACAAGTTGGGGAGGAAAGGGTTTATTTGGCTTACACTTCCATATTATTGCCTATCACTGAAGGAAGTCAGGATAGGAACTCAAACAGGGCAAGAATCTGGAAGCAGGAGTGCTAATTATTTTACAGGCTTGCTCCTTATGGCTTGTTCAGATTGCTTTCTTTTTTTTTTTCTTTTAAAGATGTATTTATTTAATATGTATATAGTGATCTGTCTGCAAGTCTGCCTGCAGGCCAGAAGAGGGCACCAGATCTCATTACAGATGGTTGTGAGCTACCATATGGTTGCTGAAAATTGAACTCAGGACCTCTGACAGAGCAACCAGTGCTCTTACCACTGAGCCATCTCTCCAGACCCTCAGCCTTCTTTCTTAATGAACCCAGGACCAGCCCAAGAATGGAACCACCCACAATGGGCTGGGCCCTCTCTGTGTTCATTAATTGAATAAAAATGACTTCTAGGTGGATCTCATGAAGGCATTTCCTTAACTGAGGCTCCTTGCTCTCTGATGACTCCAGTTTGTGTCAAGTTGACACAAGATTAGCCTGCATGGATACATACATCTTATCAAACTGCTCTCTTAAAAAAAAAAAAAAGACCTAGCTCTATCTTTAGGCAAGCTTATTTTAGTCAAATCTGCAATCTCAGTAGTCTATCCATGACTCAACCGGCTTTTCCTGATGTAATTCATAAATTTGTTGTTTTATTTGAAACAGGGTGACAAGTAACTTGGTAGGGAGAGTAGCCTGACCTTGACCTTACAGTGATCCTCCTGCCTCTGCCTCCTGAATATTGGGATTACAGACATACACTATCATGTTCAGCTGAGTTCCTGTATTCCTCTCTTTCTAGTCTGTTAACTACACTTCAAACACTAGTATTGCTCCCTTGTAATACATGTATCATCCGCTTTATTTGCCATATAATCTTACTAAAACATCAAGACTGACTGTAAATGTAAACCATGGGCCCTGGGTGATGATGGACAGTAACAAGTAGACCACTCTGGTTGGGGCAGCTGTGTTTGTGTGGGAAGTACTTGGGAAATCTCTATATTTCCTCTCAATACTGCTATAAACTTAAACCTGCTCTAAAAGTAACATCTTTAGAAATCAAAAATAACTAAGAACAAAGATATACTGTTTACTGTTATATACCACAGTTCTGATGTCCTCATTCCATAGTCACGTGAATTAAGAGCATGGTTTTTCCTCTGCTTTCCAGGCCTTTTGTTAGACTGAGTTTTGCTGCTCTCTCAATCAGACTTTGTTTTGGGCTGCACAGCAGATGCGTAATCAAAGAGGGGTCTGCAGCGTGCAGCTCACTCATTCTCGAAATTCCAATGATTCCAAGTGTCTGTTCTTTGATTATGAAATCCATTTCCATAATCAACATTATGAATGTGTGTGTGTGTGCTATCTTATTATCTCCAATTCTCTTTACTCAGACCTTACTGAACAACTCTTTTCTTTCACAAATATCAGTGTCCCTTGTGCTCCACCATTTCTCCATTCCCAAGCTGGATAAGTCATCTGTTCAGCTTAGTAGTTTTCCTGTTTCTGATACCTCTTTAAACGCATTGCCTTAAGATTAGCTCTCATTCATACTCTCTAGCTCACAAAATAAACCGACACCAAAGTACAGCTTGCCTTTATTTCAAATAACTCAATTCATTTTATGCACCCAGCTCTCTGTCCCTTCTCTTCTGGATACACTAATAAGGCAAGGTAAGAGTCTGAGTTCGTGACTGACGGTAGCGACAGATGGCAGGTCTTAGTGGCTGGCAACAGTACAAGATGACCATCTGTCCCTGATATGACTACACAGAGTATTAGATGTACCAGAACACTGAACACAGAACACTCTTTCAACAGCACACAGTGCCAGGGTTGTGGGAATTAATACTGAACAAGGCTGCAGGGAATTAGAGGGGAAGCCAGAAGTACTTTCCTTAAGCTTGTCTAGTTTAAAGACGAGACAAGGCACTTTCAAAATTATACACAAATATGCCTGGTAGATTCCTGGGCTTCTGGCTTTTTAATGGTTCCAAAGCACAGCACACCTGGTATTTTTATAAACGCTGAATAAACTGAGAAGCAAAGAGAAGAATAATTTCCTCTCTACCCAACAACTGCCATTGGAATTCCAGCAGGCAGATAGGCCAATGATCAGGATTTCTCTAAACGGGCTTCCTTCAGATTTTCTCTCAATGGGCTTCCTACCCTCTTCTTTCTTGCCCACTAACTAATTGTATAACCAAAAGTCATCCTTAGGGGCTGGAGAGATGGCTCAGAGGTTAAGAGCATTGCCTGCTCTTCCAAAGGTCCTGAGTTCAATTCCCAGCAACCACATGGTGGCTCACAACCATCTGTAATGAGGTCTGGTGCCCTCTTCTGGCCTGCAGGCATACACACAGACAGAATATTGTATACATAATAAATAAATATTTAAAAGAAGTCATCCTTAAACTGTCCCCATAACCTCCAGTGTCCCATGAAGTTAATTACTGCTGAGAATTGTAATGAAAAGCCATCACTTGTATTCTGTATTTCTCCCCTTTAGAAACCGTTTGAGAATTCGATACATACAATGTGGTTTTTTTTTTTTTTTTGATTTTTTTGAGACAGGGTTTCTCTGTAGCTTTGGAACCTGTCCTGGCACTTGCTCTTGTAGATCAGGCTGGCCTCGAACTCACAGAGATCCGCCTGACTCTGCCTCCCGAGTGCTGGGATTAAAGGCGTGTGCCACCACCACCCAGCTCATACAATGTGTTTTGAGCAAACCCACCCTCCATTCTCAATCCTCCTACTCCTTCCTTATCCCACCACCACCTTTTCCTCCCAACTTCGTCTGTTCTTTTTTTTTTAACCCACTGAATGCTCTTAGTGTTGCGACTATGTGCATGGGTATAGGACCATTTTCTGCTGGGTAGCCTCTCAGGGGCCTTTATTCTCTTTGCAACAAACTTAGCTTATATCTTTATTATTTCTAGCATGAATCATTCCATCTGTACTCTTAAATGGTCTCCCCATCTTTGATCTAACTGTGGTGCATTTTGCACAGAACGCTAGGTAAAAGAGAAAATTTCTAGGAGGGTCTTTCACAGTCTAGGTACTACCTATATCACTCATCTTATCTTCTACTTTTCATACTGTTTTCTTATAATATGCTTACCTAAACTTTTACCACAGTACTCATAAGGGCAGGTCAAAATTATGCATACTTCTTTGAATGAATGAACCAACCTATCTCCTCACCCACCTCCCTTCTTTCCTCCTTTTTTCTCTCTCTCTTCCCTTCCCTTCACCCTTAAATGGCCCCCGGGGCCCAACGCATGCCAGACAAGTGATCTATCATGAAGTTATGCCTCCCAACACTTTCTTTTACTTTTTACATAGGAGAGGTTCTCACTAAGTTGCCCATGCCATGTTGGCCTTAAAATTGCTTTGTAGCCAAGGCAAGTTTACAATCCTCCTGCCTCAGCCTCCTGAATCGTTGGGATTATAGGCCTGCATCACAAGGCCTGGCTTTTATTTCTTTCTAAAAGAGAGAAACATAATGTGCATAGACTACTCTTATCATCATGGAGATAGACATACTATTTACTAACTCTGATCATGGGCAAATGTCTCTGGGCTTTCACTTTTCTCATCTGTAAGTCAGGGAGAACAAAATAAACTTTATGCGTGCATCCTGTCTATTAGCCATGTGATAAGAACAAAATAAAACATATATAGAGACTTCCTTTGGAAAACATTGCCTGTTACCTACTTCTTTATGATCACTGGGATAATTCTGCCTTCCATGTTACAGTGATCCTTCCATTCCTGGGTGCTGAGTTCTCACTGAGTCCCACCTTCCTTTTCCAGGCCATAAGGACTGTCCTCATCCTTCTGCTCCCTTCTTTCCTAGTGTCAGGTACACCTTACACTCCACTTGTGACCACAGCGACTTGTATAATGTCCAATCAAATAACAATCATAGCATCTCACCTTCTAAACTAAAAAGTTCCATGACTGTGAGCACTGGGTTTTGTTCCCTAGGTAACTGGGACCCAGTACATGGCCAGTAGGCAGGAAACGTTCATCTCATAAATATTTACTGAAGAAATACATCATGTCTTACGCAGCTTCACCTAAAAAAATCGCCTCAACTTCTAAGAGAGTTGTGACCGTCTTTACTACTCTATAAATTACATGTAAGTTTTTCTCCGTTGGCCCAACTTAGCAGAGGTCATAGAGATATTTCTTGTTTTCTGAAAAATCTGTTCCTAACCCTTAAATGTCTCATTAACAAGGGACATGATTAAATACAATATTTATAATTCATGGACTAGAAACTACAAGTATAAAAATATAATTCAGAAATACTTAAATAAAAGCTGAAAACATCTGAAGCAAAAGTGAGCCACTCTTGCAAACTGAAGGTGGCAAAGGTAAGAGATAAGTGCAGGAGCGACAGCTCAGGAGTGGAGCACTTGGTGGCCAAGCATGATGCTGTACTTTCAAACCCCAGTACTGCCAGAAGCCTACACATGTGCTTTAAAGTAAGAACTACTATAATACCTTACAAGCAGAGGAATAAAACTTAGCACATATTTTTTTAATATTAAGAAATCACAAGGTGGAGACTGGAGAGCTGGATCAGCAGTTACGAGCATTTACAGCTTTTGCAGAGGACCCGGATTTGGTTCCCATTATCTACACAGTGGCTCACAACTGTCTATAAGTACACTTCCAGGGAATTCAATGCCACCTTTTGGCCTCTGGATACCAGGCATGCATATAGTATACATACATGTAGGTAAAACACTCAAACACAGAAAATAAATTAAATTCTAAAAAAAAATCACAACATACGTGTAATGATTCTTATCTGAAATCTCAATACTTGGAGGTTTGCGGGCAACTTGGGCTATATAACAAATACTAGGCTAGTCCAACTAACAGAAAGTAGTTTCAAAGAAATATCAGTGGCCAAAAATGTCTTATGTCTTTGCCCCTAACTCTAATCTTATACTTTTAATTAAAAGGAGATTATTAGTTAAATTCTGAAAACCATGAAAAGGACAGGGAGTGCTGCACAACATTACGATGTAGCTTACTTTCATGTTCTAGAGATCTCAAGTCAGAATGCTTACTCCTTGCAACAAATAATCATTTCACATCGCAAGTAGACAACCTGAGTTAAGGGGAACCTGTACTGGCTGGCTGTCTTATTAGTGGTCAATATATTCTCTTTACAGGTATTGCTACTGCCATCAAATATTGTGACAGTTTCTGCTAATCTTGCACTAATGGTTTTTGGTTAAGTGTGTAATTTGAAAAATTATGAGGTGTTTTACTTTAATGTTTATGTTATACACTGTAGGTATACTAGCCAGAAAAATATATCTATGTTTTCAGCAATTTAAAGCAAAAAAGAACAATATGAATAATTTAAAAAAAATAAAAAAAATAAAGCAAAAAAGAGTATACTTACCACAACTTGCAACACCTGTTCATTGTGAAGAGAGGAGGAAGAGGAAGAGGAAGAGGAGGAAGAGGAAGAAGAGGAAGAGGAGGAAGAGTCAGCCATCATCTGTGCCAAAGTCTGCATCAGTGTTTTTCCAAGGAGAAAAAATGAGCTGAACATGGCAATTACACCAAACACCATTCCAAAATTGAACCTGGCAACAAGGACAAAAGCAAACGTAAGTGTACAATTCTTCACAATGCATATATTAACAAAACAACCAACTGGCCATGTTTCATTACTTTTAAACAATGGGTGAAATTACCAAAAGCTGGCCTTGTTTACGCTATCTAAACTATCTGACTGACTCATAGGCAGTTCGAACAAACTAAAATACTCCGACACCCAAAAAGCTGAATATTATTGCTAGTTTTAAAAGGGGGCTAAAGGGTTTCCTTTCTATTTGCTCATTTATATAGCACTGTTTGATTATGTTTAACATAGTTAGGAATGCTCTTAAGATTGGGGCACGCATTCATTTTTTACCCATTCTACCATCGTCATCTTATTTTAGCTTCACTTTGTGATAAACTAGTTTAAATACCAATGGAGTATCAAATCTAATGTTTTTATTATTCTGTTATTTTAATAATTAAAACTATTTTTTTACACTTGGAACTTGTAGAATTGTTTATAATATTATTGTTTTTATTGTTCATAGAATTTGAAGTATTATCTATTTTTAATTATGATTTTTATTTACTTTTTTTAATAAATCATGGTCTAGGCTTAAGCAGTTTTATTAGTCTTTTCAAAAACTGAATTTTAGGTTTGCCCATTTTTATTACTATATACTTTTTTATTATCTAATTGTTTACATTAGTTTGAACACATCTGGAACTTATATTTGTTATTTGTGATATATATAAGAGAGAGAGAGAGAGAGAGAAAGAGAGAGAGAGAGAGAGAGAGAGAGAGAGAGAGAGAGAGAGAGAGAGGGTCTCAGTAACTAACCGGCTGGCCTGGAACTTGCTATGTTGTCCAGATTTCCCTCACATTCTCAATTCTCCTGCCTCGGTATTCTGAGTGCTAGGATTCCTATTTGAAGCTTTATTTTTTAACAAAAGGTAATTTAGAGGACACTATTCAAGAACCCCATATTCTCCGAAATAAGAACCTGCTATGAGGAGCTGGTGGCATGGCTAGAGGTTAAGAGCACTGGCTGCTCTTGCAGAAGACCCAGGTTCAGTTCCTAGTTTCTAGGACCACATGATGGCTCACAACTGCCTGCCACTCCAGTTCCAGGGGATCTCATAGCTGCCTGGTTCCTGGGAGTACTGCAAGTAGGTGGTACACATTCAGCAAACATACAAAATAAAAGTAAATAAATCTTAAAAAAGAAATTGTTAGGACATTAGGTATTCCAAAGACCATGTAAAATATAAAACCATAAATTTCCCTAAGTGCCTTACTTACTTACTTATGTATATATTTATTTTATTTTACTTTATATGTATCCTCTGGAAGAACAGCAAATGTTCTTAATGGTTAAACCACCTCTCCAGTCTCTCTTATTTATTTTTGTTTGTTTGCTTGTTTGTTTGTTTGAGACAATGTTCTTATGTAGCTCAGACTGGCCTCAAACTTGAAATCTAACTTAGGATGGCCTCAAACTTGTGATCCTTTGTGATCAAACTTGTGATAACAGGTATGCACCACTATGGTCAGGTACCATGATTTTTAGTGTATGAAAAAGCACAATGATACAATTGTTTATATATATATATATATATATATATATATATATATGCTAT
>NW_026068029.1:3053243-3153675 GCF_014885135.2 Alexandromys fortis | reverse complement strand
AGTTTGCCATCTTATATGAAAAGGAGAGATGCTCAATCCATTGGTTTTCAGCCAGTCTTCATAAGAATGTTTAAAATACGCAGATGACTAAGAGAAAGAAAAGTTCAGCATCACTCAAATTTGAAGAACACATTTATAACATAAGTAAAGAACTAAATAAAGGTTAAAACAGAAAGAAAATAAGTACTTTGTATACGAAACCAAGATGTTAGTGGCTCAACAACACTGATTCTCAACCTTACTAATGCCGAGACCCTTTAACACAGCTCCTCGTGTTGTGGTGACCCCCAACATTAAAATTATTTTTTGTTGCTACTTCATAACTGTAATTTTGCTACTGTTATGAATCATAATATAAATATTTGTGTTTTCCGATGGTCTTAGGTGACATGAAGAGAGGGCCATTTGATTCCCCTCAAAGGGGTCTCAACCCATAGGTTGAGAAACCACGGGTTAATATTTTTTTAGATAGTTTCACAAAACTCAGGCTGGCCTCATTTCCATGTAGTCAAGGACAACCTGGAATTTCTGATCCTCTTGACTCCACCTCTCAAATACAGAGATTACAGGCATTTGACAAGTCTGGTTTAAGTAGTGCTGAGAGCAAACCTAGGAATTCATGCATGCTAGGCAAGCACTCCACAAACTGACCTACAATCCCAGCCTGAAATGTACATAATCTTAAAGCTTTACATTTACGCTTCAAAGTATCAAAGGTCCAGATTAACTGGGTAGCTGGGTTAGGGTCCAGGGAAATACAGTCCAAAAGCGAAATCTGGTTTATAGCCTACAATATAAGAATGGTTTTAAAATTTTAAGGGATTTTAAAAAAACAAAAAACCGCCGGGTGGTGGTGGCGCATGTCTTTAATTCCAGCACTTAGGAGGCAGAGGCAGGTGGATCTCTGTGAGTTCGAGACCAGCCTGGTCTACAAGAGCTAGTTCCAGGACAGGCTCCAAAACCACAGAGAAACCCTGTCTCGAAAAACCAAAAAAACAAAAACAAACAAACAAACAAAAAAAACAACTGCTGGGGCTGTGGTTCTGTTAGTTACTTGTCTAGGTACTATGATAGAGGGCAGTTTTAAGAAGGGTTTAATTTGACTCACAGCTCCAGAGTATAGCCCATCACGGAGCAGAAACTCTGGTGGCTGGAGCTTGGAGAGGTTGGTGGTGGAGGCAGCTAGTCACATTACATCCACAGTCGGGAGGCAGAGGGAGCTGAGAGCTTACACTTAGGTGCTTTCTCCTTTTCAGTCCAGTCCAGGAACCCACCTCATGGGAACCCACATTTAGGGTTGGCTTTTTTCCCTTAATTATCCTAATCAAGAAAATCCCTTCAGGGATTTGTTTCTGTGGTGACTCTAAATCCCACTAAATTTACCATCAAAAGTGGCCAGCACAGTGGTGTGCCAGTAATCCCACCACTTCCCTTTAGAAGGAAAGGCAGAAGTATCTCTACAAGTTCACAGCCAGGGTAGTTGACTTCGTGAGTTCCAGGCCAGCCACATGCACACAGAAGAATGCTGTCTCAACCCTATCTCCTCCAAACAGACAATAAAACCCAAGAATAATTAACAGAGACTCCATGAACCATAAAGCTTAAGATACTTACTAATTCAGCCCTTAAAAAACCCCCCCGACCTTGCCAGGCAGTGGTAGCACACAACTTTACTCCTAGTACAGTGGAGGCGGAGGCAGGTGGATCTCTGTGAGTTCAAGGTCAGCCTGGTCTACAGTCGAGTTCCAGGTTGAGCTACAGAGAGAAATCCTGTCTCAGGGTGGGGGTGGGGGGCAAACTTGACCCCTGCTTAGAACAATGAAGTACATAGAAATATGTAAGTCAAAAACGCAAGCCACATATAATTTTAAACAGTCTAGTAGCCAGATTTTAAGATGGGGAGATTCATTTTCATGGATTTGTAATCTATAATAGCCAAGTTATCATTTTAATGTGTAAGCATTTTAAGAACACTGAGACACTTGTTTCTAGTATTCTCTGAAATGTGGCATCCAGTCATACTCATAGCACGTCTCCATTCAGAAAAGCTTTTTCAAATGCTAGGTAGCCACACACAGCTAAGAACTACCACAGTGGACAGCACAGGTTATTCTACCTCCACACAAAGGAAACAAGTCTTTCGAGATCGTTTTTAGACTTCCAGTGGCTTCAACAGAAGACTTCGCTTAGTAGGAATCAGTATTTTCTATTTTCATCTAAGCAAGCTTCAAGTTAAACCACTTTTGGACAAATGAAAGTACAAAATTTACCTACTCTCCTCTCAATCTCCACAGCAGCTCTTAAATTTCCCCAGGGGTTCCAGTGCTAGCTGCTTACAAACAGTCTCAAGGGTCTTATCTGTTTGAAAGCTTGACTAAAGGTAGATCTATAAATACCAAGGCAGTTACAGAAAGCCCCGGAAGTACTGTCATCTGTATGAAAAATGCATTTGTCCTACAAGGCTATGCCAGCTCTTTTTCCCATCATAAAGATTGACCTGAGTCTGAACGCCAGGTCTCTACTGTCTTCTGACACCATTTTAAGTCTGCTTGTTTCCTAGGACGTGACAAGGAGATTGGCACACCCGTGCAGCAGCAGTCTCCCGTGGAAAGCTAGAAAAGTCAAAGGCAGAACAGAAGACCAAGAGAAGGTGAATGCTCTTTAAAAAAAAGGCAAGGTCTCGGACACCGGAAAGATGACTTAGCCCATAAAGCAGTGGCTGCTCTTCCAGAGGACCCAGATTCAAATTCTAGTACCCAGCCGTAACTCCAGTTCCAGGGGACCTTACCATCTCCTCTGGCCACCAAGGGCAACGAATGCATGCAGTGTACATACAAGCAGACAAAACAGTCATAGTCACCTTTTTGAAACGTAAGGTCTCTCCATTCCCCGGACACTGCGCAGGGTGCCATTGCTCCGGGGTTGACGCTTTCAGGAAGATAGAGGATGCCCCAGAAATTAAAGCCACATCCTCATCACCCACTTACTTGTCCAGGGACACACTGCACAAGTCTGATGAGTTCCTTTTATTTAGGGATTCTTTCCACACATGAAGCGAGAAGAAATCACATGGCTTTTTTTTTAACCTAATTAGCAAATTACTGCGGCCTGTGCTGCTAAGCACTACGCCCAATCCACTGCGTCAATGGTGCCCAAACAAATGTGCAGGGGGATGTTGGTAAGCGGCAGACTCCAACTGTACAGGGCTGTGGTGAGACCTGAGAGGCTGGCACTCTAACAAGTGCCAGATCATCCAAGTGTTACTGGTCGTTGGCCTTCAGATCAAGGTAGTATGGTATGGAGATCCATTAATATAACCCTCTCCATAATTTCAGGTGACCCTTCCTGAGGCTTAGGTAGTAATTTGCCCAAGGTCACAAAGGTTAGGAATTGACAGAGCCTAGCCCCTCCGAAGGACAACACTTCAGAGATCTGGCTTTAAAGTTTAAGTAAGATAAAGAAGCACAGGGTCCATTTCATTTTACTGTTATCTAAGCCACGATGCCGTGAGGCATTTTGTTTAAAAGAACACGTGAAGGTTTTACTATTCATGATTGTAATTTTTAAAGCCGTGGGAATTTCTACGCTTATGTTCTCCACACCTATTCATGCTAAGAGTGTCTAAAGCATGTGCTCAGACAACTGGTGAAATTTCTTCTTACCATTCCAACACCCACAACTTTCAAAAAACACACTGCATGCCCAGGGTGTGTAGTAGCAAATGTGGCTATCTAAATTCTTGGAGACTTAAGCATGCTACTTTAAAACATGCTCTGTGGGTCAGCACCATCTGCAGGACAGAGGAACTGGTTGGAAATACAGAATCTCAGCTTTCCTTCCAGACCTGCTGAATCAGAATCTAAATTTTAACGGGAACCTCGGGTGCTCAAGTGCACTTTCGAGTTAGACACCGGTGATTTAAATCACGTTTTGATTTCGATTCACCCCAATACCAGCAGGGGCTCAAGGGTCGTAACCTTAGCACAAAGACGGAAAACAATGCCATTTCCTAAGCGGATGTTTTAATTTCTTTCCTCCTTCGAGCCCTGCCTCCCAAGCCCACACCACAGGCTCCTCCCGGGAAGAAACCAAAAGCTGCAGGGACCCGGAGCTCGCAAGGCGGCTGCGGCGCAGGCCGCCACACCCCTCCCGCAGCATGCCCCGCTTTATTTACTCCGCCGGACGGAGGCACCCACGCGGAAGGGTGCGCGTAGACACCATCGGCAGAGCGGGTTCCAGCTCCTCCCGCCCACCGGAGGAAACTTGGCAAAGGAGGAGGAAAGGCCATGCGCACCAGCCTTGTACTCCACCGGCTAGGGACTTAGGCCCGAGGCCCTCACCTTCAACACCAAGTCGGCCAGGTAGACGGCGGTCCAACCACCCACCACTACCACCAGCAGCGACACCGGAATCATGGTAGCAGTGGATGGACGGTGGGCCCCGGCGTCCTCCTCCTGCGATCCACAATCAGTCTACCGCCCGGCTCCTTTCAGCCCCGGCATCCGCGCAGGAACCAAGTTGCTACCGGTTCCCTTGCTCCACTGGCAACGTTTCCCTCCGGACCCTTCCGGTGAGGACACTCAGCCGGTTTGGTGCGTGCCGGAAAAAGCACGAGTTTCTTTTCCTGGGATGCCCCGGCTCAGTAGTTTTCGCCTGCTAGAGTTCTAGTGTTTCTTTAGGCTTGACCCTCTCTGCTGTCTCCTTTCCCTTCGCACTAATTTTAATCTCCGGTTTGTTGTGTTTTGTTTGAGGTTATCAAAAATAATGATACACCCCCACATTCAAATCAGCCACGTCTCTTTGTAACCGGTTTGTTTACGGCCACATCGTAATGGAGATCTCAGTTGTTCGTGTTGGTGTTTGGATAAGTGTAACTGTCTGTGTACCATAGTCCAAAAGGTAGCATTTCTATTCCTGGAATTTCCTCCTAGCTTCCCTTCCCTGTCATCTTTTTCCCCTGTCCCGTTCTAATTTTTTTAATATTTAATTTTGCATAAGTAGAATCACACTGCTTAAATAAGGATTATTTCACGCGCCATTTTAATTGCCACTTTTGTTTGTCTTTTTTGTTCTTTTTGTTTGTTTGTTTGTTTGTTTGGTTGGTTGGTTGGTTTTGGTTTTGGTTTTTCGAGACGGTTTCTCTATAGCTTTGGCGCCTGACCTGGAACTCACTTGGTAGACCAGGCTGGCCTCGAATGCTTGGAGATCGCCTGTCTCTGCCTCTCCAGTGCTGGGATTAAAGGTGTGCGCCACCATTGCCCAGCTGAGACCCTGTCTTAAAAACAAAAAACAGCCGGGCTAGGACAGCCAGCGCTGTCTCTAAACCCTGCCTTGGGGGGGGGGGGGGGGGAGCCAGGGTCTCACTATGTAGTCCAGGCCTGGCATTCACTATTTACACCAGACTGGCCTCGAGCTCTCAGAGATCCACCTGCACCGAATACCTGACTGTTGATTAATTTTTAAAAAACTACTATTCCATATTGGATGGAGCTTTAGGGCTGGCAAAATTATTCATCAGGTAAAGGCACTTGCTGCCAAGTCTACCTACCTAAGTTCAATCCCAGGGAATGACTTGACAGGAGAGAACCAGCCCTTGCAGATTGTCCTTTGATCTACTCACACATGAAATAAGTAAATAAATAAGTTAGGTAAAACTTTTAAAAATTGGAACATTGACCGTCTATCAGGGAAGTAGAGTGTGGTTCTCAGCTTTGGTTGCACATTAGCTTCACCAGGGGCCTTTAAAATTCCTGATGCTTATTGTACAGCCGGAAGCAATTCAATCAGAGGCTCCGTGAAACAGACCCAAGCCTGTATCCCTTACATCTCAATCATGTCACTGTGCAGCCCAAGTGAAGAGCTACCAAACTAGATAATCTGAGGTAAGGACCTCAGGGTTTTGAGCATGCAGAGGATGTCTGTATCCCAAACTGACCTCAAATCCCTAGACAGCAAAAGAAACTTGTGGTCCTCTTTATCTGCACTTTCTGAGTGCTCCATACTACTGCGTGCTGCGATGAGGAGAAATGTGAGACAAAGTTACATCTGCTTGCTTTCTTGGGACTTCAGCTCCAGAGCGGAAAGAAGGGAGCTAACTCTGGACAGACGCTATCAGGCTGCCTTAGTTGAACAAAAGGAGCAGCATGCTTTTACTGGTTCTTTTTGGGGCGAATGGGGTGATTTGGCAATTGTCTGGCTATCATGGAGAGATAGGCGTGCACCACCACTGCCCAGCTATACTTTACATTTTTAACTTTATAACAGTGAATTTTAAATAGTCTTGGATTTTCTAAGCTTTTAATCCCTCTAACAAAAAATGACAGACATTGGCTGAAACAATAAGCTGTATAAATATATTTACTGCTCAGAATTTCACAAAACTAAATGAACATGATTGAAATTTTATTTGCATACTATTTTCCAAACGTTCTTCTGTATAAATGTGTTACAATTTGTACTTTTGAATTTCCCAGTCTATTGGTAGGTACAATGTTACATTTGATTTGACCTTTGTTTGCTTTTATATAATGGCTCTGCGGCTTTAACCTTGTTCCTTCCTGGGAGGAGACTATTAATTTGACAATGGAAATGGCTTCTCTTTTGTTAGCCTGGTGCTTTGTCTGGACCACTTGCTGGGGCAAGCACCAGCTACTGTGTGGCTATCTGCTAATCCAAGAAGTTAAGGAAATGAGTTGATTGTGATTTTCGGTTCCCAGCCTAAAAATTTAGTTATTCATCTGAGTTGATTTTCCTACCAGGAACCCAGCAGTCAAAACAAAGCACTGAATTGAATCCTGCTGGTTGCTGGAATTTAGCAGCTGTGGAAGCCAGTTGGTGGCAGCAGAAGAGGCAAGATAGGAGACAGAATGGCAGTGAGGAACACTGGGATTAAAAAAGATCAAGGTATTTTTCAGTAAAATAAACTTGAGACTTAATATGCAAAACATTTTGGATTTCTGTCAAGGAACTGTTTTAAATAAAGGGCACATAACTGAGCTTTTATTCATAGAATCTCCGTTTCTTGCATTATTTTTAGAGGGACATCAAGCTGAGTGCAAACAGCTGTATATTAAAAATTGATACTTGGTAGAAACAGAATATCACTATCTTCTAACTTCTGCGATAAAAAATATACATGAAATATAAACTTTTTAAAATTGTATAATTTTAAATTAAAGAATTGGTATTGAATAATATATTCATGTTTTCAAAGCATGCTGTGTAGTCAATATATCATTTTTATTTTTCAATCAACATATGAGTATTCAAAAATTGAGAGTTTGCTATTACATGCATGAATATTTCTCATCAATTTAAGCTGATCATTTGCTTCTGGGGTTATTATTCTTTACATTTCTGATACTACATCTGACCAACCAGGATTAGTGTGTGCCATCAAATTCAGTGGATGTATTTACTTTTTAAAGATTTATTTTTATTATTTTTAACTTTGGAGGCCAGAGGTGGTGTATCCCCTGGAGTGGCAGTTACAGGCTGTAAACCACCCAGCCTGTGTGCTAAGAGTCAAACTCATATCCTTTCTAAGAATAGTGTCTGCTCTTAACCACTGAGCCATCTCTCTAGCCACCCACCCCCCCGCCACTGGATTTAAACAGCAAATATTTATGATTTGTGTGTACCACATATCTTCATGACATGTCAGGTTGCACATATGGAAACATGACAATCATAGTGGAGACTGTAATTTTGTCATGGCTGTTAAGGTTTTCTGTCTCTTTAAGAGACAAGCCACGCCCCATCCCTCCCCCATGGGCTGAGGCAGGCTGATCTTCAGCTTCTGGCCTGAGCTCACTTCTCTTTTCCATCTTCCTCTCAGAGAGGCAGCTTCGCTTCTGCCTCTCTCCCCACTTCTCTGCTTCCCCTTCTCTGTCTCTTTCTCCTCCTCTTCCTCCTCCTCCTCCTCCTCCTCCTCCTCCTCCTCCTCCTCCTCCTCCCCCCTCTCTCTCTCTCTCTCTCTCTCTCTCTCTCTCTCTCTCTCTCTCTCTCTCTCTGTCCTATAACCTCCTGAATAAATATTCAACCTCACTCTGCAAGTCTTGTCCATCCATATCTCTGTCTCCTGCCTGCCCGCCATGTGTCTCCCCGCCTGGGACCAGCTACTGCTCGGGGATCAGCAGCCATCTCTGCCTGGGACTGGCTGCTCCCAGGGCCCGCTGCCTGCCACCACATGGCCAGCCACCACCGCTCAGGCCACAGCTCTGGAACCGGCAGCCCTCTCTGCCTGGGACAGGCTGCTCCCAGAGCCTGCTGTCTGCCGCCACATGGCCCACTACCACCATTTGGGACCTACAGCATTTCTACTGCCTACTGCCACGGGGATCTTGCAGCATTTAAAAAAAGAACAACAGTCATGGTGTTTATCANAGCCACAGTTCCAGATAAAGTTTAAGATTCATCAAGGTCAAGGAAAAGATGACTGAGGGGCTCTAGCAGTGGTGGTGAAACGCTGATAGCCCAGAGAGGCAGTGTTACTTCTACTCCTGCTTCATTTGTGCAGATGAGCGAGCCCAATCCTGTGTGTATCTACAAACTGAGAACCAGCCACGTAGGTTCTCATTTTCACCTAAGGGGGAAGGAGGAGTAGCAGACAGAATCCACCTGACCCTGCCATCATGAGTCACTCATTAATGCCCACGCTGTTATAAAGTGACAATTGTTAAACATTCCTTCTGTTGAGTAGAAGCTGACTAGCTGAAGATTTGTCGTCAGAAGCAGCCCCACAAATGGGAGCTGTGATTACCAGGTGAAGGAAAATATTTTCTGAACCTGTGTTAGGAGGAAGTCTTTTTTTTTTCTTTTCTAATCTTCTCCGTTTGCTTCCACTTAGCTTTACAGTCAGTTGGATAAAATCTGTCCTTCCACTTTGTTCTACAGATATGTTCTACAGTGGAACAGTGGACTGGCTTTCAAAGAAGCCAGTGATCTTGGTCCTTCCATCTTCATTTATTTTATCGTATGTGCCACAGTATGGGCACCTTCTGGAGAATGAAAGAATCTTCAGCAGCTATTATTATTCAGAAGTATGTGCACCATGAAAACATTTTTTCCTCAGGTTACAGCAATCCAGTTGCAGTCTCTGTAGGTAGTTTTAATACCTTGACATATCTTTCATCTAAAGTGTATACTTTCCTTTTTATTCATGAGGACTTTTAATATGTAGTGGTTCTGATTCTATCTTGCTAAACATATGGCAAAAATACTTCTAAAATCTTTGGACATTGTGTAATTTGTCTTTCCTGAGGTTGGTTTACCAATGTCCTGTTATGAGGGAAGTATACTTGCATTCTGATTAGAGTACCAAAGGGGGTGGACAAGATAAAAATATATGCTTATGATTCTTGTCACTCTTAGCTGTCATTGAGTTTGCTATGTTATTGATAGCAATAGCATAACTTGCTTCTTCATGTATTTTCCACCCCGTGTATGGGTTTTCAAGTTGTTATATTAATAGCTGCGTAAGAGCTCAAAAATCTCCCAACAACCAAGCACAAGCAGAGCTGAGTTCATCAATGATTCATCATTTGTCCAACTTCAGCATGACTTGCAGTTGTTTCTCCACATCTAATCTATGATGTCTGAAAGACCCCCAGTGTGGGGAGACTCTCACTCAAGTCTTGGGATAACACGACCCCCCTCCCCCAGTAACTCACAAGAGATCGTCCTTGCTTCAATCACAGGAGGCTTTAATCGATGAGATGGGAACCAGTTCCGAGTGACCTGGAGAAGGGTTTTTTATTGGAAGAAACCACAGCCCAATAATCTGAAAGGGGCAGGGAAGGTGTCACAGAAAATCACAAGGGGACAACTCCCTGCCTCTCAAGATCACTCAAGGTCATAATCAGTAAGTAGGATCCAGAAACACATTATTCCAAAAATACCAATGATAATCACAAGGGGGAAACTCCCTGTTTCTCAAGATATTCTCAAGATTACAATCTAACTTTATCTTCAGCTAGTTCCTGAAACACAGTCACTGAACCGGGCTAATCCTGGATTTGATTCTTCTCTTCCTGCTTAGATTTTTGGCTATTTTCTTACTGCTGGAAGTGGGGGGGGGGACCTGGATTTATCCAGGTCTTTCAATGTCCATATAAAGTAGCACAGTTAGTAAGTAATATTATAGCCTTTCTATATACCGCAGAATACAATTAAAAAATGTTTTTACTAATATTTTGTAAAAGGGCTTAAATAGAATTCACAACTTCAGCAAATCACAGAAATTCATCTTTATTTACTGAATAGAGACAGATGTCAGTCCAGCTGTTACTGCTTTCTATGCAATAATTTTTGCTTCATGATATTCATGCCTGTTGTAATCCATTGCCTTGTTTGTGAGCTGGGCCTAGTGATAGGCTTTTAACAAAGAAGACATGGTAAAAATCATATGCTTTCACATCTTTAATTAAGAAAATTAGTTAATTAAAAACAATGACTTCCATCTTGTTACGCTTTCTCTGGATTTTTTTCACTTGCTCTTGTATTCTTTTCTCAGCTGCTCTGTGAAAAAGACTATGTGGCTTATACCCAGCAGCCAATGAGAAGCCAAGGCCTTGGCCCAACAGGTGGTGAGAAACTAAATCGTGCCCACAAGCACTTAAGTGAGAACCTATAGCAGCCTGAGTTCAAAGACCTCTACTCGGATGAAGATAGGGGATTTTTGGTTTTCAGTTTTTGTTTCTGTTTTGTTCTGTTTTGCTTTGCATTACTTTGTTTTGCCTTTTCAAGGCAGGGTTTCTCCATGTAGTCCTGGCTGTTTTGGAACTTGCTCTGTAGACAGACCAGCCTGGCCTCGAATTCACAGAGGTCCACCTGCCTCTGCCTCCTGCATGTAGGGATTATAGCAATGCATCACTACCACCCAGCAACCTAGCATTCATTCATTAATTCACATTTTGAGGCAGAATCTTACTATGTAGCTCTGACTGACTGTCCTGGAACTCACTTTGTAGATCAGGCTGGCCTTAAGCTTACAGAGATCTCCCTGCCTCTGCCTCCCAAATGCTGGGATTGAAGGCGTGCATCAACATGCCTGGTAAAGATATGATTCTTGACTTTACTGCAGAAAACTATTTCAGGACTAGCCACTTTTTACTTATTTTTTATTGCTATGATAAGACACTATGACCGAGGTGACATTTAAAAGAAACTTTAATTTGGAAGCTCATGTTTTCCCAGGGTTAGAGTCCATAATCATCATGGTGGGGAGCATGGGAGCAGGCAGGCAGGCAGGCAGGCAGGCATGGCCCTGGAGCAGTAGTTGCGAAACCTTACATCTTGAGACACAACCACAAGCCAGAGAGGACCACACTGTATGGCATGGGCTTTTGAAATCTTAAAGCCTGCCCCCAGTGACATACCTACTCCAACAAGGTCATACCTCCTAACTCATCCCAAACAGTTCCACCAGTGGGGAGCCAAGTATTCAAACATATGAGCCTATGAGGGCCATTCTCATTCAAACCACCCCAGCCAGTATGAAGCAAAGTTGTTTGTTGGGAAGAGATTTTAAGCATGATAATGGGGAGGGCATGATAGTGGCACACAGGAAGACGATAAGGCACAACCAAATGTAGGTCTGGGCTTTTTAGCAGAGTCCTACTATGTATCTTTATAATAGTCCTGTAAATGGTTTTGGTGACTCCTGATGTGCACTATATAGGGTTACCATTGATAAGGCTGAATTCTTGGTCACAAGGGTTGCATGGCAAGTTTGTTTTTGAGGTAGGTATGCATGTCTGTCTGCCTGTCTCTGTCTCTCTGTGTGTATTGCATATGTGTACAGTTGCATGTTCCTTTGCACACACGTGGAAGCCAAGGAGGACATTGGATGGCTTGCTCTATCACTGTCTATGTTACTCCCTTGAGTTAGGGTCTCTCACAGAACCCGGAGCTAGACTGGTGGTCAGCCAGGCCCCAGAAATTCTCCTGCCCATTCCCATAATCTTGGGATTACAGGTGAATGTGGCATGTAAAGATGCTGATTTATGCATGACATGGGGCATGTATAGATGTTGGAGGAGGCCGCTAGTTAGTTTCTGGTCACTTAGCCCCAAGATAATCACACAGAAACTGTATTAAATCACTGCTTGGCCCATTAGCTCTAGCTTCTTACTGGCTAATGCTTACATATTAATTTAACCCATTTCTATTAATCTGTGTATCACCATGTGGCTGTGGCTTACCAGCTAAAGTTCCAGCATCTGTGTCTGGCAGGGCTACTCCTCCTTCTTTCTCCCAGCATTCAGTTTAGTTTTCCCATCCTTCCACAGGCCCAAGACAGTTTCTTTATTAACCAGTCGTACTCAAACATACAGAAGGCAATCCCACATCGTGCGGAGGTGCTGGTGTTTACTCCACATCTGTTTGAGATGGTCTTATGTTGTTTATCCCTGTGTAAGACAGAGTAGCTAGCCTTCAAGCTCCTAAGCATGCATCCATGAGCTTCAGGGCATTTTCCTGTTTCTACTTCCCACCTTGCCATAGAAGCTCTGGGATTCCAGACAAGTCAGTGCTTTACCCACTGAGCTATCTCTTCACTGTCCATATTTAAAAATTCTTATTTGAAAACATTTCCATATGAAAAGTATATTGTCTCTAGCTATGGAGATGATGGTCTAGCTGGGGAAAGTGCCTGTCGTGAAAGCATGAGGACCTGAGTTTGGATCTCCAGAACCTATATTGAAAGCTGCATGTCTAAACTCCTGTGTTGGGGGACCACAGCTGGGTGGCTTTCCAGAGTGAACTCCAGGTCCAGGGAGAGACCCTGTCCCAAAACAAAACAAAAAAGATGGAGAAGTGATTGAGAAGTCCATCTGAGTACATGCATGCACATACTGATGGTACACATATAAACACGTGTACCACATGCACAGATTTAAACAAGATAAGAACAGGAGCATTGTCTCTAGGCAATATTCACAATGCATTTTGTTGGAATTCTTTGCTAACATAGCGAAAGACTTCAACGAAAGACCCTGGAGTAAGTGGCTCCTTTTCCTTCCCATGTCCCCTTAATTTCCCTTGTCTTTCTGTTCTGCTTCAGTAGCTTAGTCACTGTTCTATTGTTGTGAAGACACACCAGGATGAAGGCAGCTCTTATCAAGGAAAGCATTTAACTGTAGGACTGCTTACAGTTTCAGAGGTTTCATCCCTGGGAAGCATGGTGGGGTGCATGGTGGCACAAAGCAGACATGGAGTTGGAGAAGTAGCTGAGAGTTCTATACCCTGATCTATAGGGGGGGGTGGGGAGAGGGAGGAGAGAAAGAAGAAACAGGAGAGAGAGAGAGAGAGAGAGAGAGAGAGAGAGAGAGAGAGAGAGAGAGAGAGAGAGAGAGACTGGGCCCATCATGGAGTTTTGAACTTCAAATCCCACCCCAAGTGACACACCTCCAACAAGGTCACATCTAATCCTAATCATTCTCCAGTGAACAAGCATTCAAATATAAGAGCCTATGAAGCCATCCTTATTCAAACTACCACAGTAGCCTATATGGGCCTGTGTTAAAGGGAGAAGTTACTCTCTATCTTAGAGCACACATCTGTGGACTCCAGATATTCTTGGGCCCTAAGGTGAGAAAGGATTGCTAAAGACTCTTAAGTGCAATTCTGTAGAATGATACAAGGAAAGTGCTCGTTGTATCACCTTGTGCTCACCACGGTGCTTTAAAATGTTTAAAATTACATTCATCTGTATATGTGTCTGTGTGGATGTTTGTGGGCATGTTGTGCCACCACATGTGTGGGCCTTAGAAGAGAACTTTGGGGATTAGGCCTGACAACCTGAGTTTGAGTCACAGATCCTGCAAGGTAGTAGAAGAGAACATCTCCTAAGAGTTGTCCTCTGACCTCCACACATGTGCCACTGCACACATATGCCTGTGTTCAAACATACACACACACATCATATATACATACCCATACACACAAAGACACACAAAATGAATGAATGCATATTTAAAGTTAATTTTCTGTTTCCTGTTCTATTTCAGGATGATGAGATGGCTTAGTGGTAAAGGATCTTGTTCCCAAGCCCAATGGCCTGAGTTTAAGCCTCAGAACACACAAGGAGCTTGAGCCTCATGACCAACATGGGAGTAGGAGAGAGTCAGTTCCCATAAGTTGTAGGATGTATTGTTATGAGGTAATTCCACCAGAGAACACACATGGACACCCTTAAAGCCAAATAGAAAGTCTCTATTGTCAGCCAGTGGCTGCACATGGAACTTGTCCAAATCACGCAGCCCCAAGCATCACCATCCTTTGTCTTTTATGTATAAAACCCACATCCTGGTTGACTCACTTCAATTAGTAAGAACAGTTAACAAAAATTGAAACTATAGAAACCAAAAGAGCACCACAAGTGCATTTAGGGACTTTCCTGGACCCTGGAACCATGGATTTGGTCTTTGATGGTTTAGGTCTCTGTTCCCATCTTGGCAGGTATTGGGGCCTTCATGCTATGTCCTAAGATCAGAATGGTATATCCAACATGGTATCAGTTGTGCTAAGTCTAGGCTCTTGTGTATATGCTGCTGTGGCATATATATGTCCATCTCTGAAAGAAATAAAACGTAATAAATTTTTCCTTTAATTTCACTCATTGAAATGGAGAAAGGAAGAAACAAGAAGAGGGAATCTGAGAGTTGATGGAAAAGAAGAAACGGTTGAGTGAAAAGGTAAATTAACCCTGGGATTAAGATTGGAAGTAGGCAGAGATGAAGGAAGGACTCATGGTAATTATTGTTTTGAGGTTTAGTTAGTAATAGGTACTGTGTCCACTATGAGGGATTTAGGTAGGAGAAAAAAAAACTATCCTTAGGATACTTGTTGTTTATTGTGCTTTTAAAAATTTGGCCTTTTAATGCCTTTGTCAGATTCTATTTTTTTTCTTTTATTTTGACATATTACTCTTGTACAGTCTGGTGTACAACTTTAAAGGTTAATCTCCCTGAATTTTGACATATATTTATAGCTGTTTCACCACAGAAAACATTCGAGAACTGTACATCTTCCTCGTCTCCTCCTCAGTCAGCAGCAGCTCACATATCCCTAAGGGCAAGTATAATTTTATCCTTAAGTACACAGGCTCTAGGGTGAGATGACCTCAGTTTCAATTGTAACCCCACTATATCTCAGTTGTGCAATTTTACAAATTTCAACATTTCTGTAATAGTTAATCTGTCAGTGTGACTGAATTCAGAATTATCAAGAAGACACACCTTGAGGTGTGTCGGTGAGGGAGTTTCCAGAGAGGTCTAACTGAGAAAAGAAGTCCCACTCTGTCTGTGAGCAGCAGCACCCCATGGGCTGGGCTCCTGGACTGAAACAAAGGGAATGTGGGCTGAGCACCAGCATCCACCGCTCTGCAACCTTGTCCTTCCAGATGTGAGTCCCGATCACACTCTCCTACCATCAAGAACACTGTCATACCTTCCCACTTAAACCATAAATCCTTCTTCCCTTGTTTTCTGGTTAGTATTTTTTCACAGAAACAAAAGTAACTAATACATTTTTTAAATTTGTACAATGCAGATAATGTTAAGTGTTTTGTATTAGTTCGGGTTTCTATTGCTGCAATGAAATACCATGACCAAGTTGGGGAGGAAAGGGTTTTTTTGGCTTATAGTTCCATATCACTATTCATCATCAAAAAAATTCAGGACCTGGACTGAAACAGGACAGGAACCTGGAGGCAGGAGCTGATGCAGAGGCCACAGAGGGGTGATGCTTACTGGCATGCTCCTCATGGCTTGCTCAGCCTGCCTTTTTATAGAACCCAGGACCACCAGCCAGGGGTGGCACAACTCACAATGGGCCGTGACCTCCTCCATCAATCACTAATTAAGAAAATGCCTTACAGGCTTGCATACAGCCTGATCTTCTCAATTGAGGATCCCTTCTCTCAGATGACTCTATCTTTGTCAAGTTGACATAAAACTATCCACCACATGGGTTTTTTGTTTGTTTCTTTGTTGCTTTTTAAGCAAAGATGTCTCCTATAAAACACTTTTTATGTAGCATATACAATATGGGTCTTAAAAGGGTTTATTTTTGAAAATCTATATTTGTATCTTTGCGTGTGTTTGTACACATGAGTGCTGTGCCTATAGAGACCCAAAGAGAGCATTGGATCCCAGGAGCTGGAGTTACAGGTACCTGATGGGAACCAAACTTGTGTCATCTGCCAGAGCAGTACATACTCTCAACTGTTGAGCTATATTTCTAGCCTGTGGAATACAGATTTTTTAATTGGTCCAATTTAAGGCTAGAACACATTGTTCTATGAAATATGAGGGTTGTCAAAAACAAAATAACAATTTTCTTTTGTGTTTGCTAAGATTTTCTAGTGTGACAATCTAAAGAAATATGAGTTTTGAATTTTTTTACTTGTATCACTTTTGCAGAAAGCATAAATTGTGTCAAGTATTCCCATAGATCATTTACAAAGTATAGTTTGCACCTTGTTTGAAGCCATTTTGAGTTATAACAGCATACAATAGAGTGGGTAATTTATAAAGAACATAACTTCATTTTCATACTCTTATACAGGCTTGGATGTCCATTGTTAAGGTGCTGGCATCTGGTGAGCATTTTCCTTTGTTAAAAGATTTATTCATTCTTACTTATGTATTATACCACGTGCATACCTGGTGCCCACAGAGGCCAGAAGGGGGCATCAGCTCTCCTGAAGCTGGAGTGTCAGATGGTAGTAAGGCACTGTGTGGGTGCTGGGAATCTAACCTGGGGCTTCTGCAAAAGCAGCAAGTGCCCTAGTGACTCATCTCTCCAGTCCCATGCATTCTGCCATGAAAGGAAGCAGGGCTAGAAAGCACGAATGGTTGAAATTTCCTCCTTTGAAATGGCAGAGCCCTCGTGGCTCGATTACCTCTGTGAATTGCCACAATACCAATAAAATGCTGGCATGAGTTTTGGAGGGGAAATTGTTCAAATCATAGCATATTTTCTGTGTAAATATTGTATAATAGTCTATGCATATTCACAAACAACATTTCATTCATCCCATTTTAATGGATTTGAGGAAGCATGGCAAACTGGCAAGCAGCTGCACTTGGCCCTTTCAGTTTTCCACCTACTTATCCAGTTATCTTATCATTCAGACAATTGAGAACTGCTGAGTTCTTATCCATTCAGCTCCAACCTGCCAAAGGTCAGCCACAATGATACTGATTTCAGCAAATCAAATGATGCAAAAAGTTTAAACATGGTTTTAGAGCTCAGCAAAAAATTGGCCAAAGAAATTTTTCATGCGGGAAACATGATCATATCATCAATTTTTCATTACCCTTTGAGAAAATGGAATTGCCCACTATGTAATATTATATAATTCCAAGAAAATCTTCTGTATCCAATTAGCTGTAAAAACATAACCACTAGAAGGCAACCATGTGTAGCAAAATCTTTTAATCTTTGTAAATTTAAAGAAAAGTTTCCTTTAATATGTAAAGTAGTATTTCAAAAATTATCTTATAGTATACTATAAATAATAGTCTCCTTAAGCAATATAAGGATACAGGCCTTTTACATTCTTCTGCAAATAACTCTCAAGTGTAAATATGCATTAGAATCTTCCAAACCACCCTGGTTCTGTCATAAGACAATATGGGTGGCTAAGACTCTTTGTCCATGTTTACATATGTTCTGGGCTTCTATAGGATTTCTTTATTTGACCACAGATCAGTTTGCATCATATGAAAACTCTCCCCATATAAAACACAAGTACTGCGTCAAATGAGGAAAGCATCCTGGTAAATGCATAGTTACTTGGGAGTGCATTTCATGGTGGAGTACTTGCTGAGCATGTGCAAGGCCCTGGGTATCTCCAGCACCAACACCCCAAACAAACAAAGGGAGAATAATAAGACAGCTGTAGTTACTTATCACTTACCCATGAATACACAATCTAGGGGGAAAATCTGTTAGTGTTTAAACTTGATATGTACTCCAAATTCATGGTTCCTGCTGCAACAGTATTCAAAGGTAAGAGGTGATTGGATCATTTAGTGCTATATCCTCATCAGTGGATTAATCCCACTGATGGATTCAAAGCTTAGTGGGCTATTGGGAGGTGGTGGGCAATAGGAGGTGGAGCCTGTAGGAAGTAGCTCACAGGAGGCATGCTTTGCTTTTAAAGGCTATATGTTATCCATAGCTCCTTTCAGTCACTCTGCTTCCTGATTTCCATGAGGTGAGCAGCTTTGCGCTAATAGAATTTATCACCATGACGTGTCTCATGGGGGTGGAGGGGGGGGGGGAGCAGCAGAAACAACAGAGTAATATATCCATAGACTGAAGCCTACGAAACTGAAGCCAGGACAAACCTTTCATCTTAAGTTCCCTTATGATTTTTGTCACACTGATGGTGATTGTCTTATTGTATGGACATCATAAAGCATTTTTATGCACCTAGGCTTATATGATATGGGATAGCTTGTTGCTTCTACAGCTGCGATGAACAAAGCAACTCAAGATGAATCCAGACACGGGCAAAATGATACAGTCAAGAAACAAAAGAAATGTGATCTATGTGGCTGCCGGTAGACTGAGCAGCTAGGGCAGTAGTTCTCAACCTGTGCACTGCAGTCCCTTTGTGGGGCTCAAATGACTCTTTCCCAGGGCTCACATATCAGATAGCCTGCATAGCAGATATTTATGTTACGGTTCATAACAGGAGTAAAATTACAGTTATGAAGTAGCGACGGAACAATTTCAAGGTTGGGGGTCACTACAACATGAGGAACTGTATTAAAGGGTCACAGCTAGGAAAGTTGAGAACCCCTGTGCTAGACTAGCATAGCATACTGTTTTGTTTTTTAACATTGTGTGTGTATGTGTGTGTGTCGGGACTGCCACAGAAGATAACTCGTAATTGGTGCTCTCTTTCCACCATATGGGTTCCAGGGATAAAACTGGCAAGTACCTTTACCAACTAAGCCATCTCATAGGCCTGGCAGACTATTTTATAGTATAACATTTTGTTAATAAGCACACTCTAAAGCAATGGCAAAAGAATAGCATAGTAATAAATAAACTAGTAATACAGTCATTGTAATTATCAAATATGCACTATACCTAATTGTATGAATTACATTTTTATTTTTTATTTTTTTAAAATATTTATTTATTATGTATACAATATTCTGTCTGTGTGCATGTCTGCAGGCCAGAAGAGGGCACCAGACCTCATTACAGATGGTTGTGAGCCACCATGTGGTTGCCGGGAATTGAACTCAGAACCTTTGGAAGAGCAGGCAATGCTCTTAACCACTGAGCTATCTCTCCAGCCCCCTGAATTACATTTTTAATATGAGAACCCAGTATGTGGCCCAGGCTGGCTTCAGACTTTGAGTCCTGAAATCTGTCCTGAATCACGGCATCATAGGTGCTGTGACTGCAGGTGTGTGTAGCTGGTTTTTTTACTCCTTGATCCTTGGGGGCCCACCACCCAGCTTCCAAATAAATAGACAGAGACTTATTCTTACTTACGAATGGCTTGTTTCTAGCCAGCTTTTCTTAAATTATCCTACCTTTTGCCCCTGGGCTGTTACCTTTCTCTATTCTACATGTCTTTCTTTCTTACTCTGTTGCTGGCTGTGTGATTGGCCTCTGGTGTCCTCCTCCCCTTCCTCTTTTCTTGCTCCCCCTTCTCACTCTTCTCTCCTATTTATTCTCTCTGCCTGGCAGTCCTGCCTAGTTCTCTCTCCTGCCCACTCTCAGGTCAGGTTGTGAAAGCCAAGCCCAAAGTTTGCAGCCAGGAGATACATGACAAGGAACTGCATTCAACCTTCCTAGCACTCTAAAACGCCAATGCTTGTGCTGTGGCAGTCATTTTTACTTCGTTTTTTGTCTTAGTACTTAACATACTGCTTGTTCAAGGGCTTGCCAGCAGGCACAAATTCTTAAAGGAGCCACCTTTTTTCAGCCTTCTCAGGCTTTAGATGGATATTTGAGCCCCATGTTGGGTTCCAAAGTGTTGTGGGATATTTTATTCTCTTGACTTTTTGAGGGGCCCACCACCACTCAACTCCAAAATAAATCTCACATGGAGGCTTATTCTTAATTATAAATGCTTAACTTGACTTGTTTCTAGTCAACTTCTCTTATATTAACCCATTTATCTTTTCCCTCTGGCCATTTATTTATTTATTTATTTATTTATTTATTTATTTATTACTTCTGTGTATCTTTTCTCTTACTCTGTGGTTATCTGGGTGTCTGGGTAGCTGGGTGGTTGGCCCCTGATGTCCTCCTCTCCTTGTTCTCTTGCTCCTCTTTAATCTCCAAGATTTCTCCTTTTATTTATACTCTCTGCCTGCCAGCCCCACCTATCCTTGCTCCTGACTCACTATTGGCCTTTCATCTCTTTACTAGAACCATCAGGTGTTTTAGATAGGCATCGTAACACAGCTTCCAAGGATTAAACAAATGTAGTGTAAACTAAATTCATACACCTGAAAATAATATTCCCCAACATTTTTTTTGTTTGTTTTTTCAAGACAAGGTTTCTCTGTGTAACCCTGGCTGTCCTGGAACACACCCTGTAGGTCAGGCTGGCCTTGAACACAGAGATCTGCCTTTCTCTGCCTCTTAAATGCTGGGATTAAAGTTATGTGCCACTATACCTGGCTGGCCCCTTTTCTTTAAATATTCATTTATATGTTAATGTTATATAGCTATATATACTCCTAATTATATAAAACTACAGCCTGCTCAGTGTGTATGTTATTTGTATGTATATTATTTCAGAGCTGACCACTTTGTATTGGATAACCAATTGGGAGATGCTTCCCTGAAGAAGATGATTTCTCCCAGCCCTGAAAATTTCTTAAGTTGCCTGTAGTTCTTTTTAAAGAAACAGAAAAGTGTTATCTGGGTTTCTGTCCTGCCCAGTTCCTGCAATCGTTAAGTCCCAAAAAATCACACGGAGGTCTACATTAACTATAAACTGATTGGCCCATTAGCTCAGGCTTCTTATTAACTGTTATATTATTATTAACTGAATAATTAGCCCATTATTCTAGTATATGTTAGCCACACGGCTTGGTACCTTTTTCAGCGAGGCAGTCTCATCTTGCTTCTTCTGTGTCTGGGCCCGGACTATGTCCTCTTCCCAGAATTCTCCTGTTCTCCTTGACCTGCCTCTTCTTCTTGTCTTGTTGTCCCGCCTATACCTCCTGACTGGCTACTGGCCAATCAGTGTTTATTTAAAATATAATTGACAGAATACAGACCATTGTCCCACAGCAGAAAAGGGCTTCCACTTCTGTTTAGGATGTAGAAACTTGCAAGTGACTATGATCCTCATTGGACCATGTGATCTGAAGAAATTTCCCCCATCCCAAAATGCTGCTATGGTCCAATAACCTATACATATAGCAATAAATTCATGGGTAGATGTTCTAGGCTAAGTTTGACCAAATCGTAATCTGTGGCTTGGGAGAGGGCTCAATTGGTAAAGCTCTCGCTTTGCTAGCATAAGGACCGATTTCAGATGCCTAGAGCCCACATAAAAAGCCAGGCACAGTAGCATGTACTTATATCCCTGCGATGGTGAGATAGGATGCAGAGACAGAGCCTGTGAGAGCCAAAGTTATGTTTTAAGTTTTAATTACTGTGCCTAAGAGATCCATGAAATAAAAATGCCTCTAACCTATAAGCCCCTTGCCCAAGGACAGATACTCCCTGAAATGCTGGAAGCTGTTGTTCATATAAGATAACAAGTCACATGTTTCCACTTCCCTAAACAAGACTGGGTGTGTTGATTACATGTGAGTGGGAGGTACATAGGCAGGAAGTATGTTGTCTTCTGGGTTTGCCTTTATAAACACCTAGCCTATGTAGCTCGTGGCCATTTTTTGGGAACCCCAGTATGTATCTGTCCAGAGTCCATCATCCTGGCCATTATTCAGCTAAAGTTTGCTTCAAATTGGGCTCAAAATTGTGGTGGTAGGGGTCTGGAGAGATGGCTCAAAGGTTAAGAGCACTGGCTGCTCTTCCAGAGGTCCTGAGTTCTATTCCCAGCAACCACATGGTGTCTCACAACCATCTGTAATGTGTTCCGGTGCCCTCTTCTGGCACTGTAGTGCAGGCATACACTGTATACACAATAAATAAATAAATCTTTTAAAAAAATTGTGGTGGGGCTGGAGAAATGGCTCAGAGGTTAAGAGCACTGCCTGCTCTTCCAAAGGTCCTGAGTTCAATTCCCAGCAACCACATGGTGGCTCACAACCATCTGTAATGGGGTCTGGTGCCCTCTTCTGGCCTGCAGACATACACACAGAATATTGTACACATAATAAATAAATTTTAAAAAAAGTTTAAAAAAATTGCGGTGGTGATCATAGTCCTGCCTCTTGGGATTAACAAACCCTCAAATAAATGTGTAAGACCTGAGGAAAGTCACCTGAAGTTGACATCTCACCCCTCAACACATGCATTCAGGAACACCTCTCTCTCTCTCTCTCTCTCTCTCTCTCTCTCTCACACACACACACACACACACACACACACACACACACACGGCAATTTGTGGTAGTGTTGTTCCCATTCAGTGCACTGTAACTTGAGACTGCTTAGTGATTTAGAAGTTGTGAATGTGAATACCCCATTGACACATGATTGTTTTGCTGATCTCTAGAAAAACCAAGGACTGTCAAGGACTGTTCACATACTGGTGAATTTTTCATTAATCCTTTCTCCTAGATTTACAATCCCACAATAAAGTTGGGCTCACAGTGTAAAGCTACAACCAGCTGAGAAGTTTTCTGTAATGTGATAATAGCTTTCTCTGCTGACTCAATAACCCAGATCAAGCTGAATTAAAAAGTGAAAGACCAGGTATATTTGAGCAAATCAACTCCTGGGTGAGTCCTCCAGATCCCAGAGATTGGTGCGGGGGAAGGGAGAAGAAGGCAATTCACATGGCCCATCTGTACTAGGGGACTTAAGTACCCGGCAGATTCGGGGGCCATGACACATCCTCCACAAGTTGGGTTTCTGCCTAACTCTAATGAATAGGGTAAGGACTGGGGAGCTGGCAGCTTCAGGGGAGGAGCTGCCACTGCTTTGGGGTCTTTTCTGAGAGGGTAGGGTTTGGAGAGAAAGAAGTAGGGCCCTAGCTGGAGATTCCAGCTGAACACCAGCCACATCACATTTTAAATTTACTTCGCACTATTTTACTGAGTTTTCACAAATTGCTTTTGTGTTTCAGAAAGTTCCAGATGTTGGGGCCCCGTGGTCTTTATTGCCCACAGAAGCTTCATGGAAACAGAAGTATCTGTCACAATGGCCTGTAATGGACCGAGTTCAGTGTGTTTCATGCCTTTCTGTGTGCTGTCCCATAGAGAAGGTTTCCTGTGAATCTCCCAAATCCCTGCCACTTCACACCCTGAAATCAGGCTAATAACATCTGAGTCCATTTTAATATTAAAGTTCTCTTTTTTTGCTCTAATCTCATAAACCTTACGTTATCTTCTGTTAATTATCACCTATGACTTGTGAAAAAATTAGCAGTTTTTATGATTTTTAAAAAAAATCCTGCAATATCCCCCATAGAGCAGCTTCAGTGGTCCGGAGCTGCTCGTGTGGTGGGTCCCGTGGGCCCGCAGAGCAGCTAGTCCCAGGCAGAGACTGCTGCCGAGCGTAGCGGTTGCAAGTTCCCTGGGGGCAGGCAGACACATGGTGGGCGGGCAGGAGACAGAGACATGGATAGAAACAACATGTAGAGTGAGATTTAATATTTAATTAGGGGGTTATGGAGGGGAAAGGGAGAAGGGGGGGAGAGAGAGAGAGAGAGAGAGAGAAGAAAGAGAAGGGAAAGCAGGACACACACACACACACACACACACACACACACACAGAGGCACGCACACATGCCTGCCCGCCCACCAGCCAGGAGAGGACAGACAGAATCTAAGATGGCGATGAGAGGTCAGGGGTCACCGGGAGTGGGCGTGGCTTGCCTCTTAAAGAGACAGAAAACATAACAGCAGTTAGGCAGATAAGAATTAAAGGGGGGTGGGGGGCATGGCCAGGATGTAAAATAAACAGATGAATTTTTTAAAAAAGGATGAAAATGTATCCGTTCTGGTTGTATTTTATCGAAAGTTAATCATGAAGCATACTGGAAATAATTATTTGGTCTGGTGGGGCAGTATGAATTAGGTTCTCTGAAATGAAGTTAATAGATTAGTAGCAATCAGGAACTATATTTAGACCAGTGTGAATTCTCCAAGGTAAATGGTCTGAGGGAGTAGCATCCTGCTAGCTCTTCCTTTCCACGTCTCTAGCACATCCAGAGGCTAGTCTATACCAAAGCTCATAGTGCAGAAAAGATTCAGACCTGGAAAGAAATAATTGCCCAAAATATACCATAAAGAGATGTGATGCTCTGTCATGAAAGAATAAAAGGCCAGAGGAAATGTAAAGGAGAATATGAGCTGTTAAACCATGCAAGCTCATTCCCGGCTTCCGCTGCTAACATTTTGTTGGTCAGAGCATGTCATTATGCTAAACCGAAAGTTGACTCCATCCACCATGAAGTCATGGCAAGGATAAGGAATGCTACTTCTGTAACTTAGGAAGGAAAACTGTAGTAGCCCCCTCTTGACCACTGGGGAGATATTCCAAGACTTCAGAGCATGTCTGAAACTAAATGCTATCATGTGTATATATGAAAAGGTTTAATTTCTAAATTAGCTATTAAGGGAGATAAACAACTGTAGTGGATAATCTTCATCATCAACTCGATCAGCTCAACAAATGTCTAGTGGGCATAGTTATGCTTTTGTCTTTGGGCTGCATGCACTCCAAGCAAAATCATCGCTTATTAAAAGATGAAGATTTTTTATCATTTTATTTGAAAGATTTGTTTTTATTTTTTATTATGTGTGTGTTTGGGAGTTTATGTGCACCTGAGTGTGCCAACTTCCCATGCCACAGAGGGTATTGGATCCCCTGAAGCAGGAGTTACAGGCAGTTGTGAGTTGCCTGGGTGAGTCTTTGGAACCAAACTTAGGTCCCCTGCAGGAGCGGAATGTGCTTTTCACCACTGGACTACCTTTCAGGCCCCACCATTTTATTACTAGATTGCACAGTTGTGGAGTGTGAGCTCTGGAGATGACAATGTTGTCATATCTCAGTGTCGAAAGGTTGGACATGCTGACTGGGGCATTATTGGACACACACACCTTTAGTGTATCTGTGAGGGCATTTCCATGGAGGATCAGTGGAGGGTAGAAGATGCACTGTAAATGTGAGGCATACCATCTCATGGGCTGGGGTTCTGGACTGAATATAAAGGGAAAAAGGACTTCAGCTTAGCCCCAGCATTCCTCTTTCTGTGCTTCCTAGTCTTGCCGGATGTGAGTCAGCAGCCCCCAGCCCCTGCTGCCACAGTCTTGAGTTTCTCCCACTGCAAAATAGACTGCATCCTAAAACTGTGAGGCAAAATAGGTCTTCCCTCCATCATTTACTACACCATCAAGAAAAGGGATTAGTGGGGGCTGGAGAGATGGCTCAGAGGTTAAGAGCATTGCCTGCTCTTCCAAAAGTCCTGAGTTCAATTCCCAGCAACCACATGGTGGCTCACAACCATCTGTAATGGGGTCTGGTGCCCTCTTCTGGCCTGCAGGCATACACACAGAAAGAATATTGTATACATAATAAATAAACATTTAAAAAAAAAGAAAAACATGTGAACCATGAAGATGAAGACAAATGAAATTTAAAAAAAAAAAGGGATTAGTGCGGTGACATACTTAAGCAGAAGATTTCATCTCATGCAAGGTCTCCCTATTGCCTTCTCGGGACTCTAGCCTCCTGGGCAGGTTGTCTTGTGGTTCTGGTTGTAGAATGTGGTGCCTTCCTTTTCCAAGCCTTCACCACTTCTGCTGTTTCCCACTCTTACACCCTCTCCGTTCCTTCTCACTGCAGTCTCCCCCCCCCCCCCCCCCAGCAGCACAGATGTTAGCCATGCGTATTAGCTCCTCAGTCTCTGGTAACAAGGCTCTGTTACAAACCTTTTCTTATTTAATTACCTATCTCTCCCTAGGTGATCTTCCTGAGGTTGGGAATCTCATGCCATTTCACTGTCTTGTCTCCAGCACCTAATGTGCCTCGCATATAGGAGTACACATTTTGTTTTTATTCAGTGAGCATGTATGCAGCTAGGAAAAGAACGAAGGGCACGGTGAAAGAAATTTCTTTTGAGCAGGCTACTGTACAGAAATGCCTTTAAGTCTTATGAAAATGTGATATATGTACAGCCCAGGCATTTTCCAAAGGCTTCTCTGTTTTCTGCTGTTTATTCTCATTATACAAATCTTTCTTTTGTTGGGCTTTTATGCTCCACAAACTACATTTCAAGACAGCCTGCAGATTCCCCATGTAGTCTGAAGAGAGACTTTTTTCCTGTGGCTATAAGAAGACAGAACCGGATTGCTAATGTCTGCAGCAATTCAAAGGATACATCCTGAATAATGATCAGCTCTTATGGCTGACTGGATGCCAAGGAACAACAGCATGTCCCCCAAGGGGGAGTGGCAGGTTCCTGTCTTTGTAGGCTACAGTGCTCCAAGTTATTTGTTTATGGCCAGAAGACTAATTGCTAATCAATGTGTTTCTGAGTGAAAAGGGGGCCCAGATGCTACATGCTAATTTCCTTTGTGAGCGGGTGTCAATTTATGCGGCTCTAGCTTGAAGGCTGGAAGAGTCAATCAGTCACACCTGACTACTTGCTCTGCAGGAAAAGATGAACAATAATGTTTTCTCTCTGCAATTTGAGGAAGAAAATCTCATTAGAACAGAAACCAGTCCTAGTTCCCAGTGAAAGGCAGAGAAGGCCAACTGATGAAGGATCTGAAAGTGATGGCTTGCTGGTGTGAAGTAGGGGTAGGGAGTTGGGGGAGGGGGAAGTCCTGGAAGAGACCCTGCTCTTCCAGGGTCCCAGCATATGGATTTGTTTACTTCAGGAGGAAATCACCAGCTGAGGCCCACACTCTTGCATCTCATTGAAGATTTTGATGATGAAGAAAAAGTCTTTTTTTTTTTTAATGAGAAATTAGACTCAAGTTGTATAGGCTTAAAATATTGCTGCTAGTAATTGGCTAGGTTTAAGGATACAGGATTTCACAATTAGATTCTCATTTAAGAAAAAGCACCATGCTTTATTTAGAAAATTAGTTATTAGTCAAAGTGGATTTGCTTAAGAAGCCTAGACTATTTGGATTCATTTCACATCAATATCTTCTAGGAGCTAGATTTTTAAATTGAAAGAGAAATATAAGCAAACATAATAGCATATTTAATGAACTGCTCGAACAACCAGGAAAATCCCATCCTGGCCAAACTGTAAAGCAGAAATTGCTACTGAAGGAGTCGAATGATTTCCATTTCCCACCAAAGTCGCAATCATTGTAGGTAATCATTAACAGAGTAAGGCACTTACTTATTTTTTATTTTCTGATTTTCTTCTTGTATAATCCCAGCTTTCTTTAAAAATTTCTCTGACTTTTCTGATTAACTTAAAGCTGTGGTTGGCAACATGGAATCAGTTGTTTCTCAAATCCCTTTGTGTTGAGTATGTGTGATGTGGGAGTCCCCTCTGTGTGCTGAATAAATTAATTAATGAATAAAGAAACTGCTTTGGACCTATAGCAAGGCAGAACTTAGGTAGACAGGGAAAGCTAGACGGAATGCTGGGAGAAAGGAGGGCAGTCAGAGAGAAGCCATGGAGCCACCAGAGACAGACCCAAAAAACTTTAGCCAGTAAGTCACAGTCACGTGGTGATACACAGATTTGTAGTGAGGATGCAAGCAGGCCAGCTTTTCATCCCACCCAGCTCCCGCATGGTTAGCTTTACACCAGAAATAAGAACACACAAATTGTATTCATTTAAACACTGCCTGGCCCATTATATCTAGCCTCTTCTTTGTTAACTCTCATATCTTGATTAACCCATTTCTAATAATGTGTGTAGCACCACGAGATGGTGGCTTACCGGGAAAGATTTAGCATGTCTGACCTGGTGGCTGGCTCCATGGCTGCTTGCTCAGAGAGGAGAGGCATGGCGATTGCCTCACTGCCCTCTTCCTCCCAGCATTCTGTTCTGTCTACTCCACCCACCTAAGGGCTGGCCTATCAAATGGCCAAGGCAGTTTCTTTATTAACCAATGAACTCAACACAAAACAGAAGACCCGTCCACATCACAGATTAATAGAAATGGGTTAAATAAATATTTAAGAGTTAGTCAATAAGAAGCTAGAGCTAATGGGCCAAGCAGTGTTTTAATTAATATAGTTTCTGTGTGGTCATTTTGGTTCTGGGTGGCCAGAACAAACAAGTGCCCCCCTTTCTACATATGTGTGTTCATGTATGTGTTGGGATGCTAAAACAAACATTTCTTTTTTTAATATTTATTTATTATGTATACAATATTCTGCCTGCCTGTATTCCTGCAGGCCAGAAGAGGGCACCAGACCTTATTACAGATGGTTGTGAGCCACCATGTGGTTGCTGGGAATTGAACTCAGGACCTTTGGAAGAGCAGGCAATGCTCTTAACCGCTGAGCCATCTCTCCAGCCCTAAAACAAACATTTCTAAAGAGAATTTGGAAATTGTACTTTATTTATTTATTTTTGTTTTTTCAAGACAGGGTTTCTCTGTAGCTTTGGTGCCTGTCCTGGAACTAGCTCTTGTAGACCAGGCTGGTCTCGAACTCACCAAGATCCTCCTGTCTCTGCCTCCCAAGTGCTGGGATTAAAGGCATGTACCACCACCGCCTGGCTGGAAATTGCACTTTAAAGGCCTGAACAGGGATGTGGAGAACTCTTTAGATTTATAATTAGTTCTGTCCAAATTGTATATACCTCATTCTTTGTGTTGTGACCCTTTATTTCTCAATGATTTCAATGTTTTGCCTTCAATTTCTCAACAGAAGTGTTTGAATGTGATAAGGGCCTTGGGGTCTTTTCCTTTGCACATTTTGTCACCTATTGGATGTTGGCTGAGATTTCTGTTCTGCCCAGTCCCATAGTCGTTCAGCCCCAAAGAAACACACAGAGGCCTACATTAATTATAAACTGGTTGGCCTATTAGCTCAGGCTTCTGATTAGCTCGTTCTTATATCTTACATTAACCCATTATTCTTATCTGTAGGAGCTGCCGGCTGAGTTCCTGCCACCTGGCTCCTGGCCTCCTGGCTAGCTTATGCCCCAAAATAATTACACGGAAACTGTATTCTTTTAAACACTGCTTGGCCCATTAGTTCTAGCCCCTTAATGTCTAATTCTCATATCTTGCCTAACCCTTATTTAGTAATCTGTGTAGTACCAGTCTTACCGGGAAAGATTCAGCATGTCTGACCTGGCGGCTTGCTTCATTGCGTCTGCCCTGGAGAGGAGAGTCATGGTGTCTGCCTTACTTCCTCTTCCTCCCAGCATTCTGTTCTGTTTACTCCACCCACCTATGTTCTAACCTATCAGGCCAAGCAGTTTCTTTATTAATTAACCAATGAGGGCAACAGATTGATATATGACACTCCCACATCACTTATCTATGTTAGCCACATGGCTTGGCACCTTTCATCAATGAGACATTCTCATTTTGCTTCCTCTCTGTCTGTGTGATGACTGTAGGCTGACCTTTCCTCTTCCCAGAATTCTCCTGTTCTTGTCTTTACTTTCTGCTTGGTTGCCCCACCTATACTTCCTGCCTGGCTACTGGCCAGTCAGTGTTTTGTTAAAAATAATACAAGTGACAAGATAAAAGATCATTGTCCCACAGCAATTGGAGAGTGAACTACTCAAAAAATGGGACTTGTTCAATAGTCAGATGAGACTGAACAGGGCAGAGCCTGGGTAAGGAGGCAGGGTGTTTCAGAAGACAGAATCTATAGGATATACAGATATAAGACAGTTTATTAGGGTTAGGAATTCTTGTGGTTATAGAGGCGAAGGAGTCCCACAGCAGGCCTCCTGCAAGATGGAGACTTGAGGGTGTCTGAAAGGCCCTGAACCTTACAGTGAAACTATCAGTTTAAGGCCAAAGTCACTAGAAATCGATAGTGAGGGGGTGCATGGCAAGCTATTCATATATATTTTAGTATTTAAAGGCCAGAGAATATGGAGCCCTAATGTCCAAAGGCAGGAAAGAAAAGGATATCCAAGGTTTAGGAGACAGAGGTAACGTCACTCTTCTGTGTCTAGGTGTCCAGCTTTTTGTATAATATCTTCTTATATTAAGGGTATATCTCTACTTCATTCATTCCCAAATCTCTGGAAACAACCTTACAGATATACCCATAAACAGTGCCTCACCAGTTCGCTTGGTATTTTTAGTCCCCTTGACACCTAAGGTTAATGCCACACAAGAAAGTGATGGAAGTGGACGTCGCAGTCTGTGTGTAGCGGGTGAAAGGAACTGGAAGGCAATGTGCTGGAAGATGGGAAGTGGCTTTTCCATAGCATTTCCAGAACCTCAGGAAGAAGTCCTGGAAAAGCATTTCCATGGTAGCCGATCTGCTGACCATGCTTTCACACACACCCAGTGCCACTTTTCCCAGGCTTTTCTCTACACTAGTGACACTGCCAGTACCCTTCCCTTAGAGCTCTTGTAAATGATTATAAGCCCCATCGCTCCCTGGGAATTTTCAGTACGTTAGCTAAGAGAGAGAAACACACATGGTCAGCAATAGTTGGGAAAGTTCAGTTTGTCATCCCCCCACAACCAGGTGGGACATATCTCTACAAATCTAAGTCAAACCTACATTCTGTCGAGCATCAAGAACTTGGAGAAGCCAGTCCTGAAATAGAAAACCAGTTCCTTTAAGCTCAGTGACTCAGTTCTTCCCAGTTTCTTAGGCTTTCCAATATTCTCTAAGAGTTCAAACTAGACTTAACAATATTCTGAATATGTTACGGTTTATGTTTACGAACTAAAAGGTTCATGGTTCACAGCTAGTGTTTTCAGAGAGGTGACTCTATCATCAGGGCTGACCTAGTGAATGAAATTGTCCATTGTTGAGGTCATAGTTAAATGGGCTTTTAGGAGGGGGGGTATGTGACAGGAGGAAGTATATGATTGAAGGGACTCTGGGTCTTTTATAATACTCTCTGCCTTTTCTGTGCCTTGAGCTGAGACACTGTAATCCACCCCATGATCCTTATTATCATGACATTTTGCCTCACTGCACACAGGTTGAGAAGCTACAAGTGATTGTGAACTCAAACTATGAAAGCTTCTGACTTTGAAATCATTTCCCTCAGGCATTTGTCACCTCAATGAAAAGAATAGCAAATACAACAAAGGAGAAACCTTCCAGACCGGAGTAGGTCTCATTGTCTTTTGTAAAGGGAATGAAATACAACATCAAATAGAATTCTGTGTCTCGATTCCGGGTATGCTAGATTCTTCTCTCTCATTCATACCTCTGATTCTTCCAACTAGAAATTATTTTTTAGATTTAAAAGATTGTGCGCATGCATGCCTAGCTGCCTGCATGTGTGCATGTGTGCGTGCCAATGGCATGTGTATGGAGGGAATACATGTTGGTTCTCTCCTTACATTAGGTGGTTTCTAAGGCTAGGACTCTGATTCTGAAGCTTGGTTGCTTACTCCTTTTCCTGTTGAGCCACCTCCCTAGCCTGAGAAATTATTTCTCCCATCCAAGTACGAACCGGGTCCAGCCCTGCTTAGCTTCCAAGATCAGATTCGATCTGGCAGGTTCAAGGTGGTATGGCCATAGACGAGAAATTATTTCTAATACCCCTTCAGTGGCTATAAAAGCCTTAGGGCAGCCCTGGGTTTGATCCTCAGTGTAACAACACAACAGCATGCAAAACTCAGGGGAGATTTGACTGACTAAATTTGCATAGCTACTCCAGAATATGTACTGGGTTGAACCTTTCAGTGTTAATCATCTATTCCTAGATTATAGCTGAAAATGAATTTTCACTTACTGACTTAACAGTTCTTTTATTTTTTGTGTGTATTGCTGTGGATTGAACCCATGACCTTGCATATGCTTGGCAAGTACTGTAGCACCGAACTATATCCTCATTTGGACTTTTCATGATATCCTTTCTCCTTACAAGAGAGTATGAATGTTGGGAGCTGTGAACCTCCAGATCCTGAATTTCTTGTAAACAACTTGTTTTCCCCTGATCTGAGTGCCTACAGCTGCTCTGAGCAGTAGACCCTCAGGAGTTCCTGATGGCAGGGGAGTGGTTTCTGGTATGTTTGGCTGGGGCATGGCTATCCCTATATAAGCTGCCCCTGGACACAATAAAGGGGGCATTCTTGGGGCATTCCTGTTTCAAAGATGACCTGTGTCTGTCTGTGAGTCTTTGTGTGTTTCAATCAACATCCCCTTGCCCGGTTCACGAACTACGGTATGGTGGGGCATTGGGCGCAGATGGGTGTCATGCACCACATATAAAAATTCTTAAAGGAAGTGAAATAGCTCACTAAAATGAATCCATCTCAGAGTAAAGGAATGTGTATGTGATTGAGAAGCTAAAGACGGGACTCTGCAAATGACATTTCTGAGTTGCTAGCTGTCCCCGTTAGGCTTTGTGTAGAAGAGCACTAGAGATTATAGGGCTGAACAAAGGACAACAGACTTTCTGTATTCTGATGGAATCTGAATGGCATAGTCCGTGTTTAAAAGTAGGAACAGAAGCCGGGAAGCATTCTAGGAGTTTGACTGAGATCTTCAATCCAAAGGTGGGCTGAGAAGGTAACTGCTCTAGAGTATGACTGTTTTGAATAGCCCAAGATCCAAAATGAAAAGCCCACTTCAAGTAATTAAGAGATTTCCCTCCAAATCTAATTACCCCAATGACCTGACAGCAGGCATTGGAGAAGCAAGTCTCTAAGTATTTGGGAGTGACAGACAGTGGGTAAACTGGTCTCCACAGATGGCTTCAACAGTTCCTTTCCCTTCCGCCACACACATACCACTGTAAGATTCATTTTCCCCTCCTCGTCTAATCTGTTGCATATCTGGCTTTATGTTGAAAATCTTGGATTCTTTTTAGTTTAGTCATTGCCTTAGTTTTATTTCTGGCTGTGCTGACAAACTCCCCTAACAAAGCTTCAGGGAAGAAAGAATGCATGAACACGTGTGCGCTTGTTAGTGCTTATCTGGTTCTTGCCTTAACTCTGTCCAGGGTGCAGTCCATGAAATGGTGCTGTCCACATTCAGGGTGGGGCCTTCCCACCTCACTTAAGCCTATTAAGAAAATCCTTCTCAGGCGTGCTCACCGGCTAACACAAGTGATTAGAGTGAGTGATTAGAGATTGTTTCAACTTAATAAAAACTACCCATCACAAAGAGCCCTGAGCCAAGCCATGCTGCTGGTAGGGGGTGGGCAGGACTCAACCAGGAGCAGCCTGGGCTCTCTAGCCCAGGGTTGCAACATAGCAAAAGCCACAGTTCCTCACCCTGCCATGCAGCTGGGGGGAGGGAGGACAGGACTCAACCAGGAGCCATGTGCTGGGGGTGAGTGGGTGGGTGGGTTGGACACCATTATGGTGAGCAAGTACAGGGTAGGGAGGTGTATTAGGATTCAGGCATTATGCTGGCCCCTTTCACCTGGCAAGAGAAACCCAGGCAATACTCTGGCCAATACAGGGTCCTTTGTGACTACAGTATAATGTCACTATGTAGTCTCTAGGCAGATGCAAAGAGCCCTTTAAGAGACAAGCTCCGCCCACTCCCCCTCCCTCCCACTGATCTTCTGAAGAGCCGGTCAGTCTTTGCCTCTTCTTCCTCTCTGTATTTCTCTCTCTCTCTTCCCTCCCCAAGTTCCCTTTATCCCAATAAAACTCCCACATAAATTCTGCCTGCCATGGCATGTCTGTCCCTCACCCGCCGCTGGGCTCTTACTGTAATGGATTGCTGCGGATCCCTGGCGGCGGCACGCAGCAGAAACGGTGCAGGTCCCCAAGCGGTGGCAGCGGCAGGCCATGTGGTGGCAGGCAGCGGGCCCTGAGAGCAGTCAGTCCCAGGCAGGGAAGTGCTGCAGGTCCCTGAGCCTTGGCTGGTCCTGGGCAGGGAGACACATGGCAGAGGGAGATGGCGGCGGCAGGCAACACGAGACCATGCTGCAGGTCTCCGAAGGTGGCTGGTCCCGGCAGCGAGCCATGTGGTGGCAGCGGGCGGGCGGGCGAGAGACAGACGGATAGGCACACCATGCAGAGTGAGGGAGAAGGGGAGAAGAACAGAGAGGGGGAGAGAGAGAAGGGAGAGACCGAAGCTGTCTCTCCAAGAACTCTGGCAGGAAGCTCAACAGCAGCCTGCCTCAGCAGACGGGGGAGTGGGCGTGGCTTGTCTCTTAAAGAGACAGGACAATCATTACACTTACCTGCTGCCCGGCCCCTTGACCTGCCAAGGCCCCTCTCCTGCCAACCGTTTTACAAGGTGGAAGAGAGGGAAGTGGAGCTCTTTAGGGCTAAGAAGAAAGGCAGATCTGAAGAGGTGAGGGCGGAGAGGGACAGGCTAATATGAATGGCCTGCTTGCCACATGAGCCCAAGGTCGTGTCTAGGCCTGGGCTACTGCCAGGGTCCAATATTGATCCGAGTTCCGAAGCAGCTAAGGGGTGAGTTGCTGTCTGTGACAGAGTCCTGTAGTCTGGGCCACCACCACCACCTGATGCTGCAGCATGGGGGGGGGGCATGATGATCTGAGTGGCCTGTCTGGGGACCTGGTGTCATCTGGGCCAGGGCTGCTGCTGAGGGCTACATCTGGGTCCATGGCCGTACCTAATGTTCCTAAATCCCCGGGCGGTTCCCCGAGCAGCTAGTGGCGGGAAATGGGTCCCAGGTGCTGAACAGTGGAGCAGCTCGTGGCGGGAAATGCTGGCGAGTCCTGAGCGGCTGTAGGCAGGCAGCCAGCTCTGCAGAGACGGTTGTGGGTCCCTGCAAGATCCCCGGGCGGTTTACGAGCGAGCGGTGGCCCATCCCGGGCGGGCTGGTCCTGCCATGCAGCCGGGAGAGCCAAGCGGGCGAGTGTAAACAGGTGGCGGGTAAAAGGCACATAGACACAAAATAGGCATAAAGCTAAACATTTATTACAGGAGAGAGACAGAGACCGAGACACAGGCGTGCACGCCAAAAGGGGTTAGTAAGACAGCTTCAAGATGGGGGGGCGGGGTTGGGGAGGGAAAAATCACTGGGAATGGGCGTGGCTTGTCCCTTAAAGGGACCAGAGACCAAAGAATAACACTAACAAGTCTGTGTTGCTGTCCATAACTCCTGATACATTCAAAGGCCACGCCAGTGTTATAGGTATGGATTGCCACCTAGGGCCATGTTGGCATCTGAGGGCCATGCTGCTGTGGAGTCCATGCTGAACCAAGTGGCGTGGGCTAACACCTAGCTATGGTGACAGGAGTTCTGGCTGGTTCTGGGTCCATGGCCCTACTACAGTCTGGGTCTGTCCTGATGTCTGTGGCCCAGGGTGCCACCAAAGGCCACATGGATTTCTGGGTCTAGGCTGAAACCTGTGGTCATGCGGGTGTCCAGGGGTCTTACCGCTGCCAGAGTCATGCTGATCTAAGTGGCCTGCACTGACACGCTGACACTTGGGGCCATGCTATCTCCCAGTCCGGCATTGTTGCCCAGGGCCATACCTGGGTCCGTGGTTCTGTGGCAGCTAGGACCTGTGCTGATGTCCATGGCCTGTGTTACCAGGGGTTACAGGAACCATGCCTGTTTACATCAGAGGGCCATACTGAGTTGGCCACGCCCCCCCCCCACTGGCCCTGTCCCTCACTGGATACTGAAGCAGGACAGCTGTTCCCCTCCACTGCAATCAGGAAAGATGGTCTCACCCCTCGCCATGGGCATGCATCTTACCCTCTTGTCAGGGACTCCAGTGAGCTGGCCCTGACGGTCTAAGAGCAACATTGCTGACCCTGCTCTTCCTCAATGTTATGGTTTTCTGTCTCTTTAAGAGACAAAGCCATGCCCACTCCCTCCCCCATCCGCTGAGGCAGGCTGATCTTCAGCTTCTGGCCTGAGTTAGCTCTCTTTTCCATCTTCCTCTCGGAGAGGCAGCTTCGCTTCTGCCTCTCTCCCCATTTCTCTGCTTCCCCTTCTCTCTCTCTCTCTCTCTCTCTGTCCCCCCTTCCCCCTCCATAATCCCCTGAATAAACATTCAACCTCACCCTGCATGTCGTGTCTATCCATGTCTCTGTCTCCTGCCCGCCCGCCATGTGTCTCCCTGCCTGGGACCAGCCACTGCTCAGGGACCAGCAGCCGTCTCTACCTGGGGCCCACTGCCTGCTGCCACATGGCCCGCCACCACTGCTCTGAGACCAGCAGCTCTCTGCCTGGGACTGGCTGCTCTCAGGGCCTGCTGTCTGCCGCCACATGGCCCGCTACCACCATTTGGGACCTACAGCATTTCTGCTGCCTACTATCGCGGGGATCTTGCAGCATCTTTTAAAAAAAGAACAACACTCATTTGATATGTGGTGGCAGGGTGAGGAAAAGAAGCCTCCCCCAACCCCTTGCTACCTATGGCAGGTGAGTGGACTTTTATGAATGCTGCAAAATCCCCGGGGCGGTTCCCTAGCGGCCCACCCAAGATCCCCGGGCGTTCCCCAGCAGCTAGTGGCAGGAAATGCTGGCGTCCCCAGTGCCCTCAAGGCAGGGGCGGGAGGGCAGAAGAAAGAGACATGGATAGACACAACATGTTGAATATTTATTCAGGGAGTTATGAAGGGGGAAGGGAGTGGCAGAGAGAGAGAGAGAGAGAGAGAGAGAGAGAGAGAGAGAGATCCAAGATGGCCACGAGAGGTCAGGGGTCGCCAGGAGTGGGCGTGGCTTGTCTCTTAAAGGGACCAGGGACCAAAACCATAACATTCCCGGGTCTATTTTATAATAAAAAGCAGGCGATTAGACACTAGCCCTGGGATCATGAGAGTTGGAGAACTAGCCCTGTCCCTCGCCCACTGCAGCACTGGAGACAGCAGGCCCTGTACCCCACCTGGGCAGCACACTAAAGCTGTTGTCAGGGGCACAGGTAAGCCCGACCTGAGGGCCTGAGAGCAGAAGAGCTGACCCTCCCGCTTCCTCATATGCTCTGTAGGGCAACTGAGAGGGCTCTGCACCTTGCCTGGGCAAGACAAGAGCTAGCCCTGGTTGGTTTGAGTGTGGGTTAACCGGACCCAGGGGCCTGAAAGCAAGAAAACTGGCCCCGCTCCTTGCTGCAGGCTGCATTGGGTGGCTTGGCTGAGGTAGTGCTGGAGAGCTCACCTGGGTGGTGACAATGGGAGAGAGTTAGCACCCAGTGTTGTTCCGTTTGGAAACTACAGCTCCCAGATTCCTCCTGGATTACGGATACCTGCGCGTGCGGGCGCGCACAGGTGCAGGTCATTTCTCCCAGATACCCTAGCGCTTCTCGTTAAAAAGCGAGCTTCCACGAGGTCTCGCTCTCTCTTGCCCTTTACCCTTGTGTGTCTTGCACACCCATCCCTTATCGTGTCCCCCTTCCCCCCATTAAAGTGCACCCACGTGGGAGCCGCGTGTCTGTGTCTCCTTTGGTGTGTCTTATCTGTCCTGTGTTTGTCTACACACACACCCGCTTTAAAAGAATAATACCCAGGTCCAGAATCAAGGTTATGAGTTGACCCATCCCAACATCCACCTCATCTCTGAACTGTTGGAGCATGAGAAGGATGCACCTATAGATCCCAAATTGCAGGATTCTCATGACACAGGACAAGAGGATATCCAAGAGGAACCTCAGAGAGAGTCCATTATCCATGGTGTAGAAGAAGCGAGCCTTGAACCAGACTCATGGGAGTGAACACTCGCGAGAGAAGACGAAAGGGCTAAAGGGTGAATTGTATGACAGACCAGGCCACACTACAGCTTCCACGATGATATTCTTCTCCTTTTTTGTTTTGTTTTGTTTTGCTGATGTGGGATTCCCCTCTGTATGCTATGAATATGTTTTATTACCATTGATTAATAAAGAAGCTACTTTGGCCTATGGTAGGGCAGAATGTAGCAAGACAGGAAATCCAAGCAGAAACAGAGGAGGAAAGAAGGTGGAGCCAGGGAGATGCCATGTAGCTGCCAAAGGAGAAAGATGCTAGAAGCTTACCTGTAAGCCACAGCCTTGTGGTAAAATATAAAATAATAGAAATGGGTTAATTTAAGATGTATGAGTTAGCTAGGACTATGCCTGAGCCGTTTGCCAAGCAGTGTTGTAATTAATAGAGTTTTGTGTGATTATTCAGGTCTGGGAGGCCAGGAAACAAAATCACAGTCTCTGTTTACATTTTGCTTTAGTTTGCTTTGTTCTGTTTGTGTTTTCTTTCAAATTTTGCTTTGGTTTTGGAGGGAGGTTGCAAAGGCAGAGTGCAGATGCGGGGTGGGGGGGGAGACAGACAGGAAGATGGGTGGGATCAGGATGCATAATGTAAAATCCACAAAGAATCAATAAAAGTTTGAAAACAGCTGGGCAGTGGTGGTGCACGCCTTTAATCCCAGCATTCCAGAGGCAGAGGTAGGTGGATCTCTGTAAATTCAAGGCCAGCCTGTTTTACAAGATCGAGTTCCAGTGAAAGACCTGGATAAATCCAGACCCTCCCAGTAGGAAAAAACAGAGCCAAAAATCTAAGCAGGGAGAGAAGAATCAGAAATCTAGGATTACCCAGTTCAGTTTCAGGAACTAGCTGAAGATAAAGTTAGATTGTAACCTTGAGTATAATCTTGAGAAACAGGGAGTTTCCCCCTTGTGGTCATTACTGGTATTTTCAGAATTTTCTGTGACGCCCTCCCTACCCCTTTCGGATTACTAGGCTGTAGTTTCTTCCTTTAAAAACCCCTTCTCCCGGTCACTCAGGGTCGAACTCCTCCCCTGCGTGGATTATGAGTCTCAGCCCCAGTGTACTGGTACCTGTCAAATAAACCTCGTGTGATTACAGCAAGGATGGTCTCTCGTGAGTTACTGGGGAGGTTGTGTTATCCCAAGACTTGAGTGAGAGTCTCCCTACACTGGGGGTCTTTCACCAGGACAGGCTCCAAAGCTACAGAGAAACCCTGTCTCAAAAAACCAAAACCAAAACAACAACAACAAAAAATGTTTGAAAACAAAGAACAAAAACCTGCCCATCACTGTCATCAAGAATACTGGAAATTGAGGCATCCTCCTCTTTGTATATTTTCTTCTCGTATGTACTCGTATAACTCACAGTTACTGTACTGTGAGACACCGCATTGAGAAGCCGCGTGAAGGAGAGCTGAGGTATATGGGTCAGTGCTGCTTGCTGAGAAGCCACTAGACAGCCAGAATTTACCAAAGAAGTCAGATAACTGCAACTCCAGATAACATACGGGGCAGAAGAACCGCTCACTAAAGAACTCATGAAAAAAAAAATGGCATTGTCATTGCTTGAAGCCACCAGGGTTTGGAGTGGGTTGTATGCAAAAAGAGAGAACTATAACAAACAGCCCCATTTCCAGACACGGGGCGGCTATGGTTCCTAAGAAGAAACTTGGCCCTGCATTCCTAAGTGGTGGTCGAAGTAGCTGAGAAAGAACGTTAACGCTGGCATCAAAGCGTTTGGTTTAGGCTATTACAACAAGGGGGAAAATGTGATTATACCATCAAAGTTTAAGAAGGTCCTAAGGTCTTTCACTGGGCTCCCTGGGAGTTGGGAGGTGAAGCCTTTAGACACCGAATGGAGGGAGGCAGCAAAGACAATGGGCTGAATTGTCCAGACACTGGTAGGAAGTCCTGGGGTGAATGAAGGCAGAGAGAAGGGAGGGTGGAGCAGGAGTCAGAGAGCAAATGATGATAAGTGACAAGTGCCACTGACAATGAGAGCCAGAAAGAACAGGTGAGAAACTCGGCCAGGCGCTGGCTTGTCTTTGGAAGGAAGATCCACGAGAAATCCTGGTAGCAGAAGGGCAGAGACGTTTACTATGGGTTGCTTAGTGTGCAGTAGTTGTTATAAACGTTCTATGGAAATCACTACAAAATGGAAAGAGAAATGAAACATTCACTGAAAAATATTTCTATGGATAGAAAGGAGGGCAGTCGTGAGCCAGACCGAATGTTAATTTGCCTCCCTTCTTTCTTCTTAAAAAAAAAAACACCTTTTTATTGCTTCTTTGTGGATTTCACATCATGCATCCCGATCTCATTCATCCCCCCCATCCCTTAGTATCCATCCTCTCTGCCCTTGCAACCTCCCCCCCGCAAAATAAAATAAAAATGTAGAGACAAACAATAAAAAACAAAACGAACAAATATAAACCAAATAAAACAAAATCTTGGTGTGGAAACAGTAGTGTGGTCCCGCCACAGTAGTCACACCGCACACCCTTGCTTGCAAGTGTTCGTTGCAATGAGTCATTGGTCTGGTTTGAGGCCCCTGGCTTCTGCTACATTATTGATACTGGGCCCTCACTGGGACTCCTTGTTAGTCTGGGAGCCTAGGCCCCAGTCCCTGGCATCTATCTCAGCCCCCAGAGGGATCAGGACTGGCCTCCTGGGATTTGAAGTCCAGACCAGGTCTGGAGGGCTGAGATAGATGCCAGGGCCTAACACTCCTCTTGTCTATTCTGTTCTTGCCTGTGTCATGGAGAGCCTGCAGCTCTGAATCTGCCGAGCTGGCCCCTTCACAGCTTCCAGCAGTCCATAGATGGAGTGGATGTTGGGGTGGGCCAACTCGTAACTCTAGTTCTGGGCCTGGGTGATAGGTGGCTCGGCCAGCCTGTCTGCTTTGTCTCGTCGTCACCACCTGGCGGGCTCTCCAGCACTGCCCTGGCTAGCTTACACAATGAAGCAGGCAGCAAAGGGCTGAGGGCCGGTTCTACTCTCAGGTCCTCAGCCCTGGTTTACCTACACCCAGACCGCCAGGGCCAGCTCTACTGTTTTGCCCAGGCATGGTGGTGGTGTGGGGGCACTCTCCTGAGTGCTGCCTTTGATGAGGGTCAGTTCAACTCCCCCATTCTCATGCCCCCACGGGCAGATCTCCTGCCTGCTGCAAGTGGTAAGCGGGGAGGGGGAGGTCCATCTTTCCCTCACCTAAGCCACAACATGGCTTATGGGAGGGCAGGCCAGCTTTCCTGTTTTCATACCCTCAGGGCTGGTTCACCTCTAAGCCCCCAGCAACAGGGTCAGCTCTTCTGTGTTGCAGCCAGTGAGCAGTAGAACAGGCAGGGAAGGATGGGGGAGGGGGAGGGATCTCTCTCTCTCTCTCTCTCTCTCTCTCTCTCTCTCTCTCTTTCTCTCTCTTTCTCCCCTCCCCCACCCATGACACCTCGCGACAGAAAGATAGTGGTTGCCTCGGTTCTTAACACATCAGTTTTTGGTTCTTTTATTCATTACCCCCTTCCAGGAATTGTGTGGGTGTCCAGAAGGAACAGAGGGACTTGTATTCATAAACAAATTAGTATGGTATTAAAAACAGCTCAGTAGTTTGGGTAGTTTGGGCATGTAGATCCATGGTAGAGTGTTTGCTTGGCATACGTAGCTTTGACACCCCAGAATAGAAAATAAAAGAGAAAAAGAAAACCAGAGATCAAGGTGCTCAATAAGAAAATATTCAGGATACTATATAAAAAAAAATTAAAGTATCACAAGCAGAACACTGGGATTAGACGTCTATGGAATAAAGTTTTAAGGATCTAGTTTGTTGACTCTGTTTTTTTTTTTTTTTTAACATAATCTAGAGTTTCTTTGCTTTGGAGAGCGCTGTTTCCCCTCAATTAGATGGAGGAAGCAGGGCTGTATTTCCAACCCGGACACAGACAAGGTAACAACAGAAAAAAAAAAGTTTTAGTGATATTCAGCAAGAGCCAGAAATCTTAGCAAGAACTGGGCAGGAATCAGGGGTTCCTAGGACTCCGCAGACATTGGGACAAGGCATGGACTTCCTCACAAATTGGGAAGGATTGAGCCAAGCTCTTCCAAATCCAAAGAAAAGAAGTAAAGGACAATTGTATTATTTTCCTCAAATGAAGCCCAAGAGAGAATTAGACTACAGTGGACTATGGGCATGAATTGTATGCCACAAATTCTTCCCTGTAGCTTCTGTTCCAGAAGTGCCCTCTAGCGTGGACCCTACTCTCAGCTCTCTGTGGAAGAATCAAGACAGGCATGACTAAAACTATTGTCTGTGTTCTAGAATTCAAATGGAGAACACCAGTTGAAATATCAGGTTTTTAAATATATTATCTCAAATCAGGTACTTTCTGAAAGAAAAAACTTTAGGAAAAAAAAAAAAAAGCTAGGGTATAAGCCCTAGCTACTGAAAGGTTCCTCTCACTTTTCAATTTCAAGGGCACTTTCAGAGTCTCAGAATCTAGTCCCTTTATTTTACTGCTTATGAAAATAAGGTCTGGGAAGTGAGATTTTTAAAATCCACAATTAAGAGTTTGTTGGGATGGGAATGGGGAGATGGCTCAGCAGTTAAAAGCTCTGGCTCTTCTTCCAGAGAACCACTTTGGTCCTTAGCATCCATGCTGGGATGTCTGTAGCTCCATAGCTGCCTGTAGCTCCAGCTCCAGTGTATCTGGTGCCCTCTTCTGGCCTCTGTAGGCACCTGCATGCATGCGCACTTAATCACCCTCCCCCTAAACACACACTTAGAAACAAAATAGCGAGTTTAAAAAAAAGTTGCTGGGCAATGGTGGCATACACCTTTAATCCCAGCACTCGGCAGGCAGAGACCAGGCGAATCGCTGTGAGTTCGAGGCCAGCCTGGTCTAGAGAGCGAGTTCCAGAACAGGCACCAAAGCTACACAGAGAAGCCCTGTCTCACACACACAAAAAAGTTTGTTGGTGACTGCGGAAGCGACTCAGTTCGCGAGGTGCCTGCCACACAAGCAAGGAGAACTTGAGTTCGGGTCCCCAGAATCCACATAAAAAGCTGGAGGTGGCATCATGCTCTCGTAACCTCAGCTTCAGAGTAGGGGGTAGAGACAGATAATTGCTGAAGAATTGTCAGCCAGGCTAGCTGAATTGATGAGCTTGGTGCACTGAGAGACCTTGTCTCAAAAAAAAAAGGTGGAGAGTGAGTGAAAAAAGACAGTGTTGCCCCAGCCTCCACATGCATGTGCGCAAACAGTACACATGCAACATACATGTAATATGTACATGCGTGTGCACACATGCAACACACACTTACATTTCCCTGGGTAGCAGAGTTGTAAGGGGCAGTATAAAAAGATCTTAAAGCCCCTCTGAGAGTTTCACGATTTGTGGTAAGTTACACTTCTATATTTCTCAACAGTCCGCCCCTCCTACTTCTAGTGCCCTTCTCTTGGTTCCTGATGTTTTGTCTCCTTTTCCTTCCGTAACCTGAAGTAATAGGACAGCCCAGAGCTCTGAAGGACACACATGAGAAATACTCTTTTCTGGTGGTAAGTTTTGGAGTTGTTGCCACAGGCTGCCCCCACCTATTCAGATGGTTGCTGCTTTTCTCTACCTTGCAGACAGTTGTCTTGAAAGGAAGTGAGCGTATTATTTATTGCTCTACCCAGAAATAACATGTCTGTTTTGAGCTCCTAATTTGGAATGCCGCTGACAATATTAAATATATGGCCAATATGTTCAAATATACTATTAACTATATTATATTTAAATATAAAATATACATTTTTCTTTTTTCTTATTTATTTATTTATTAAAGATTTCTGACTCCTTCCTGCCACCGCCTCCCATTTCCCTCCCCCTCCCCCAATCAAGTCCCCCTCCCTCGTCAGCTCAAAGAGCAATCAGGGTTCCCTGCCCTGTGGGAAGTCCAAGGACCACCCACCTCCATCCAGGTCTAAAAATATGCATTTTTCTATAAGCTTGGGTAGTACATCTAGATGGATCTAAACAGCCTGGAAAGTTAGAACATCAGAGCCAGGGGACTGCCAGTTTTTTGTGGTTCAGCCTCTTACCCAAGGCGAGTTCTTATCACTTATCGGTATAGAAAGAATGCCTTAGTTGGTGGCTTTTGGATTGTGTCCCAAAACTTCAGTTTCTATTTCAGCAGTGCAGAATGAAGTCTTCATTTTGTATTGCTCATCTTTTTCACTAAATGTTCAGTAGTCCAAGAGGTTGAATGGAGTTATTGTTGGTGATGATTTATGTCATTAGTGTCACCACTGTATGTCATTAAAGTGAGTCAGCTTGAGATGAGGTAATGGCAACCCCAGAATTGGATTTTATAATTCGAGAGTCATCATTTGGCTGAATATGTTGTCTATCTGCCCTGGGATTCATACACCATTGCAAAGCAAGTCCTAAATGCCAGACTTAGGTTAATTATTTATGGTGCTGACAGTCAGCCCTAGGGCCTTACACAGGCTAAGCCTGCGTTCTAACACTGATTCTACTTCCGGCCTCTGGACTGAATATAATTTTTGAGCTTTGAGAATTTTTCTATTTCCCTAGACACGGATCATTGTTTTGGCCACAATCAGAGGGAGATTCACTTTCATCATTACAACCTTAAAATGTTATTGGTTCATAAACAGTCCTTATATTGGAGCTCAGAAAAGAACCCTGGGTGCATTCTCTATGTATTAAAGGCCTTCTTAAAGTGAAGTTTATCCTCGGCACTTCACACGTAAACAAACAAACAAAAATACACCCGTTTGCTGTAACTAAAACTGATTGGAGAAAGCTTTGTGTTTCGGATATTGATGTGGGATAAGTCCAAGACTTAAAACCAGAGTTACTTCCTGTCAGCATTAGGCAGGCAGCCATAAAATCTCTCTGAAGTAACTCCAGCAGAAGCAAGATGTTTTCTTTATATATCTTAAAAAGTTCACAAAGACTACATTACATCTCTTCTGACTCCTAGCAAATGCCACTTAGACATTAACTGCAACTATGACTTCAATTCTGTCTATGAGGATAGGGCTCGTCAAGTTTTATCAAGATGCTCAGTGATCAGGGTATCTCAAAAACCCACCACAGAAACTACTATGTGGTTTCTTACAGGACTGTGAGGGTGGAAGGGGCATGGGTGAGCCTTGGGCTGGTAATGCCACCTCTCCCCTGAGTAGGGTCAGAGCAAGCCTGGAAGTTCCTAACATGAATTCAGGGGTGAAGCTGTTATTCTTTTGGTCTCTGGTCCCTTTAAGGGACAAGCCACGCCCATTCCCAGCGACCTCTGACTTCTCATCGCCTACTTGAATCTCTTGGCGTGTGCAAGCACGTCTCTCTGTCTCTCTGTCCCTCTTTCTCTCTCTCTCTCTCTCTCTCTCTCTCTCTCTCTCTCTCTCTCTCTGCCCCATTCTCCCTTTCCCTCCATAACCCCCTGAATAAATATTCAACATGTTGTGTCTGCTCCATGTCTCTGTCCTTTGTCTCCTGTCCTCCCGCTGCAACCCCCCCCTCAAGCCGCTCCGGGGTTGGGCACCGGGGACCTGCTAGTGGCTCCCGACCTGCTGGGCTCACCCCCCACCCCACCGCTTGGGTGGCTCTCCTTGGAAACCACGAGTCTCTGCCTTGGGACTGGCTGCTCCCAGAGCTCGCTGCCTGCCTACAGCTGCTCCGGACTTGCCAGCATTTTTAAAAGAAGCCCTAACTGCTGTCCAGATGCAGGCTCCCAGAAGGGCATAATATGGACTTTCATATTATTTCGTGCATGAAGACAATGTGTTGAGCCTGCAGAATTCAGTCATGGGGAATTTTCTATAAACATTTGAAACATTTGTCATGGTAAAGACTTTTTCAACCACTTAGTCCAGTACAAGACTGAGTCATCCAAGCAAGGGTATTAAGATTCCCATTTGCACAGGGAAATGAGATTTGGGATTGGTCTGGCTGCCACGTCTGGGATGGTCGATGGGGAATCCCTGGGCCTCAGCATTTCCTTTCTAGATACAACCTCTTTGCCGTGCCGTGGCAGAAGCTGTCACCTCATTATTCACGAATCATTCCTCTTTCCTTTGTCTCCCTCACACTAGGAAAATAATAAAAAATATCCTACTTGACCTTGTAGGCAGTCATGTGACCCAGTTGTTATCAAGGGACTACACATGAGTTCATTTTCTAATTACAAAATTCCTGACAGACGTGTCTTAGGGGAGGAAACGTTTAACTTGGTTCACAGTTTCAGAGTGATTTCAGTTTGTCATGGAGCAGAAGGCATGATGTTGAGAGTGGAAGAGGGGTAGTCTCTTTACGTGGCACAGAAAAAGGGGAGAAAGCACGACACGATTCCTGGGATACTGTATCCATGAGGATTGGTCCCCAGTGACCTACTTCTTCTAGTTAGGCTCTACCTATTAAAGGGTCTACTGTCCCCTAAATAGAATCACAAACTAGGGAACTGGATATTTAAAACAAAACAAAACAAAGCAAAACAAAAACATGAGCCTGTGGGAAACACTTCAGATACTCTGTTTCCTGCATTTGAGGACACACACTAACATGCAGAAATGATGCAGTTCTTTTGTTATTAGGCAACACACCCAAGAACACAGCCCAAGAGTGGAGTTGTGTGAGAATTCTGAGTGCTTGTGAGAAAACTCCAAGAAAGCAAGAGTCTTAGGACCTCAGTTTCCCCAGAACACAGAATTGTTCTTGGCATGTGTTTCATGCTCCTCCCAGGTGTAGTGGATAGGAGTGAGTTCACATCAGCTGTTGTTATTCAGATGCCTCTATGGGAAAACATGATCTTGCCACGTGTGGCTCATCCTTGTGATTGTGTACTTCCCTTGTGTGATCTTCTGAACCCTCAGAGTATAAATTGTCCGATGCTCTGAATAAAGTTGATTATTGCGTGAGACTTTAGTCCACCTCCTTTTCAGGCTCTGCTCTCCCAGGTTCCCACCTCCAACTAGAGCAGTAAACAAGTGACACCATGGACAGGGACCTGAAGTCAGCTATGGGGACCCTCGAGAAGGAGGTGAGGGAGAATAATGGAGCAGAAACCAGGGAGGATTTTGTCTTATGTCAAGCTTGTGTATCATTTTTTTTTAAAGAGGAGCACAAGAATAATTGCTGGTTTCTAATTTTTTTTTTTTTTTTACTTTTTGCGTATGGGTGTTTTGCCTGTGTGTATGCCTACTTGTATGAGGTGTCAGGTCCCCTGGAACTGGAGTTACAGATAGTTGTGAGGTGCCATGTGGGTGCTGGGAATTAAACCCGGGTCGTCTGGAAGAACAGAGCAGCTAGTGCTCTTAACCATGAAGCCATCTCTCCAGCCCCATAATTCCTATTTCTAGAAGAAAGAACTTTAGATGAAGAAATGGGACAGAGTCTGAAAGAATATTGGAGAGGCAATAAAACAAGGTGAAAAGATCCCTGTTCAATTTTGGGTTAATTCAGATTTATTAAAATGCTTAAGAAAGATAAAGAGGATATTAATCACGAGGAAGAGATGACTAATTCCTTGAATTAATATAAAATGAATGATCAAACCTTAAAGTTGGTAAAAGAGGAAACAAGACAGCCCCCCACCCCTTCAGGCAAAATTGAAAGTCAAAAAGCACCACTGACAGCTATGCTCAACCCCTTTACAGGGACTCATTTAGATATGGATCCTCCATTGACTGACCTGAAGCACGGGCTGAGGAATTTGATAATCAATCTAATCTTGAATTCTCTCCACTTTCTGATGAGGATTTAGGAGAGCCTATGAAATACTAAGTTTACAACCTAGGCAAGCTAGGGCAGGGCAGAGAAATGGATTTCCTTTACCAATTCCTCCCCAGCCTCATGAGTTGCTCTTGGTACTTTCAGTGCAATTTCAGCAAAATCCAAGTGTTTACCTAATTATGCACTAGCCAATCTATTTAAAATTCTAGGAGGAGAGGCAGCGTTGGACAGTCCTCGGATATTATTTTGAGAGGCAAGAAAAGAACGTCAGCCATTTGAATCCAGACTAAGAGGCATTTGTGTATTGTGTGACTCCATCGCCACCTTAAACTTATTTTTTTCCCCACTAAATTATCTCCCATAGATATTACAGCACAAGGGGGTAAGCCTTTAGAATGGATTCATTTATACCATAAGGCCCAATTAGTAAATCAGGGGAGGACCTGATATCCACAATGATATGGACTTGATTCTTGCTGTGTTAGATTGCCCTTAACTAACAATCAGTTTTAAAAAGCATTACAGAGCTCTATGGATTTTCAAATTTCATTTGCAGATTACTATGGAAGGATAGTACCTAGCTGGTAAGCTATGGGATTTTCTCATACAAACTGAATTTGTGATTATGAAACTTGTCCACCCTTCTCCCATTCCACAGGCAGATACTGATTTTGCTGATGACTCATCTAATGGGATGCGGATTCGTGGTTCATATATTATCAGTCTATCAATGGTTCTTTTTCCAGGTGGAACTGGGTCCTTTGATTCATCTATTATGGTTAGTTCATAAACCTTTAAATACCGTTTCAGATTCTGCTTATTATTTCTAGCAGCAGACTGATACTCCATACATACTATAACCTCCCTGGTTTTATTGCAGAAGGAAATAAGCAAGCTGATGCATTAACTTGCCCTATTTTTATTTTCCCGGAAGGAAACTTGGAAGGGATCTACACCTGTCATTACAGACGGATCCACTGAAACGTGATGGATTCCATTTCCAATCCTCCAGCCCTGGACTATCAAGGACACCATGGAAAGCAACAAAAAGATAGCAAACCTCCGTCCTGTTAAAGGGCAAAAAAGGAGAGTGATGTGGGAGTCCCTTCTTTGTGTTGTGGCTACCATTAATGAATAAAGAACTGCTTTGAGCCTAGGGCAGGGCAGGGCAGAGCAGAGCTAGGTGGGAAGGTCTGGACTGAATGCTGGGAGAAAGAGGGGTGGAGTCAGGGAGACACCGTGGAACCTCCAGAGTCAGACATACTGAATCATTGCTGGTAAGCCACTGCCACGTGGTGATGCACAGATTAATAGAAATGGGTTAAATTAATATGTAAGAGTTAGCCAATAAGAAGCTAGAGCTAATGGGCCAAATAGTGTTTTAATGAATACAGTTTCTGTGTTATTATTTCAGTTCTGGGTGGCCAGGATGAACAAACGGCCTCCTTGCAACAGGTGATATGGACCATATGGCCAGAAGTCAAGTCTGCCCTCGTGGGACTAAGTTACGGTCCTATGCACCAAGAGAGAAGTTGCTTTACTAATGACTGTGTTTATGACTGAACCTTGATACCATGATAGACTCATTTATCCATTTGGAGAAGGGACTGCATTTATTTTTTCCTTGAGATTTGAATCACTTCCCGTTTGCAAACACCATCATAATACTTGTGTTCCTATTAAGGCAAGTATGGGTTTATGTATAAGCTACTAGAACTACTAATCCTATGGGTCTTCTTTTTATTCTCCGGAATTTTCTGATGTAACCAATAGTACAGGACATAGTTTGTATCTCTGTTCTTGGTGCTTTTTGGGGGGCAGGATATTACATGGAATGCTTTCTCTGTTCTAACATACTCATCAAATGAGAACTAAATTTATCTACATCTCAAATCAAAACCTACAATTGAAAAATAAAAAATGGTGAGATAGATGCCAGGACACAGTCCAAGAGGGGAGTCATGTGAGGGTAATTCTGAGTTCTTGAGTTCTTGTGAGAAAACCCCTCAAGAAAACAAGAGTCTGTGAGCCTAGTTTCTTCAAATCACAGAATTGTTTTTGGATTGTGCTTTATCTTTTTTTTTTTTTTTTGGGTTTTTCGAGACAGGGTTTCTCTGTGGTTTTGGAGCCTGTCCTGGAACTAGCTCTGTAGACCAGGCTGGTCTCGAACTCACAGAGATCTGCCTGCCTCTGCCTCCCGAGTGCTGGGATTAAAGGCATGCGCCACCACTGCCCGGCCTGGATTGTGCTTTAGTACACCTCCCAGATGTAGTGGACAGGAGCAAGTTTACTTTGACTGTTGTTATTCATACTTCTCTATGGGAAAACATGTTTTTTTTTTTTTTTTTTACCATGTATGTTTTGTCCTTGTGATTGCACACCTTGCTCAGGTGATACTTCTTAGCTCTAAGAGTATAAATTGTCTGATGCTGTGAATAAAGTTGGCTATTGTATGTGACTTTAGTCTGCCTTATTTTTATGCCCCATTCTCCCAGGCCCATGTCATTAACTAGAGCTGTAAACAGAGACTATACTGAAGAATAGTAGACAGTAAGGATGGAAAAAACCCTTCAAATTTCAGTGACATTCCTGAGCTGCTCAAAGAAATGTAGAATTGGTGCTTGGGAGATGGCCCACTCACTAAAATGCTTGCTATTCAACAATTAGGACTGGACTTAGGTTCCCAGGATCCACATAAAAATCAAGGCATGATGGTGTGCGCCTATAAATCTATTTGTATGGAGACAAAGATAGGAGCATCTCTGGGGCTTATTGACCATCCAGCCTAGCCTAGCCAGTGATCCCCAGTGAGAGTTGCTTAAAACACAATGTGGATGGCAAAGAATGACACCCAAGGTTGACATCTAGTCTCCACATGCATACACATGAACACACACACACACACACACAGAGGGAGAGAGGGAGAGAGAGACAGAGAGAGAGAGAGAGAGACAGAGACAGAGATACAGAATCCTAAGATTGAAGCCAGTCATTCTGGCTCATGCTTATGATCCTAGAGTTTAGGAGGGTGAGGAAAGAAAAATTGTAACAAATATGAGGCCAGCCTTAGCCACGATACTAGTTCTAGTCCCATAAATGCTAGAGAGAGAAACACTGTCTGAAAAATGGATTAAATCCCAGGTCTGCTTATCTCTGGACTTTACCCATTGTTAGTTGTTTCTCTGCTATAGCCAGAAGCATTCCCAAGAAATATCCAAGCTCTCAACCTGGTGGCTATTTTCTATACTGAAATTGTCATATGTCTCCCAAACCAGACCCTTATTTATTTTTGTAGCCTTCCCAGCTTGATGTGGGTTTCCCCTCTGTATGCTGTGAATACTATTGGTGAATAAAGAAGCTGCCTTGGCCTGTTGATAGGGCAGAACTTAGATAAGTGGGGAAAACTTAATGCTGGAAGAAAGGAGGCAGAGTCAGAGAGAAGTCATGTAGCCCCTCCAGAGACAGACGCTGGAACTTTAGCTGGTAAGCCACAGCCATGTGGTGATACACAGATTAATAGAAATGGGTTAAATTAATATGTAAGAGTTAGCCAATAAGAAGCTCGAGCTAATGGGCCAAGCATTGATTTAAGTAATACAGTTTCTGTGTGATTATTTTGTCCCCCCCCCTGCAATACCAGCTCTTACATTTCTCTCTCCACAGTGCTAGACACAACTATTCTGAGCCACTAATTGAGCCTTATTATATATTTTGCCCACTTCCTTACACTATAATTCAGAATCTCGCCAGTGGGTCCTAGTCACATACATGTACCCCATTCCACGTGGATGTCTTTCCAGATCCAAGACATTCATATTATTTTGGACATTTTGGTTATTTTGGTTTCAACAACTGGCCACTGATGGCAAAGACACCACCTTTGATCCTAAGTCCACCTGTTTTGCCGAATTTGCACCTCCACGGTAAACCTTCAGCTAAGGTGACATTCCAGCACAGTTTGCATCTGTGCCCATGCTAGTGGGAACACATCCAACCTCTAAGACGACTCTGGTGATTTGGATGGGATTGGGTCCCATAGGCGCATGTATTTGAATAGTTGGTTCCTGGTTGATGGACCTGTATTGGGAAGGACTAGGAAGTATGGTCTCATTAGAGAAAGTGTGTCACTGTGGGTGGGCTTTGCAGTTTCAGAAGCCCATACCAGATCCAGTGTCTCTGCCTCTTTCAGATGAACTGTAAGCTCTTAGCTACTGCGCCAGTACCACCATGCCTGCCTGTCTGCTGTCATGCTTCCTGCCGTAATGGCCATGGACCCTCTGAAACTGTAAGCAAACTCCCAATTAAATGTTTTCTTTTAGAAGTTGCCTTGATCGTGGTATCACTTCACAGGAATAGAAAAATAACTAAAATAGGTCCCACATGAACTCTAGTTTCTGAACATCTTGTTCTGAGCACTTTGTCTCTCACTCTTCAGAAGTTCTCATACAGCTGAGTTGTCACTTTGACCCTGGCCAAGAAATCTGATCCTAATCCCTGCATGGAATCTGTTCACAAAATTGTCTGGGAAAAGAATTCTGGATTCTAAGAATCAGAAGATTTTGGTACTACCCTGCTTCACATACATTCAAACCAAAGCAGGCTGCTACTGTTATTTATGGACTTTTTATTATCTGTGTTTAAAACGGAGTGGACTGCCTGGCACTATCATTTATTTCGGTAGGAAGTGATTTTAAATTCACTAAATGTAATACGGCTATAGATTATATAATAAAGAAATTAGTCAAACATTGAAGGGCCTTTCTAGCAACTATTCATTGCGCTTTTAAAATTTGAAGTTTGCATACTATAATGAAAATTTACTGGAGACACTTTTAGTTAAAAAAAAAAGTCACAACTCCTCACCCTCAGGCTTTACTAACAACACAGTAGAAAGAAATTACAGAAAGAAGAATAAAAGCACCAAACACTAACCCTGGCCAGCTGTAAACCATGCTTTTTATGTGAATCAAGCGTTGGATTCCAAAAAATCTAGTCGACTTCTGGACAAATACCAGACACTCTTGGGGAAGTGCCAGCATCATGTCCAGAACGGCTCTTTAGAGTTTTATAGCTGTGCTGCTGCTGCTAGGAAGAAGCTTGGGGAATTGGGTGTTGCAAAGGCACGAGCTTGAGTGGTCCTACTTTCTGTCCAAGTGAGAACTGCATCTTTTCAGTTGCTTGGTCCTCCTCTCTGTGTTTTCGGAAGCACAGACCTTGACTCTCTCCCTGGTGTGATGTGGAGTTTTAATTGTCCACTTAACACAATCAGTCATCACATAGGAAGGGAGTTTCAACAAGAGATGATTAAGATGACGTTGGCCTGTGGGCATGTCTATGGGGAATTGCCTTACAATATCTGATGTGGTGGCACACGCCTTTCATCCCAGCACTCAGAAGGCAGAGACAGGTGGATCTCTGAGTTTGAGGCCAGCCTGATAAACAGAACAAGTTCCAGGACAGCCAGGGCTGTTACACAGAGAAACTCTGTCTCAAAAGATAAAGAAAAAAAAAAAGAACTGAATGTAAGCATGCAAGCATGCATTTACTCTTTCTCTGCTTCTTCAAGTCCTGCCACCCTGACTGCCTGGCTAGGATGGGCTGGGACCTGGAACTGTGGGCTGAAGTAAACCCTCTCTCCCCTTAAGTTGCTTTGTATCAGTTTATTTTATCATAGCATCAGAAAAAGAAACTCAGACACCTGGTAATTATGTCTGTTCCACTACAGGGCCACAGCACAGCTGCATAGACTCTGCATAAACCAGTAAACTCTTGAATTGGTAGCTGGTCTTCAGATAAGTTCATCTCTTTTCATATCTGAGCACTTCTAGGGGCCTGCTCTGTCCACAGGTATACTGGAGGCAAGCCTGTTCCCAGTGACTCAGATGGTGCTGGCAATAGAGATTTCCTAAACCATGCATCACATGTTTATCCCTTGAATGGGTTGTGAATGTACAATTCAGGGGCATTAAATGCATCCACAATGCGGACTACCAATCACCACTGTCTATACCTCAAACTTTCCCATCTTAAACCCTGTACACACTAACTAGCTCCTCTCCATGCCTTAGCTTCTGGCACTTCTGTTCTGCTTTTTTACTTCTCGGAATTTCCCAGTTCTAAATATTTTATCTACATAGAGACACACTACACTTTTGTCCTTTTGTGTTTGGTTTATTTTAGTTAGCATAAGGTCTCTAAGTTTCATTCATATTGCAACACATATCAGGATGGCATTTCTTCTAATGGCAAACTTGAGTTCCACGGCATGGGAGCATATTTTGTTGGACGTTTGCCTTGCTTACACCTTTGGGCTGTTCTAAATAGTACCACAATGGACATTAGTGACCCGGGTCATTGTGGGTACCTCTTCCATTCTTCTGTCCATATACTCAAGAATGAAGCTGTTGGATGATGTGGCCTTTGCGTGTAGACATGGTGTTGGTATCATCAACACAGAATGGAGGGATTCGTAGTAAATGACACACATCCACAGAATTAAGGCAAGTGTCCAGAGAATTGTCAGATCTAAGTACAAGGAGAAGAAAAGGTTGGAGAAGATGACCATGGAATTTTCCTTAAGTTGCTGTCAGTTAAGCAGGCCCAAAGGGAAGATAAGACCTTTAGGAACCTGGAGAGCTCTTTCTTTTTTATTTTTAATTAAAAAATATACATTTATTTTACATACCGACCACAGTTTTCCCTCCCTCCTCAGCTCCCATCCCCCCCTACCATCCACTCCTCCCCTGTCTCCAACCAGAAATGCACAAAGCACTGTGCATCAAGTTGAGGCAGGACCAAGCTCCTCACCATGACAGTGTGTAGCTCGGTCTGTTTTGTGGGCCTCCTAGCAATGAGATTAGGGTCTGTCCTCGGTGCTTGCGCTGGCTTTTGGGAACCTGTTCCCCACACTGGAGAACTCTCTTTATAGAGAGAACTGAGGCGCTTTAGGGAAGGAGGTGAATCAGGGAGACTAAACAGGCAGGAAGGCAACAGTAGTGCTTCTGGAGGCTTTAGCAGGAGGATGCTCATGCAGGGAAGTACTGGAGTCCATAGGAACCAAGAGGCCAGAAAAAGACTCAGTGAGGACCATCAACTAGAAAGCCTTGCTCTTTGGGGTATGTTTCTTCTAAGCTGGAAAGAGTCGTGTATCTTTCTTACTGGTCCTGAGAGAAAACCCAGGATGGAGACCCTAGATTGTGAGGGAGTGTTCAGATAAGGTCAGACCATGCCTGCTTGTGCCAAAGAATCTCTGAAGCAATTTCTTTTTGGAGACTAAAATGAACAGCCGGAAGCTCAAGATGGTCTGTGTTCCTAGATGACAGTACAAACAATGATTCCAAAGTGTCACAGTTTTCTTAGATATTGCACCGGAGGGGCAATACTCTGCACGAGCCCTGAGCAAACTTTCCTGTTCTAAAGCCAAGAAACACACACCTTACGTTCTAGCTAATGACTAATTCTCAATTGTTTGGCTTAAAAATCATTCCAGAGGCTGTTCTGGGCCACTGAGATCAGCAATTCCATGAGGGCACACCACCAGGTGGCATCTTAATCCTCCCGCCATCAAGCCTGCTGGGAAGAGTTTCCACCACGCCTTTGGGTTTATCATTTGAGCAGAGGCGATGAGAGTAAAGGGCACATAATGATGCCAGCCAGAGGCACGGGCTCTGGGACTCGTGCAGAGGAGGGGATCTCTACGCTCAAAATTGTGCAACCAACCCCTTTTGGGTTCACCAAAGAAAGCTTTTCAAATCCAGGATGGAACAAATCATGCTTACCTGCCTGGAAACCTCAGCTGCTTTTTTTTTTTTTTAAAGGATGATCTAATTTATTTATTTATTTATTTGTTTGTTTATTATTTGTTTTCTTTTAGAATATTGTATTTTGTCATTAATTGTGTGCACATGTATGTGTGAGTGTAGGTTTGTGAACCTGAGTGCTATGCCTGCGTATGCCCAGACATCTTTCAAAGGAATCTTCTAATGTAGGCCAGTTCTCTCTGGGACCAGAAGTGGTGAAGCCCAGCCCAGCCTAATCTGTGAGCTTCACTTGAACTACTTTATACTAAAAATAACATCCACATATAACTACAAAAGGCTTTCTCTACTGCCGTATCCTTACTAGCAAGAGCTATACCACTATATACTATCCAGAATATCCCTTGACGCTGCTTTGAATTGGCAAAATGCTTAAGCTAAGGAGGCAAATTTAACACCATGAGATAATTTAGGTCATGATCTACAGGGAAGTCCTTTCTTCAACTGTTCTAAAGTGAACCTCAGTACAGGGACAGAGCTTAGCGCTAGAGGGCTTTGCCTTACCTTGCACAAGAAAGCAAGCAACTATGAAAAGAAAAAAAAAATTGAAGTAGGCCTCACTAATTATAAAACTAGGTGCGATGTGGCCACTTAGATTCAATGAGAATTTTCACTGCTCTCAGATTTGGGCTGTGTATGCTCTTAAGATAGATGTATCTATCTGTCCATCTATGTGTCTGTCTGTCTATCTATCCATCTGTATGTGTATTTGCATGTATAATTTTATGCATGTCACATGTATGAAGAGATCCATGGAGACAAGAAAAGTGTGTCCAATCTCCTGGTGCTGGGACCCAAACCTGGGTCCTCTGTAAGAGCAGCAAGTGCTGTTTACCGGAAGCCATCTCTCCTGCCTCCACATGATGTGTGCTGGCCTTTTAATATCAGTTCTCATCTCTAATGGGCTTGCACATCTTCTCTGTCGATGCAATCAACCCTCCTTATGGTTCCTGGGTGCTTTTATAAAGCGCTCCCTGGGTCCCTGATGCTGCCACATCCAAAATTCCAATGGCGCCTCTCTGTTCTCTCTTATCTGTGACTCCCCAACTTCCCTTTAGTATATAGGAAACCTGTCAAGGGAACTTTTTTTCTTTCACTTTTTACTTCTCTAGTATGTCTTTCACTTAAGAGTTATGAATATATATGTGCAGAAACAATGAATAAATTCATAGATATAGAAGTGAGTTATATTTATTTTAGTACAACTTTTTGGAATCCCTACTCCAGAAAGTGGCATGTGTGACAGTATATCTTGAGGAAATGTTTTTAAGAATCTGATTTAAAATTTTAAAGTTTCAAGAAATCTCGTTTTTCTTAGTTTTCTTACTAGACAAAGTACCGTCCTCTATGCGTTTACTGACTGAATTAATTGATTAGTTAGATTCCAGGTTCTTCTGTAGTTCCCCCTTCTTTGGGCTGGCTGGTCATGTTTTTTACCCCCACTTTATCCCTTGGTCTTTGTCTTAGCCAATGTTCTATTGCTGTCAAGACACACTGTCACCAAGGTAACTCTTCTGAAAGAAAGCATTTCATTGAGGGCTTGCTCACAGTTTCAGAAGGTGAGTCCATGGGCATCGTGGCAGGGAACATGGCAGCTGCCAGGCAGGCTCGGTGATGGAGGAATAACTGAGAGCTTACAAAATCTTATCTGAAAGTTGGATCCAGAGGGAGAGAGACACTGGGCCTGGTGTGGGCTTTTGAAAACTCAGAATCCCCACCCACCGACAGCAGGATATACACCCTCCAACAAAGCCACATTCCCCTAATCCTTCCCCAAACTGGTCCACCAACTAGGGACCAACTATTCAAATCTGTGCGCCTAGGGGGGCCATTCTCATTCAGACCACCAGTTTTCTTAGCTAAAAAGTGGGTTAGTATGTTATTTCAGTGGGTAGCAGTCATGCAGACAGAATCATACAGTGCTGCAGAAATGTCTGGAAAGCTGGTAAATAAGTACCAGGCAGAGTGACTCTGAACTTGACACTTCTCAAACCACTATGTAGAAAGCCACATCTTACCTGATGTGAGACAACATCATCCCCAAACAAGTTATTAGTCATACTAATCTCTAGGGAGACTGGTGGAGTCGTTAGAGAGGGACTAAGGAAATTTCCCCCATTAATCATCATCCCAGGAACAGAACCCCCTTGTGTACCTACTTAATCAAAACAGAACACCATCCTGCCAAAGTGGCCAATGCCCAAACCACACAAGTGAGTTATTTCAAAGTCACAGGAGTTACCTTCCAGAACCAGAAAGCCGATTAAAAATAAATAATGTGTATTTCTTCGTGGAAAGAACAAATCAATACCTCTGCATGGGTACAGGACCATATGCCAGCACCAACAGAATACATTGCCTTTATCTAGGGGAGCAACTGAACAGACCTCCCTTAAATGATCACCCTTCGTTTCTTCCCATGGCTCACCTCATTTCCCAGTAAGAGAGAACTTCCACCTCTGAGGCCCACACAGGGGTTGAAAAAAAAATCCCTCAAATAGCACATCACACATTCCAGCTGTGATGGGTGGTCTGGGATCCAAGCCAGACTCAAGTTTCCTCTCAAACTCAGCTACAGTCAATCCCTCAGCAGGTCCCTCCACTTAAACAGCTCTTCAGCTTTTAAGCTAACATCTTTGAGCTCTGCCATGCCAAGCACAGGTCTGTGGCTTTTCCATCAATTAGACCTTTGGAGTCATCTTAATTTTAAGATATATTAAGCCACAGTGTTAGTAAATGATCCGGGTCTTGAGCCTGGACCCGAAAATCTTGCTTTTAATTGTTAGATCATGCCAATCGCCAGATTAAATGCTTGGGACACTCAAAATATATCAAAAACTACCTTCAAAATAAATTCTTCACCAGTTATTGGGAACTTTTAAATATGTGTAAAAGACCTTCAGTATAAAAAACACAATGCTGTGAAATTTAAATGCAAATCAAGTTATATCTGAAGGTGTTTATGAATTGCAATGTACAAGTGTAAAATGTACCATAGTGTGATGCCTTAATAGGAAAGAAGCAAAATGTTGATAATCTTTATACTTACACAAGGCTATCTTAAATACCCTAAACTAAATGTACAATACAGTATAATATTAAAAAGTAATTTTGCTGAATTATTTTCATTTTTAAAGTGGATACTAGAAATTTAAAATTATCATGTGTGACTTACATTTTATTTTTACTGGACTGCAGATGCTTTCCTCAATCTGTATGTATATATCCTGTAAAAAAAAAGTCACGTATTTAATATGATATATTTTATATATTTTAATAACAAGCAGCTAAAATTACCCAAAAGAATCACTTAACCTCACCAAAGGTATAAGCATGCAATATTAATAATAATAATGCGTATGTATTTTATCTAAATGTTAGTTGACTTAGATAGGAAATATAAGCTCCTCTTATAAATCAGTGGGTACTGGATTTGCACTCTTAATAAAATTTTTTTTCTTTTTTCTTTTTTTTTGGTTTTTCGAGACAGGATTTCTCTGTAGTTTTGGAGCCTGTCCTGGAACTCCCTTTGTAGACCAGGCTGGCCTCGAACTCACAGAGATCCGCCTGCCTCTGCCTNAAATAACAAAAATTATTATTATTAATTTTTTTCGAGACAGGGTTTCTCTGTAGCTTTGGAGCCTGTCCTGGAACTCCCTTTGTAGACCAGGCTGGCCTCGAACTCACAGAGATCCGCCTGCCTCTGCCTCCCGAGTGCTGGGATTAAAGGCGTGCACCACCACCACCCGGCCTCCTAATGAAAATTTAAAAGCAGCACCAATCTGATGAGTAATGTGGAAAAGAATTAAGAACAGCTATAAAAGAAGCATTGAGTGGAAACCTAAGAAGCTTATTAGAGCTTGGCCAAGCTTTTCTTGGTAACAGAAAAATTCATAATAGTATTTTTTCCTTTCAATACATTTAGATGCATCAAAGATTTGATGTGATATTTCCCCCATAGTTTATGTGCTTATTTATTTTAAAATTATAGAAAGATCCATTGGTTTTTATTTGCATGGGTGTTTTTGCATGCATGTATGGCTGTTCATTACATGCATGCAATGCTCACAGAGGCCAGAAGAGGGCGACAGATCCAATGGTTGTGAGTCACCCTGTGGATGCTGGGAGTCTCAAGAGGAGCTCTTCACTGCTGAACTGTCTCTCCAGCTCCAGTTCATTGTTCAAGATTTCCTAAGATATACCTTGTTTCTAAAACTATAATATTGAATAAAGTGATTTCTTTTACAACCTTCTTATGTTTTGGCGATGACATTTCTGATTTTCAGGAAGTACGATTCTGTGTCATTCTGAGAGAAATCCAGGTGGTTGGCTAGCTCCCCCAGTAGTGCCTCGCCTCATAAACCATGTGTGCAGTACTATGTCATCTCCCATGCACGTGCAAGACTCTTCCCTGGACAATCTGATATATGAAAGGAACAGAAATCAGTAATCTTTCTGGCTAAAAAATTTCTTTTCATCAGGTGGTGGTGGTGCACGCCTTTAATCGCAGCATTCAGGAGGCAGAGGCAGGTGGAGCTCTGAGAGCTCGAGGCCAGCCTGGTCTACGACAGCTAGCTACAGAGAAACCCTGTCTTGAAAAACACAAAACACAAAACCAAAACCAAAACAAACAAACAAACAAACAAACAAACAAACAAACAAACAAAAAACCCTCCTCTCATTTGATGCTGCGGGATTTGCAGGCTGCTATGTTTTACAAGCCATGAAGCACATGGAGCCTCAAGTAAAACAAGATTTTCAAAGTCTACCACAATCTGCCTTCAGTGGTGGGAAGTACAGAAAAGATTTTGAACCCACAACAACAAAACAAAACGCAGCATTAATACTTGGCATCCAGACAATGGAGGCGCTTGAATCAAACATTCAAGAATGTTTGATTTCAAAGCCCAGATCTATATATACACTGTTCCATAAAGTATCATCAACTGTTATTTGTCTTTCAAATGGTATTTTCATAAAACAAATGAAAAATAAGCATGGAAGAAAATCATTTTTGTCTGGTTGTAGATTTGATACTGTGTGAGTGTGTGTCTGTGTGTGTGTTGTAGTTTACTGAGGTGCCACAAATATTTCCCCTCTTCCATGGGTAGAAAACTACTTGCATTGTGTTACAATGTTTATTTCTGTTACATTCATTGAAATAAGTCCCCTTGGTTCACTCAGGGATGATGCTCAGTATAGTCCCGTCTTGGGACCCCCTGTCAGCCCATTTCTTAACGAACATTGATCAATGTCATTGTTTTCCTGAAAAGCTTATCCAAAATCAAATCAGAAATTAAATTCCCACTGCAAATCAGGACAATAGAGATCGTGAATACGAGTCATCTTGCCTATTGGATTTGTCCCCAGTGAGGTTAACAGAAAACCAAAGCCTAGCCATATGTTCTCTTTTAGACACAGTTGTTCATTCATCTGGCAGATCCTATAAATCAAATGCTTATTTTTTTAAAAAAAATTGTTGTTTTGAATCAGGGGGAAAAACCCAGCTCACCCTCAGGCCAGAATCAGCATGCCAAATCCAATTCCAAAGCTTTCAAGTATAATGTGGACATTTATTCAATATTCAGCTAATTTTATTTTTCTTTCTCCCCCATTCCCTACTCACTTGGAGCCGCTCACAATAACACTAAATATTAGGCAGCACAATGTGGGGGTTAGAAGGGCGGGAGAGGCAGGAGATAGACTTTGTATTTCTAGTCATTGTGTACTTAGCACCTCCTGAACACTGTCTTTGTTCAAGGCAGTGGTTCTTAGTCTAGCTGCACATTTGCATGACATGAGAGAATTTTTATCAAACAGAAAATTCTCCTAAACTTCACCCAGACCAATTATACCAAAATTTTAGCATGGGGTATGAGTATAGTTGTTTTGCTTTTGTTAATCTAAGGTAATGTCAATGTGAAGCTAAAACTAAAACTTCTGCTTTAAGAGATGTGTTAACTCAGGCAGTGGCACACCTTTAATCCCAGCACTTGGGAGACAGAGGCAGGAGGCTATCTGAGTTCGAGGCCAGCCTGGTCTACAGAGTGAGTTCTAGGACAGCTAGAGCTGTTACACATAAAAATTCTGTCTTGAAAAACCAGAGAGAGGAGAGGGAGAGAGGAAGAGAGGGAGAGAGGGAAAGAGGGAGAGGGAGAGAGAGAGAGAAAGAGAGAGAGGACTGAGAGGAGAGAGAGAGGAGAGTTAGTAAGAACGCAGATATATTTATGAAACATTAATTTAATAGTTGAATGTCAAAGATATGGTTTATTGAGTAGTATGTTGATAAAGAATATAATGCTGCTTGGGGAGTATAATTTAGTGCATGATATACATAAATGTATTAAATGTACTATATAAATTTATGTACAAGAAGTAGTTCAAGCCGGGTGGTGGTGATGCACGCCTTTAATCCTAGCACTCAGAAGGTAGAGGCAGGTGGATCACTGTGAGTTTGAGGCCAGCCTGGTCTACAAGAGCTAGTTCCAGGACAGGCTCCAAAGCTACAGAGAAACCCTGTCTCGAAAAATCAACTAAAAATAAGTAGTTTAAAAGGAATGTCAGCTTTGAGTGCTGACATTGGGGGAGGAGTCCTTCCTTCTTGATGTTCTGAGAAAAATAATTTTTCATTTCTGGTTTACAAGACCAGTGTAATGTTTACACTATCAGGACATTATATCTAGGTCTAGAATGTTGTTTTCAATTATGCCTGTGATTGGTATAAAGATTATAATAATGACCAAGTAGCCGATTGAGGCTTTTTGCCCAATAATGATAAATAGGTGTTCAACTGGTTGGCCTCCAATTCATGTGAGGATAAGAAGGCCAGCTACTAGGATTCAGTATATCGTTTGTGTGATTGGGCAGAAAGCAAGTCCTCGTTGTTTGGAGGTATAGAGGAAGGGTATGAGGGCTGGGATAAGGATTGATAGGATTAGAGCTAGAACCCTTCCTAATTTGTTGGGGATAGATCGGTGGATAGCATAGGCGAAGAGAAAATATCATTCTGGTTTAATGTGTGGTGGGGTGTTAAGTAGATTTGCTAGGGTGTAATTATCAGGGTCTTCGAGAATATCTGGGAAAAATAAAGCCAAAATTATGAAAACTATTAATAGGATGAGGATACCTAGGAAGTCTTTGATTGTGTAGTAGGGGTGAAATGGGATTTTGTCTGTATCTGAGTTTAGGCCTGATGGGTTGTTGCAGCCTGTTTCATGGAGGAATAGTAGGAGAACTAATACGAGGGCTGTAATGATGAAAGGTAAGATGAAGTTGAATGCAAGGAATCGTGTAGGAGTGACTTTGTCTACTGAAAATCCACCTCAGATTCATTCTACCAGGACTGTACCGATGTAGGGGATGGCTGATAGGAGATTTGTGGTTACTGTGACCCCGCGAAAAGATATTTACTCTCATGGGAGAATGTAGCCTATGAATGCTGTTGCTATTACGGCAAATAGGAGCACAATTCCTATTTTTCAGGTTTCGATTATATTATAGGAGCCGTAATAAATTTCTCTCCCTATGTGGAGTAATAGGCAAATGAAGAATCTAGAGTCTCTGTTTGCATGTTGATAGCGGATTAGTCATCCGTAGTTGACATCTCGGCAGATGTGGGTGACTGATGAGAATGTAGTTGATGTATCTGATGTGTAGTGTATGGCTGGGAATAATCCTGTGAGGATTTGGACAATTAAGCATAGGCCCAGTAGAGAGCCAAAATTTCATCATGATGAGATGTTTGCTGGGGCTGGAAGGTCGATGAATGAGTGGTTGATGATTTTAATTAGTGGGTGTTTTTCCCCCCGGATGATTGTCATTAGGTGTTTCTATAGTTGAATAACAACGATGATTTTTCATGTCATTGGTCATAGTTAAAGTCTATGTAGAAATTATGACAGGATCTATTTATTTGCTAAGTCTATTGATTTCGTTAGGTTGTTTAGGCACTTCTTTGAAGCCTTCGCCTATTTATGGGGGGTTATGTTTAATTGTTAGCGGGTATTCAGGTTGTTTAGCCATGTTGGGGTTTGGGGGGATCTTTTTTAGGTTTAGTAGTGTTTTTAATTTACTTGGGAGGGATGTCAGTTGTATTTGGTTACGCTACTGCTATATCTGTGGAGGAGTATCCTGAGATGTGGGTATCTAGTTGATTGGTATTAGGGGTTTTAGCAATGAGCATTTTTATGGAAATAGGTAATATTATTTGTAACCAATTATTATGAGGGGTTCGATACAGTGTTAGAGTTTAATAGTTTAGGTGAGTGAACCGTTTATGATCATGGTGGGTTGGGATTAATAGGTGAAGGGGGTGTTGGGGTGGCTGCTTTATATAGTTGTTCTGCATGGCTGATATTTGTTTCTGGTTGAACTTTATTTATGGGTATATTTATTATCATTGAAATTATTTGGGGTAATTAAATGCTTAGTAAGATTGAGATAGATAGGAGTGTAATGAGAAATGAAAGAAAGTACAATTTATTCATTTTTGATTACTAAGGATTAAAGAGGTGAAGGTGTGGAAGGTGGAAGTGATTTTGGGGATAGTTTTCCTCGTCAGGTGAGATCTAGAAGAGTTAGGGCAGTTTTGGAGCTTATGTTAAGTGTTTTCATAGGGAGAAGTCGATGTATGATTGTTGGGATGTAGCCTAGGGAGGTTGAAAATGAGTTCGTGGATGAGGGCTTTGTTGGTAAAAGATTATTAGTTAGATTATTAAGTTCTAGTGTGATAGCAAATCCTGCAATGGTTACTGTTAGTGCTGTGGTTTTTAAATACCATGGTGTGGTTATTACTTGGATGGTTGTAGGTGGGATGGTATATGAAATGAAGAATCCTGCCATAATACTTCCTAGGGCTAGGCGTTTGATTGGGTTAATCAGTAATGGGTTGTTTTCATTAATTATAATTGAGGCGGGAAATCAAGGTTTCGTTATTAAAACAAAATAGATGATCCGTACACTGTAAACAGCTGTTATTAAGGCGGCTACCAGTGTTACTAAGAGGGCTCAGGCGTTGGTGTAGCAGGTGTTGGCAGCTTCAATAATGAAGTCTTTTGAATGGAAGCCTGTGAGGAAAGGTATTCCCGTTAGGGCTAGGCTGCCAATGATTAAACACGAGGCTGTAAATGGTATGGCTTTTGCTAGGCCACCTATTTTTCGAATGTCTTGTTCGTCATTCAGGCTGTGGATAATAGATCCAGAGCATATAAACAGTATGGCTTTAAAGAATGCGTGTGTGTGAGTATGTAAGAAGGCCAGGTAAGGTTGGGTAATACCTAGTGTAACTATTATCAGGCCTAATTGGCTTGATGTTGAGAATGCTACGATTTTTTTAATGTCGTTTTGGGTTAGTGCACAGATTGCTGTGAATAGGGTGGTCATGGCTCCTAAGCATAGTATGGCTGTTAGGATAGTGCTGTTGTTGGAGGTGAGGGGATAGAATCGGATTAGTAGGAAAACCCCTGCTACTACTACAGTGCTTGAGTGAAGGAGTGCGGACACAGGAGTTAGTCCTTCTATGGCTGATGGGAGCCATAGCTGTAAGCCCAACTGTGCTGACTTACCTGTAGCTGCGATGAGGAGGCCCATTAAGGGGATAATATTTGGGCTGTCTCTCATGAAGGTGAAGTTCTCATGAGCTGGTCTTTGTGCAGAATCAGGCTATTGCTAGGATCAATCGAATATCACCGATACGATTGTAGAGGATGGCTTGTAGGGCTGCTGTGTTTGCGTAGTTCAGGGTGAGAATGAGGGTGAGGGTGAGGGTTAGGTTTGGGATACTGTTTAGGGTTAGGGTTAGGGTTGTGTTTGCAGCCGATCAGTAGGAAAGATATAATTCCTACGCCTTCTCAGCCAATAAAAAGTTGAAATAGATGATTAGCGGAGGTTAGGATAACTATAGTAATCAGGAATAATAGTAAGTATTTAATGAATCGATCTAGGTAGGGATCTGAGTGCATATGTCATATGGAGAAGTCTACAATTGATCATGAGTTGAATAGGGCTACTGGCAGGAAAATAATTGAGAAGAAGTTAAATTTTAGGCTTAGTCATAGTTTAACGGGTCCAATGGAGAGTCATTGTCAGTCTGTAACAATGAATTCTGTTCCGGAGTTGAAGAAGGAGGATAGGGGGATTAGGCTAATGAAGAATGCACATTTAATACATGATGTTACGTAGTTTGGAAAGTTCATGTGTTTTGTTATATTAGTCAGTGAGATGACCATGGGGAGTAGTAGGAAGGTAAAGATGAGAAGAATAGAGGTTGTGATGGCGTTAATTACTTTCATTTGGAGTTGCACCAAGTTTTTTGTTCCTAAGACCAACGGATTACTTCTATCCTATAAAAGTAAGAAAGTCGTCTGTTTAAATACGGGGACGTGAGTTAGCAGCTCTTGCATGCTTTCTTGGTAAATAAGGAGTTTTATATCTTATCCTAAGGGGAGAGAGAGAGAGAGAGAGAGAGAGAGAGAGAGAGAGAGAGAGATGATTGAAGTGGTGGAAGGACAGAAGAGAGAGAGAGAGAGAGAGAGAGAGAGAGAGAGAGAGAGAGAGAGAGAGAGAGAGAGAAGAGATATGAGAGAGAGAGGAGAGAGAGAGAGAGAGAGGAGAGATATGAGAGAGAGAGGAGAGAGGGGAGAGAGAGAGAGAGAGCCTATATATCTTACAGGCAGATTCATTCTTCATATGATAATAAAGAAGCACATTAATTGCAATTGCACTGCTAGGTAAATTGTTCTCATCTTTAATATAGTAAATTGTTTGGTTTGTGTATCTAATTTGATATATGCTGAAGAATGATCTTAGGAAAATATTAAAAGTAGTTGTTTTCATAATTAAACTCTTTTGCTTCTGTAGGAGCAGAATGTTTTGTCTGCGCAGGGAAAGCACTTTAATTCGCAGCATACAGCAGTCTCAGATCTGAGCTGCGGTGTTTCGGGTGGTGAGCGTTGATGCTTGTGGCATGGTGTGAAGGCGCACACACTGAAAAGGGCACAAACTACATGTTCGGAGCCAATGCTACAGTGAAGTACGCACCATGGGTGAGCCCTGCCAGAAACAGCTCACATTCATCATGTGTTTGATTTTTGAAAAAGAAATTGGCTTGGTTTATGTTCAGAAGTTATTAACGTTGATCATTTCTTCATAATCTTTCCCCATTTTGTTAAGTGACTCCATATTGAGAAGCTATTGTATAGAACAATGTTTGTTTTTTTTCTTTTCTTTTTTTTAGAAAGAAAACAAACTTTCCTGTTTCATTTTTTTATACCAATCCCAGTTCCCACTCCTTTCCCTCCACCCATTTCCTCCACCTTTCCCTCACCCCACCTCCATCCACTCCTCAGAGACGGTGAGGCACATTGCTTTGGGGGAAGGTTCAAGGCCCTCCCTACTATATCTAGGCTGAGCAAGGTATTCATCCAAAGACAATGGGTTCCAAAAAGCCAATACAAGCAGTAGGGATGAATCCTGGTGCTACTACCAATGGCCCCATAGTCTGCCCCAGCCATACAACTGTCACCCACATTCAGAGGGACTAGGTTGGTCCTATGCTGGTTCCTTCCTTGCACAGCTGGAGTTGGTGAGCTCCCATTAGCTCAGGTAAACTGTTTCAGTAGGTGTTCCCATCATGGTCTTGACTTCTTGGCTCATATTCTCACTTCTCCCACTCTTCGCCTGAACTTTGGGAGCTCAGTCCAGTGCTCCCCTGTGGGTGATAGAGGAATGTTTGTTCTTTTTTTTTTTTTTGTATTCTGAGACAGGGTCTTATATAGTTCAGGCTGACCTTGAACTCAGTGTCTCTGGGAAATGTTAGAAGGTTTAGAAGGTGAATGGGAAGGTCTTGGGTGTAGGTAACAGGACCCTGTACTTCAGTGTCTATTTTGGTACAATATCATCTTTTGCTACAAGTGAACTAACTCTTACTTCCCAGCCCACATTTCTTAATGGATACTAACCAAAGAAAAGCTCTAGGAGAGAAGGCAAGGATGGGAGGGGCGATGGGTCTAAACAATAACAAAGATGACGGTGACATTTCCTAGTTCTTACTTCTTCCGGACCACAGAAGTGGCTTGTCAGTGTCTAGTTTAAAAACAAATACAGGGCTGGAGAGATGATAGCTCAGCAGATAACAGTACTGACCGCTTTTGCGGAGGGCCCAGGTTGAGTTTCCTGCACCCACATGATGGTACACAAACATCTTTAACTCCAGTTCCAGGCAATCTGATGCCCTCTTCTGGTCTCCACAGGCATCAGGTATGCACACAGTAAGCATAAATACATGTGAACAAAACAATAATACATACAAAATAAAATAAATGAATAAAATAAAAATGAAAATTCCCACCCCTAGAACCCAATTAGAATGTCGAAGGGTAGCACTTCTGTTACTTCTAGGTGGACGGATGATGTCTTTGAATGTATATGGAATGATACCTGGCAAGGCAAGAGAAAGTTCAGGTTCACACTGACATCCTAGTTAAATCCCATAATGGTAGTTCCAGGGTTTTGATGAGAAGATACCACTGTAGGATTAATCCAGTGCCAACTAGTATCTTAGTTTCTTGAAGGGTTTTTCCACTGCCGAGTATTTGCTACATTCAAAAAGTAAATGGTAACCAAAGCCAGTCATGGTTTTAATGCAGCTGTCCCAGAGTTATGTTTCAGTGTTTGTGTGGGCTACATTCGTAATACACTTTGTAAGAGCTTAATATAAATTCTTGGAACTCAGATAATGTCTCTATGTCTATTAAAAGAAGTCAGAACTCTGGGATTTGAGAAGAGGTTGCTTGGCAATAATAAAACAGAATAAATCAAGTCACCTCAACACAAAGCAGTTCTTTCTTCTATGTGACAGTTTGTCAAAATTTAAGAGGAAAAAAGGCTTTCATTTTTATGAAACTAAAAAAAGGCAAGTTATCGCATTGTGGAATACATTTTTCATGCACAAAAGCTCAATTTTATTTCCAGTAATTTGGTAACATAGAAAGCAATAAGCAATAATATAATTCTGTAATATGAATTGTTGCAAGAGCTGAAAATAAACCATCGCCTGTTTTTCACATGTTGATAAAGGATCTTTTTGAGTTTGAGTAGTCTTTTCCTATGTGAAAACAAACACTGTCATTTCCTACAGGGCGAAGAAAGACTCACACACGAGCAACCTGGAGAACATGTACACGGCTGCATATTAGCGTCACACCAACCTGGAGAAGACGCACACAACTGCATATCGGTGTCAGGGCAACCTGGAGAAGATGCATACAACTGCATATCTGTGTCAGGGCAACCTGGAGAAAATGTACATGGCAGCATACCAGCGTCAGGCGATCTTTTGCTGTAAGGAGAAGACAGAAATATTTCAGCATTTGCAGGCCAGGGGCACTTTTGTTGTAACCGCTTGCTTTTGTAGGAGGAAAGCAGCCGCAGACAGTGGATGAATGAAGGAACATGGCTCTGATTCAGTATAGTTTCTAACTGTATTCCAAATATGTACCCCTATACTCATAAATCAGCATAGCTCTCATTCCGCATCAAAGACACTTCTTGCAGCATGTGGAGCCTCCTGCAGAGATCCACAATTAGTCAGAATGCAGACATTAAGTGACAATGGGATGCTGATCCCCAGCTGGTATATCTCCAATAAAACCCTGACACCGAAGGTTCAGGAAGCATCATAGGAGAGTAGGTAGAAAGACTGTAAAGGCCAAACGACCAAGGTACCATTGCAAGATATTATCTCTGGACAGGGCTGCTGTCCCATGAACTCTCAACAATATGGCTTCCTAACGTGACCGGCATTATGACGACACTAGCTGACTTGCCAACATGGCTGGTGAGCATTTCGCAAAGCCCCACTCCTAGATGAAAGACACAGGCAATCAATGGCAGCAGAGAATGGGAGAATCAGTCTGTCTTAGGGTTGCTATTGCTGTGCAGAGACACCACGACCATGGCAACTCGTATAAAGGAAAACATTTAATGGGCTGGCTTATAGTTTCAGAGATTTAGTCCATTATCATCATGGTGGGCCATGACTGTGTCCAGGCAGGTGTGGTGCTGGAGCCGAGAGTCCTACATCTTGATTGGCAAGCAATAGGAAATGAACTGAGACACCGGGTGTGGCTGAAGAACGTCCAAAACCTCAAAGTCCACCTCCGCGGTGCACACTTCGTGCACCAAGGCCACACCTACTCCAACAAAGCCACACCTCCTAATAACGCTACTCCCTATGAGCTTATGGTGGAAATTACATTCAAACCAAGACACAGCCATACACATTAGAAAGACTATAGAGTTCAGTGCTTCCACACTTTGTAAATAAACTCACAGTGAATGTTTCTTTTTTTCTTTTTTGATGACTCCAGATTTCAACTTTATTTCCATCACTGAAGGTAAAACTTTTAATGAACATTGTAGAAGAGCCTCTACAAACTAAGTATGTTACTGACATGCTCCATATATTATTCTGCAGTACCTGGACGTGCTCTTAAATTCAACCAGTGCCTGTCCTATGACTAAATGTACTTACTGCCTACCCAATTCACCTGTCCCAGTGATGCGTTTGATTATTTCCAGCAGCTGTTCCATGACTCTGGTATGCATTTAGAATCTTCATGGTTATGCTGAATAGTTTTACATATTCCTAAAGACATTTCAGTTGAACCAAAAGACTTAGGGTGGAGTAAAAGGCTTTCCTCTTGTGTATCTAACTGGTACGTGAGGACCATCATTACTTACGGCAATAATATTCTCTTTGGAGGGTGCTACACAATGTCTATCACTTCTTAATATGGTCCCAATGAAAAACCAAAATTCTGCTTCACTAAAGTCACCATGGAGAACTAATGAGTTTATTAAGGCTTATTTACAAGAGTATGGGTGAGGGATTACCACTGGGAAAATGTTTCGCCCTACAACAGGCTGTGAACAGCATGAACAATAACTTCCCAGTGACTATGTAAATGACTTTTCCCAGCCTCTTGTTGAGGATCTGAGACCACAAGCACTTAGGGGAGAATTACACCCACCTGGTTGTATGGAGTGGTTGGATACTTGAGGGAGGCTCCTATCACCCTGCCCACCTCCTCCTATTTATGGGGGAATGTAAACAATCAACAACCCCAGTTGTGATTATCCTTCACAAGCAGGCACGACTGGTCTTACAGAGATGGTGGCAATTTGGCTAGGAGGATAGTTCTGTACAATATGTTGAATGTTCACCACCAAACACAAAGGAAAAGGACTTTTTATGTGAAGGGCACAGTGGGCAAAGAAAGGAAAAAAAATAGAATCCGTTGGAAGTCAGACAAGATTCTTTATGGGCTGGACAGGACAAGAGGCTAATGAACATTTTTGGACCAAGTTATCATCAGGGCTGGCGCTTATTCTGGTCCTCCTTTCCTAAGCAGAAAGTATGTATGGCTATTAAAGAGGATCTCAACCATCATTTAAGTAAGAAGATATGCACTTCAATGGTTTCCCAATTATTGTGCCAAATCTGCCCAATTTTTGCCTTTGTGGTTGATGGAAAGACATAAAATATTATTTTAGAGTTCTTTCCATCAGGAGTTAAATCGTTCGTGTTATGAATTTTCCTCTGGGTGTGCATTGCTTTCACTACTCTTAATGTATAAATGTGTTGTGATTTCAATTTTGACTCCACCCCAAGTTCCCAAGTTTTTCAGAAGAGTATTTTAGAGTTTTTCACATAAACTAGTTCTGTTTCTTTCTTGTTGATGTGAGTTTCCAGGTTCCTTCTTCAGCACCCAGCTCATAAATTGTGGTTGAAAAATCCATAGCTCAGGAGGATATAGGTCTTAGTGGGGAAGATGCTGCTGTTGTTTTGCTAAGCAGGCCTGGTGTAGTCATCAAATTGCCTTCTACCTATCTGTATTTATTCCCATACTCCAGAACAGCTGTCAACATTGGTCAGAGATGCTTCTTTTTGCAGCTGGCAGTGACTACTGTAAAGACTTATACTGGCAAAAGAACTAAAAGTAAATAAGCGTTGAGTGTTCTTCCCTAAACAGGACATCTATAGTACCTTTCCCAAGGCTTAGGGAATGTATTGGAAGAGAGGGTTGGAAGGATGGAAGAGCATGGCCAGTTGGATAATTTCCAGAACCTGAGTACAAAAGCTTGGTGAGGCCCATCTGTAACTCCAGGACTCCTACACCAAGGTGGGAGGGAGAGACAGGAGAATTGCCTAGAAGTTCTTAGGCCAGCCAGAAAGAGCTTCAGCGCACAGAATGCTAGAAACAAGAGAGGTCCTGTCTCAACAAGATGGAAGGAGCGAACCAACTCTTGAAAGTTGTATTTGGCCTCTACACACAAGCATGCATGTACCTGCACTCACACACAGACATAATACACACACTAATAATAATAATGTTTTATTTTTAATAATAGTGATAATAATAGTTTCAATTTTAAAAGGATATACTGGAGTGTGGTGGAGCACTGTTCAGAGGTGATGACATGGCTATCTTCTGGTCATTACCATTCAATTTACCACAGCTGGGATTATTTGAGCACGACCTGTACAAAATTGTGCTGTTTAGCATCCTGTCACTAAGAAAGGAGAAATTCATAAGGCCTTACCCTTCCCTGAGGGTTTATAGGCATTTAATTGTTGTTCAGGAGGGAAAGACATGTTCTTCAGTGATGCAGCTACTGTCAGATTGTCTAAGCTCTTGTAAATAACCCCTGACCTGTTTCCTGTAAGTAACCCTAACTAAACTTATGGGATCACAAAAAATACAGACATAAAAGTAGAAGGGAAACTGGGGAAGGGGATCAGTTGGGAGGAGTGGAGAGGTAATAGAGGCGAATATGATCAAACCACATATAGATGCATGAGAATGTCATAATGAAACCCATTATTACGTATAATGAATATATGTTAATAAAATTAAGAAAAATATAGCATGACATGTAATATGTACATATATATGCATACACAAAGTTATGTGTGTATATGTATGTCTACTGAATCAAGTCAGCACAACTATAATATTAAAATCTTTTTTATAAATTTAGTTAGCTCTTTCATAAATTCTGGAAGAATTGTCATTATAAAAAGTTCTTTAATATTAGAACCCTTCAATTTTATTTCGAGGAGACAGAGCGTGGGTTTGAACTGGGCACCTACACTTGGCCCAGGAGATCAAAGCAATAGAGTTTAATTATATAACTGAACTTTGGCTGGTTGCAGGAAGACTGTAGCCAATTAACTTATTAAGTTATGAATAATTTTCCAGTTAATCTGTAACCAATTTCCTGGTTGATTGACTAGGCTCGACCCAATTAAGAAGCTTTCTATTTCTTATCATCATCTTCTTATAAATGATCCTGACTTTAGAGTGCGCCCAGAAACCTGTTCTGGTTTAGGAGCACCTGGTTCTCAAATTGGGTGTGTTGTTTTGCTTAAATGAATTACACTAAGTTTAATTGGGCTAAGAAATTTCCCTTTTAATAACATTTGTAATCATTCTTGTGCTGGCCAGTTTTACGTCAACTTGACACAAGCTATAGTCATCTGAGAGGAGGGATCCTCCATTGAGAAGATGCCTCCATAAGATCAGGCTGTATGCAAAGCCTGTAAGGCATTTGCTTAATTGGTGATTGATGGGGGAGGATCCAGCCCAACAAGCCAGCTGCATTTTCTGTCCCAGCTCCATCTCTCTGTGAGTGGTGTTCAAAACCCCACACAAAACTCCCAAATCTCACCTTCACTTTTCACTCTTGGTTGTCCATCTTGTTTATTTTTATCAGAATCCATGCCCTTATTTACCCCCTGGCACACCACTCCAGCTGCTTGCCTGCACATGCATGCATCTAGGTGTCTTCCTGACATACAGCTCAGCAACAATGCTTTGTTCCCATGGAGAGCAGCCTGCTGCCTGCCTTGCCTTCTAGTGGCACCTGGATATTCCAAACGTGGAGCTGTGCGCAGCTATGACAAGTAGCTCGTTTGTCTCTGGAGCATTCGTAGGTTAAGGGATGTGTGCTGCTTTTCTCTTCACGTGCCTCCTGTGATCACTCCCAACCCCTGACTCCAGTTTCTGGCGCCCTAATCGGAGGCTACCTTTTCCATTTTTTTTTTCTCGTTATCTCCGGTTGTATCTCTGAACTGAACTATACTGGTTGCACTGTGGAGGTCACACCTGCACTCCAAATTGCCAAAACTAGCAGTTGAGTCTCTTCTCTGCAGTATTCAACTTGATCACTCTTCCACTTACTGTTAACAAAAATGGACTCAGAGGTTAGGCTCACTGACTGCTCTTCCAGAGGTCCTGCGTTCAATTCCTAGCAACCACCTGGTGGCTCATCTGGAATGAGATCTGGTGCCCTCTTCTGGCCTGCAGGTGTCCATGCAGGCAGAATACTGTATACATAATAAATAATGAAGAAAACATTAAAAAACCAAGAATGATAAGCAGGAAAATACACGGTGGGTGGTAAAAAAGACCACCATAACTGCATGGAAGGGTAGGATTGTGCAACGGTGCACGTTCACACTGTTGGGAACTGCCATCTCGATCTATCTGCTGTAGTTTCACCCCTTCTCTAGGTGATCTGTCACATCGAAACCCCTGGTTCTGAACAGAAGCTCTACAACTGTGACCTCCAAATTCTCATGAGAGCCTACATGTCTTCCTTGAGCTTTTTTATATGGATCTCTCTCCTCTTGGAAAGTTCCATTTAGAGATTTAATAGACATCACAGACTTCACATTATCCAAGCCAGATTTTGTTTTCTACCTCTAAATCTGTTTCTCTTCATTACTCAGTGAGGAAAACTGCAATTTGAGTGAAAGGAAATGAAATGAGAGACCCAGAGAAAGTGAGCATGTTTTTTTTTTTTCATGGAGGTTGGAATTATCACCCTAAATGCATCCTGCAGTGGTCTCGGTGGTGAAGACAGAACATTATAAAGGGCATACAATTAAACTGGAAGATAAAGTCAGAGGTTTGGCGAAGGAGAGACACAACAAAATCTTACAACTTGGCACTCTTGACATATGAGACTCGTCCATTCTTCTTGATATCTTAGCATCCAGTCCCTAACAAGAGAATTATTTGAGAAGCAGAGACGGAGGCTGAGAGGACACAGGACAAATATTACCACCAGCCCCTGTGATTGCCCCCCAAGCACACTATGCCAATTCTGTCATAAACTGAAGAATGGGTTTAGCTTTGACGATAGTTTGCAAATGGGCACTGGTTATAAGAGCCCCACTTCAAGAAGCACTGACTTACAGTGCTTATTGGTCAGAAGCCAGTCATGGGGCCCTAATCCATTTGTGAATAAGTCTGGCAAACTGTTCTAGATGCCAGGGTGGGGAGCATGCCCTCAACTCCAAACACTGTCACTGTGGCATGCTTTAAGTTTGGCTTTGTTTATGAGTTTATTCGCTTGTGTGTTCATATATTTCATTATTTTTTTTTCCCAGGAAAGCCTTTGCAGGGCAGTGGGGAAAGGAGACTGGGGAGTTGCTCTGCGTAGTACAGCTGGGATTCTCTTCTGTTTTACAGATCCCGACCTTGAGGAAGAAGAATTGTTCAAGGACGCATAGGTTGCAGTAATGTTTCTGATACATTCCAGATCTCTGGCACACGTGCCCGAGAGTAGTTCTTGTTATGGTTTCAGAGCACACAACAAGAAAGAGCTCCTCTTACTGCATCTGCTGTGTGTCACCAAAGGGACTAGAATTACCCCAGATCTGAAACAGAGCCAGGCTATAGAGCCCTTATGTGACAGAGCAGGAAAATGTATCTCTAAGTATATTTACCAGCTGTCGAAACTCTGCAAAAATAGCCCATTTTAATATTCGCGAGAAAAAAAAATGCCCAATAAAGCTAAAGTGCATTGCAATAACCGAGCTTTGTAACACTTATTCAGACCCATTAGGCTTTGTTGAAATGAGATGTCAATGTAGTTTACTGGGGCTCGTGTGCCACAATGGAAAATAGGGCTCGGGCAGATAATGACCATGCACGCACCCACCCACATGCTCTCACATTCCAAGGTGGTGTCAGCTCCTGCCTTCAAAGTGCCCTTGCTGCTAACACCTCACCTCTCACTTGGAGGCTTGCCCTATGGGATTCTGGAGGGAGCCTCTCTATTCAATGAAGGAAGCAAGAAGCCCTGGGAATTTGTTCTCCTAGGCAGCCTTTAAGCAATGACTGCTGGACATATGGATATAACAGCCTCTGCTCCTTTGACTGGTGGGACAACTTCACAATTAGCATATAGTCCAGATTAGCCTATGTTGGGTTAAACAGAAGATAACTTCTGTTGGACTTGAGACTGAATCCTTACTCCCTAGTTTCTCATGGACACATTTTTTATTTTCTAAAAATGATTCATTTATTTTTATTTTACATGTATGTATACACATGTAGGTTATTTGCATGCCTATGCCTAGGGAGGCCAGAAGAGGGCACCAGATCCCCTGGAACCAGAATCATAGCCATTTGTGAGCTACCCGGTGGGTGCTGGAAGCTGAATCTGGGTCCTCTGCAAGCACAGCAAGTGCTCTTAACTGCTAAGTCATCTCTCTGATTCCAAGAAAATTTTTAAAAGTTTTAATTGTAATACTTTCATGTATGAGTACTATTTACATCGTTTCTACTTTTCCCTCTACCCTCTAACCCCTCCTGTGTCCTCAGCACTCCCTCTCAACTTCATGACCTATTCCTACAATTATTGATATATCAATAATATACAATATAAAGTATATGGTATATATGCAGGACACACACTCATATATATTATATTTTGAGGCCATCTAGTGTTGCTTGTGTGTATTTGTGTTTAGGGGTGACAATTGGGGATTATATAATCTGAGGTAGACTGACTTTCCTTTTCTCTGCAGCCATTGATTGCTCGCCATTTAGGGGTGGGGCCTTGTGCAATTTCCCCCTCTTAAGTTGGCATGCCATCTGGTATTGTCATTATACAAGGTCCTATTAGGCAACCATGGTGCGAAAAGAAGTTTCTTTGGTGAAGGTTGAGTACTGCACTTCTCTGCGGGTATAAGGATAACTATTTAAAGGTAAAATCAGAAATTATACTAGTTTAGGAGCATGGCAGTGGTCTAGGGTCTATGGCCTCTCCAGCTCCAGATACAGGTAGTCTCCAGTATCAGGCATTACAGTATTGGGCACCTGTTGAGCAGACTGTGATTCCAAATTGACAGCTATTTGTTACCCCTCTGATAAAATGCCACTATTGCACTATTGCTATATAATAATTTCTTCTATTTTTGATTGTGAGTCTAACTTTTACTGGCTGAGCCATCTCTCCAGTCCAGGAAACAATTTCTTTCTTTCTTTTTTTTTTATTGAGAATAGGAAAAAAAAGTTTCCGCCTCCTCCCAGCCTCCCATTTCCCTCCCCCTCCCCCCATTCCTCTCCCCCTCCCCCCTCTCCTCTCCCTCTCCCCCCACTCCTCTCCCCCTCCCTCTCTAATCCAAAGAGCAGTCATGGTTCCCTGCCCTGTGCAAAGTCCAAGGTCCTCCCCCCTCCGTCCATGTCTAGGAAGGTGAACATTCAAACTGGCTAGGCTCCCACCAAGCCGGATCATGAAGTAGGATCAAAACCCCGTGCCATTGACCTTGGCTTCTCATCAGTCCTCATTGTTCGCCATGATCAGAGAGTCCGGTTTTATCCCATGCTTTTTCAGTCACAGCAGGAAACAATTTCTTGATAAAGCATTTGTACTCACCATTTCCTCAAAAGATCTGGTTTGGGGGAACTCAACTAACGACATGTTCTATTTTTAAATTTAATTATTAATTTATTTAACTCTTGTTGAGACAAGGTCTGGCTGGGATTACAGCATGCAAGGCATGTTCTGTAGAACCAGTTCCCGGCAAAGCAAAGTCCTATGCTGATGGAGCTGCCGTGAACAAGGCTGCAGGTTCGGGCCTCTGCAGAGTTTAAGAGCTGACAGAAAATCCTGTCAGCTTTTTCCTATTTCCCACATCTTGTTCCCTCTTAAGACCCCGAGAAAAACGAGGCAGAGCATCAGGTCGTCTCTTATTCCTGTGCCTCATCCCTCAACCCCTGGGCCCTACGTCAATTAGCTCCCCATCACTGTAACACACGTCTGAGACAATCAGTTTACAAGGAGGGCAGGTTAATTTTTTGCTCATGATTTTAGTCCACGTTGGTTCTGCCACTCGGAGTCTACGGTAGGATAGCACGTCATGGGAGGGAGTTGTGGAATCCACAGCTCAATACACAGAGGTCTGAATGCAAGAGGAAACAAAGAGTCTGGGGACCCCGTATCCGCTTCAAGGGCATTTTCCAATGATTTAACTTCCTGCCTTTCCTAGGCTCACATCTTTAAGAGTCTGACCCTTCTGCGCTAGGCTGCATCTAGGGGTATCCCACCTTTGATAGTATGACGTGATATCATAGTCTATAAATATGCTTGGTCCATTCATAGCTATTCTGGGATGCATGTGGCCTGCAGGCTGAGGGTTAGACACACCTGCTAGATCAAACCTAAATTTAACACATGGACCTTTGGAGACATTCCAGATCCAAACTATAGCAGAGCTTCATAAACTTTGTGTCGCCTGCCTTCCTAGCTCAGCTTTTTAACCGGAAGAACGCACATCTAGTTTTGCCTTTAGAGGCTGTATTTCTGTCCTTCCTCTATGTCTTACTTCTTAATGATCTCCTCTTGACCTTTCCCACTTTCCTCAATCTGGCTTAAGCCAAACTTTAGTGGTGCTCAGATGGGTATTACATATACCTACCCCCCCCACATATTGGATAGCTCCAAACATAGTAATAACTTCACTCCCTTCTTTCTCGGTTTTCTTAAAAGTTACGGAACTTATTTATGTATTGTACATGTGCGTATGTGTGAATGCGCACATGCCATGGTACCCATGCAGAGGTCAGAAGACAACGTTGAGAATGAGTTTTCTCCCACCATAGAGGTCCCGGGAATCGAACCAGGGTTTTTAAGGCTTGGCTAGAAGTGCCCTTACCTTTTGACCCATCTTGCCAGCCCTCTCTCGGGCTTTTGTTTTTAAGACAGGTTTCGGGGTCTCATGCATCTCCTCAGGCTTGCCTCCCATTTGCTCTGCAGCTGAGGGTGACCTCGGCCTCCTGATTCTCCTCCACGGTCTGCGTGTCGCGAATAGAGGTATGTCCTATTGTGTGAGGCTTTTTTATTTATTTATTTATTTATTTATTTTGCTTAAGACAAGCTCTTGCTATATAGCCTAAGGTCTCCTCAAATTTGTAATCCTCCTCCATCAGCCTCCTGACTACAGTACTGTAACCAGTCTTCTTACTTTCTTCTTAATCAAGGGTGTAACGAGAGCTGCTTCTACATGTTGCTTCAGTTCTTTAATCACACTGATTGTGTGTGTGTGTGTGTGTACATACTTGCTCGTGTACAGAGGCTAGAGGTCAACCTTGGGTATTGTTCCTCAGGAGCTATTTACCTCAGTTTTTTTCCATCAGGGTCTCTCACAGAACCTAGACTTCACCAATTTAACTAGGCTGACTGGTTAGCAAGTTCCCGGGATCCCCCTGGCTCTGCCTTCCCTGCACTGGGATGTGCTAACTATGCCTAGTTTTTCCCCGCGGGTACCGGGTGTGTGTGTGTGTGTGTGTGTCTGTCTCAGGTCCTCATGCTTCCTCAGCGACACTTTCCTAATTGTGCGGCCCTCCCAGCCATGGCCTCGCTTTCAAGCAGCACCCACGATCTATTGACACTTTTATCTCTCTGAGCTTAACAGTGGCATTTTCTGTTTTCATTTCTCCAAGGAAAATCTAACTCCAACTCGCATTCAGATTTTTCCAGTACTTATTAACAATACAGATAACTTCTGGGACCTCAAAATGCGTGGGGTTTGCTCACCACCAAAAAGCAAGCCGTTCTGAAGTGGATGCCAACTGAGTGTCTTCTGATTAGTTTAGTTCTGACACCGTATACCTGGAGATACGTCAGAGCCCGTGGGTTGCAGGTTCAGTTCCCATGATCCCCACTCCATCTACTTTAGATGTTTTTACCCGGGCTTCTGACCATTAGATATGAATCAGAATGCTCACCCCTCTATACTTGCTTAATTTGTTTGAATGTCTCACAGGTCTCAGGGCAAATGCACTTACTGACTTTGGGTACAGATGATGCCAGGCATAGTGGGAGGTATGGGAAGAGAGCAGAGCTTCCGTGTCCTCCCTGGAACCCCCACACGCTGAGCTAGCTGGAAGTGCAGCAAACCTTGACCTTTGGAGTTTTTCTGAAGACTTCATTGCAAATTCCTGCTTCATTGCAAATCCCTGACGAGGGAAATCCAACAAAGCCTGTCTGTTCAGGTTCTCCTCAGCCTTTGTTTGTAGCCACCCTCCCTCCAGGTTCTGGGGCAAGATTGCTCAGGAGAGAACAGGGTCTTCTGATCCAACATGAGACAAGGTAGATCAAAGGAGGTAGGTTGAGCCAGAATCCACGGTCTGTTATCTTAATGTCCTAGAATAAGAGCATGATGTCAAGCACGCATGAAGCTCACATTATGGTTACTGCTCTCTTCAAGCCTCTTCCCCTGTACTGGTTCCTTGAAGTCTCACGACCCAAGCTTTTGATCCAGGTTCAGGAGACACTTGTCTTTGGCATTCTACCACATCTAGGCTGTTGACAAGAGGTCATCTTTTTAAAAATTAGAAAAAAAAAATCACGTGAATGGGTGTTTTGGTGCCCACAGAGGCCTGAAAATGGCATCAGCTTCCATGAAACTAGAATCACAGGTGGCTACGAACTGGGCATGCGCATGCGGGGAATTGAATCTGTGTCCTCTGGAAGAGCATTTAGTGCTCTTAAGCACCGAGTCATCACTTCTGCCTTATAAGATATCTTTTGAGTGTATACCTAGGGGACATTTTAATTCTCTGCTCCTCTTCCTTCAGCTTACCATCACCTGCAGCCTTTCCAGCACTCTCTGTTCCCATACCTTTCCTAGCACAGAGTTTTCTATATAGTAATAGCAGCAATGGGGAACTCATTAAGGCTCAAGCCAAGGCAGGTCCACTACCTGAAACCTTCTAAGGCTTCCCATTGCATGATGTGGGAGTGATTTCTTATTAATAAGGAAACTGCCTAGGCCCCTTGATAGGCCAACCCATAGGTGGGTGGAGTAAACAGAACAGAATGCTGGGAGAAAGAAGCTGAGTCAGGAGTCGCCATGATTCTCCCACTCCAGACAGATGCAGGTTAAGATCCTCCCTGGTAAGCCACCTCGTGGACTACACAGAATATTAGAAATGGGTTAGAACAATATGTAAGAGCTAGCCAATAAGAGGCTACAGATAACGGGCCAGGCAGTGTTTTAAAAAATACAGTTTCCGTGTAATTATTTCGGGGCATAACCTAGCCATGTGGGCGGCCGGGTGCCGGGGACACAGCCCTGCTGCTCCTAATTCAACAATTGCACTTAAAAAACAAACAAACAAACAAACTAGCATCTTTTGCCAAAATAGCCTTCAAAAGCCCACTAGTCCCTGCCTACCCTTCTGACTTCATCTCACGCCAATCTCCCGTATGTTTAGGCTTTGTGTCCTGGGGTCGTACATTCCTATCCCAGGGCTTTGACGCACATGCTCACGACCCTCTGGAATGTTGTTTTTCTTGGTCCCTTCTCACCTTATCAATTTAATTTCTTAAAGAGATGCTTTTCCCACCACCCCTCCCCTCATTCTCTTCTTCAGGTTTTGTTTTTTTATACATGATTGAAGAGGATTTATTAATTCCAGTTTGTTTGCTTAGCTCTGAGGCCAACGGTGATGAGCAAGCTATTTGGTCTTGTACCTTGTCCCCTACCTCAAGAGTGGGGAAGGAAGAATGGTGACTCTTGGTAGACATTCAGGATATTCGGCTGGAACTTTCACCCCTTGTAAAGCCCTTATCCTTTGGGTGTGAGCATCAGGGCACTTTCCTATGAACTCTATAGCAGTTTGTGTGGTCAGTTTTCCCATAGCACATGAAACCTACAACTAGGTTGTTATTCGTCTTCTCTACAAGACTGGTGAACAGGTTCAGGGAAGTATATCTTCCTCATTTCTAAGTCCCCAACTTCTAGAACAGTTCCAGGATCACAACAAGCAACATTAATACAAGCGATGAGTGAATGAAGTTATTCTTCTGTTAAAAGGTGACTTGGGGCTAGGAAGGTAGCTCAGTGCTTGTGTGATACAAGATGGCTTGTATCCTATCACTGAATTCCACAAGGGAGGTGGAGACCCAACTCCTGAGAGATGTTCTCTATCTTCCACATGAACTCTGTGGCATGTGTCCTTGTATACACCCACATACATATATATACAAAATTAATAAAAAAATTAAAAGATAACTTAGTTAAAAGCACAGGACAACTGAGAGTTGGTTGTCAGTCATTTCTTTAAGGACAGAAGGCAAGGTAGTGTGTTTTTGGAGATGAAAATCTGAATCCCCTTTGAGGCAGAATACTCATTTATTACAGAAGGAGAATATTTTTGGGACGCAAGTTGTCAAATTCTATAAGGATAAAGCAAACATTCCTTTTGCAAATAGATTTTGGAGGAAGGAGATGCTCAAGTTCTGTGCAAAACTACATGAAAAGTATTTTGCTTGTGAGTGGAGTTCCAATTCTACACATTGCTTCTTTCTAAAAGAAAGGTTTCCTCTTTGTGGGTGCTTGTGGAATGAAGCTAAGGTCTAAGGAGAGAGACAACATACGGCCATTGAATAGAACCAGGAGCTAAGGGAAGAAGTGGATTGGCTCACAGTGTCCCTGACAAGATCTAGTTTCCACTTCCTGTCGGCCTTGGCATTTGATACTCTACCATTTTTTCCAAATCATCCATGAGTTTTTGATGAATATTATAATTTCATTTGTGTTTTGACTCAGCCACAACTCTAGGAATTTGACTGGAACTTTTTCAGTGCATTCTGTCACTTACAAAATGGAAATAAATGCACAGCATTTTATACACGTGCAGAATTCTGAAATTAAATTATTATATACTTTGGAAAATTGATTATTTAAACATTTTTTATTACATTTATTTATTTATTTGTGGGAGACATGTGGAGGTTAGATGGCATGTTTGTGGGGTTGATTCTTTCCTGCTGCCATGTGAGTCTCAAGGACCAAACTCAGGTCATTAGGCTTGACAGCAAGTTATTTTACCCACTGACCTATCCGGCTGGCTCTGGATACTTAGATATTTGTATATCTTACTTTTGAAGGTTTATTTTTAAGTGTGTGTGTGTATGTGTGTGTGTGTGTGTGTGTGTGTGTGTGAGAGAGAGAGAGAGAGAGAGAGAGAGAGAGAGAGAGAGAGAGTGAGAGAGAGGGAGGGAGGGAGGAGAGATTTTCACACATGAGTGCAGTACTCATAAAGACCACAAGAGGGCACAGGATCCGGAACTAGAGTTAAAGGCTCTTATGAGTTGCCAAACTTGGATCCTCTGCAAGAGTGGTGTGAACTCTTAAACTCTTAGCCACCTTTCCAATCCTTTGTGGTCCATATCCAAGTTTAGCATTGCTTTTTCTCTTGATTAGAAAGCATGCTTTATACAAACAGGTTAATTCTATGACAAATGTGCATACAGAAAATATACTTATTTTATTATTCTACACAGGTCCTTTAAATTTTTATTTAGAAAGGGTATCAGTATTTATTCTATGCAACCATTTTTTGGTGCTAATAGTATACCTTAAAAGCTGTTCCATATTTCAATCTTTTTTATATTATTATTAGAATTAAAGCTATGCATTGGGACTGGAGTGGCACCTAGCAGTTAAGGGCTCATACATCTCTTGCAAAGGACCTGACTTGGAATTATGGTTCCCATGGTAGGCGGCTCACAACTATCTTTAATTCCAGCGCTAGGTAATCTGACACCTTCTGGCTTCCATAGGCATGTGGGTGCACATATGCGATTAGACAATATAATACATCTTCAAACAAAACAAAACAGCAATAACTACAGCAAAATAAACCCCTATGTCTTTAAGTTACATGTGATTCATGTTTGTATATTCTGTGAAGTGTGATTCTAGAGTTTTTACACTGACTTTTCCCCCTTCATATTTATTTTAAAAATATGTTGCCCCTTACAATATACACATTTGCTTTGTAAGGTGGTGCATAATGCATGAGGTCATGTGTAGGAAAGTACACTTATATGAAGCCTTTTATATGTGTGCAGACCTTATCTACGTCACTAGCATTCTGTCTCTTCATTGCTAAGGGCATGCCAGTTTGTAGGATGTTTGATTTTTGTTATCATTTCTACTTCATTCACCTTTGTCATCTATCTATCTATCTATCTATCTATCTATCTATCTATCTATCTATCATCTATCTATCTATCTATCTATCTATCTATCTATCTATCATCTATCTATCTATCATCTATCTATTATCTATCTGTCATCTATCTATGTATTATCTATCTATCTATCTATCTATCTATCTATCTATCTATCTATCTATCTATCATCTATCATCTATCTATTATCTATCTATCTATCTATCTATCTATCTATCTATCTATCTATCTACCTACCTACTTATCTATCTCCTTTGCAGCTATTGCATCCATTATCATTTTGTTTGTTTTAAAGATGTAAGGGTAAGTTGGTTTGGAGAACTGAGAAAGCATTTTCTTTTGTGGGAGAATAAAAGCCTCATTTTCTGCAGCCACTGCTCCTCCCCCTTTTCTGCAGCCGCTGCTCCTCCTCCTTGTTTGGATGTACGTGACAGATCCTGATTCTTGGAGCTATGGTTGTCATATTGAGACCTTATGATAAAATACTGACTTGTTCAGGGCGGCAAGGGGACTGAACTTGAAAGAGCCTGGGTCTTTCGGCATAATAGAATTTCTGCACGAGCCCGGAATTGCATCTCTTCGCTAGTGCGCAAGGATGTTTCCTAACCAGGTGCTGTACTTACACGCACCTATGTGGAGGTGCACACGTGAGCGTGCTTCCTTGAGGTGCTTTTGTATACTAGGAAAGAATTTGAGAGTTGAAAGTTAGGAATAGGCTAAAGGTGTGGAACGCATCATTAATTCCAGCACTTGGGAGGCAGAGGCAGGCAGATTTCAATGGCTTTGAGCTCAACGTGGTCGGCTTAGTGAGTTGCAGGCCAGCCCGATCTGCCTGAGACCTTGTCTAAAAACTAAAAGCTAGGAAGAACTGACTGAGGCAGTAGAATGAGTTGTCACCTGCTTTTTTCCTACCATAAGCACAATGTCACTAAACTCACAGAAGAGTTGAAAGGACTCAATAAAATGATTCCAGAGAAAGCACTTTTAGCTGAACAAGGGATTTGCACATGTATTGTGTTGTTAGACAGCCTGCAATTCCTGGACTGTAATGTGTGTGTGTTGGGGTGGGAGAGGTGAATGTATGCAGGTAAAAAGGACTTTGGCGAACCGTGTTTTTGTGAACAACGCTGTTCCCTTCTCCTCTGAAGTAATTTTTACTGAAATACGCCCCAAAGTCTTATGCTTTCCCTTCAATGTCTGGTGCCCTCTGGCTTCGCATTTTCCACACTTTGAGCGAGACCCATTGTCTCATTTACCTAGTCTTCATCTTGACTGTCCCCGTCAGAAATAGACAAATCTCATTCCCTGTCTCCTTGCACCTCCTCCTTAACTGTCACTCATCACCCCAGTGGGTGCTTGAGTGTGCCAGTGGGCAGCTGCGGACTTTGACGGGAGCCTCGAGCTGACAGGAGGCCTGGGAATTTGAAGGGTCATGGTATGAGGTCAAGTAAGGTGCTTGTCTTCTTTGTGCTTCTGAGAGGCCCCAGCTGGGACTGATGGTCAGGTGACAAGTACTCTCCGCTCCACAAGTTTGGACCCCGTTGATGTCCACCATGCTTGGTGACTTCACCCCTGGCCAGGAGGGGGTGGTTGACTCAGAACATTTGAAGCTTCTCTTCCTCACATAGCAAGAATGGTTGCCGCTGCTGCTGCTGCTGCTGAGAATGCCCTGTCTCAGTGGTCCCGAGTGGGCTCACCCAGGGGCTGGGGTTTAAGTCTATCTACCCGGTTGAGTATTTCTACCAAAGCGAAGTTGTTTTTGGTTTTATTTTGTTTTGGAGGCTTTTTTTTTGTTTGTTTTGGGTTTTTGTTGTTGTTGGCTTTTATTTTATTTTATTTTTTGAGGTAGGATCTCTTTTCATAATCCTGGCTGCTTGGAACTCACCACGCAGACTAGACTAAGCTTGACCTCACAGTGATACATCTGCCTCTGCCTCTCGAGTTCTGGCATTAAAGGTGTGATTTATCTGAGTTTAATTTCAGACCCTGAAGAAGTTCAACAACAGAGCCATGTTCAAAACAGTGACCGTGAGCCTTCGGATTTGAAAAATGTTCCTCCAGGTTCCTAATCTTGGCCCTTGCCAAACCTAAAAGTAGACATCTCCCTTCTTTTTGTTCTCTTCTGTGTGCCAAGATCTAAGGTCAATGCATCAATAAAAGCAGTAGAGCCAAGTTAGCAAGGACTCTGAGCCCGGCAGCCACGCCAGCCCATCCATTTTTAACCATGTTCGACCTACAAGCTAGGACAGTGTCCTATAGTTTGCTGTAATGGTATAATTCTATTATTTGGTGACTGCTTACCGAGTGCCAATTATTAAATAACTTTAACAGCTCCCAAGCGACCAAGCTTGGATTCAAGCAATGTCTGATATCAGCACCCCTGCTTCCCCCGGTTTTTAATGAACCTTTTCTCATTTTCTGGCCTCTAGATAATACAGCTAAAGATAGACTTCTACGTTTTGAAGTTCGTTACACCCCTCAAAAAATGTGAGAGAAGGCAGCCAGCCTCCTCAGGAAGATTAGGAGGGCAGTAAGATAACGCAGCCACCTCCAGGCTGATATCTGAGCCCTGCTTTCTACACGGACAAGCCTTTCGGAGGCAGCCAGCCTATGGCTTGTATCAAACTCTATATTTAGGAAGAACAACTGTGAGCTATGACAGGAATTCTCTTTAACACTTAGCCTTAAACCGAGTTCCCCTCTAGCCCCAAGCCAGGAGCGGCTCTCAGGACCGGAGAGACACAGAGCACTCCAGCTATTCCAGCCGCCTGAAAAGCGCTGGAATTGAGATCGCAGCTCAGACGACACCGGGAGTCCCTTCTACCCTCTAAAGAGCTTTGTGTTTTTGCACCTGACTGCCTGGGACTGTCCTTAGGCAGTAAACAAATCCAGAGAGAAGGTAAGCAGAAGGACCCAGCGTTGGCTCTTAGCTTTCTAGAGGAAATTTCTTCAATCCCTCATAACTTTGTAGTTTGCTAAGTACTGGCTGTAGCTTCTTTGTCAATTGCCCACCCACTGGTGGTCACCCTGATTCTATAAAGTAAATGTGTGTGTGTGTACGTGTGTACGTGTGTGTGCATGCGCGTGTGTATTGAACTAAAGGGGTTTTCATTGACAGGCATGTTAAGAAAACGTCCACAATCCAGATATGATAACTGTGACCTTGAGGCTTTGCTGGGTAGCGTTACAGTCAGCTGCAGACGGCTAACAGGCTCTGGGAATTAATCAGAGCTGTGGGCAGAGGAAAGCTGGAATGTTAGCTTTTTATGTGTTTGTTTGCCAAATGAAAACCACTGTGAAAGTGTTAGACGGCGGAAGTTTAGAATCCTTTCCTCTTTTCCTTAAATGCCGGGCTTGGTCTCAACAACAAACTTGTGTAGACAGAATCATCCTATCGAGAGCTTTGCTTTCATCCCTGTTTTCCTGTACCCGGCAGGGTAGAGGGCAGCACTCAGTGTCCTTATCTCCATGGGCACCAGATTCCAAGGTATGGAACTGCCGACTCTCTATTCCCTCCCAGCATAGTGAAGTGGTCAGAGCATCGTTCTCCCCCCTCCTTGAGAATTATTTTTAGCTTCAGGATAGAAGATAAATCCCTTTGAGATAGAGCTTTACTCATTTTCCTGACCTTTCAAAAGAACACACACAGCTCTTCTTTCCAAACAGCGATTGATTTTCCCCTTAATCTCTTCTTGTGAAATTAGTGATATTAATGTTCAGCAGTTTTAAAAAGTTGAAGGGTTTTATTTAGAAGCTAGATATTAGGTGCTGCCCAATCAAAAGCAAAAGGGGGGGGGGTGTCTAGCATCCATGACTCAGCAAACAGATCACTAAAAGTTCCCACAGACTGTCAGGGAAACTTACCTGTGTCCAGTTGGCAAGCCTCACCAGCTTATTAAAGTCAATGTATGCCTTGTCAAACTCGCAGTGTTTCAAATTTTTAGCCAGATCCGGGAGACAGACATAGCAAGTGCATGTTGTAAAGAGGACCTATTTGGATAAGAAGCACTAGCCCTGAAGTGGGTGGTGATGGGCTGAGTTTAGAGGGCATCGCTTGCCATTCCCATCCATGCAAGGAGCATGCGGATATCGAGGGAAGGTGCACTCCACTCCGCATCCTGATGGAGGTGAATGCTCGACCAGGGAAACAGCCAGGGAACACTGTCTATTTTTATTCCCCCCTCTGCTTTGCCCTGGTTTCACTGCAAATAATGAGGACAGCAGCAGCTGCTGCTGAACTGATTTATACAAATATTCTCTAGCCTGATGGTGAGAAATGAGAGCAAGAAGTGAACTGACTTTCTGGCGATGTCTCTACCGAAGAGGGACAAAGATATTAAGAAGAGATGCATACACAAATGAGAATATGTCCAAGCTGGAGAGGGGAGACAAGGTTCAAGCATGTGTTAGGCTCCGGGCGTCCCAGGAAATATTGCAATCCAGTAGTTAGTGCAAACTGTCGGTGAAAAAAAAAAAGTCCCAGACAAAAATCAATGTAATCTAAGTAAAACCACTCATTGTTCGCTGCCTTGCATTTCAACTTAATACTGTAATCACATAAGGGCATTTCCTAATCCTCATGATTTAAATGAATATACACTAATTTAAACAAAAAAACAAAACAATGTTGCCAGGTGGTGGTGCACGTCTTTAATCCCAGCACTTGGGAGGCAGAGGCAGGCAGATCTCTGTGAGTTCGAGGCCAGCCTGGTGGACAGAGTGAGTTATCGAACAGCCAAGGCTACACAGTAAAACCCTGTCTCAAAAATATGTTAATTCAAGTCTAATTGTGTTCTACACATAGTGACCACTGGTCAGGCCCTTAAAGTCTTAGAATAATAATTATTTTTGCATTATTTTTCTTAACTTTGCCAAGTGGAAACATCAAAAATGAAGTTATTCTAAGCATATCATTTTGGGTTTGAGCTGTGGACCCTAGGATGAACAACAAATTAGAATGTTCTTCACGTCTCTTTGATGCTGAGTGGAAGGTAGCAGCCAACTTTAAACCAATCATAGAGAAAATGATCCTTGATTGTTCAATCTGTTGTTCTTACTTAATTTTTAACTTTATTAAAATCGGTTTTTTCCTGGACCCTTATTGTGGAAGAAATACCTATATCCTAGCAAAACATTTAGATGAAACTTTAAAAGTGCTGTTGTTTTCCTGATCATATCTCCCAAAACTATATATTGACATACAATAATTGTAGATACTTTAAAAATAAAAATACACTTATTTATCTTCATAGCATAGAAGCTAAGATCTAAAATAAAAACACCTGCATTTTTGCCAAAGTTCTCTGGTCATTCATTTCTCTGTTGAAGAGCATCCTTCGCTTCTTCTCTATACTTAGGGCTGCAGATGAGCCTATCGCCCAGAAGTCATCAGCTGTGGCCATTGGCAACTATGCAACAGCACACAATCACACCATGCTTCAGCGTTCAGGAAGCCTTGCTGGAGGCATTGTGGCACTCAAATATTCCCATCAGCTGTGAAGGAGGGCCATTTTAAGGAAGAAGAAAGACGTCTAGAAACATTGAATGACATTGTCCAAGCTTCAGGTGCCTTGTGTGAAGCAATAGTACTGCTTCCCGTGTTCACTCAGCCACATGTTAGCACATACATATACATAGCTCCCAGCAGATTCAGTTAATTCACTTAAGCTTTGGAGCAGAGAATGTTTTGAATTCCGTGAGTTTTTAACTTTTTACTTGGTCTAGTTGATGTTTAACAGACAGTTATAAAAAACTGGCCAGAACTGGGTTCACTGTTATTCTTTTTTTTTTTTTGTTTTTTTTTTTTTTTTGTTTTTTTTTTTTGTTTCCTGAATGCCAATATNTCACTGTTATTCTTTTTTTTTTTTTGTTTTTTTTTTTTTTTTGTTTTTTTTTTTTGTTTCCAGCAAAGCATAGCCCACATCCCTAGATGGGCTTCGGTTCCAGTACTCAAAGTTAGGTCTCACACGTTTAAAGAAAGTTGGGGAATGCAGGGTGGTGGTGGCGCATGCCTTTAATCCTAGCACTCAAGAGGCAGAGGCAGAGGTGGATCTCTGTGAGTTTGAGGCCAGCCTGGTCTACAGAGCAAGTTCCAGGATAGCTAGGGCTGTTACACAGAGAAATCATATCTAGAAAAAAGAAAAAGGAAGAAAGAAAGAAAAGAAAAGAAAGAAAGAAGGGGGGGAGAAAGCACTTCTACATTTGTGAGGTCCAATATGTAGTCAGTTCTACTTGTCTTCTAAGATAGTTCTACTGAAAGAAGACAGTTCTAGAACATTCTCATTTCTAGAACCTAGGCTTTAGGCTTGCTGGGGATGTTAGGAGGGATACATGTGAGGATTAAACAACTCAGTTCTTCAGAGTCTCCAGGAGAAGAGACATTGCTACAGCCGAGAGAGGGCATTTGGAAGTGGAGACATCTTTGAGTAGCCTACTGAGAATACCTGCTCCTGGGGAACTGAGTAGCTGCCCCAGTAACGATGAGTACAGATCAAAAGTTCAGTTTCAAGCCGAGAGCCTCTGAGGCCGAACAAAGGTGTGTTATTCCCACCACCTCTTCGGTTTGCTGTTCTTGGCAGCAGGTCAAGAGGGCAGGGAAAGAGATGATAGGGCCTTTCATGTTTCTCTTCACCTATCGTTTGCATCAGGGGCAAGGCGTCTCAGTGTATCTCCTTCTGAATGATTTAGCAAGGTGCGCTAGTGTTCGCTCTCCCTGAGGCATTGCGCAGGAGAGTCTCCAAGTAACTGCAGAAACTGAGACTGAAAGAATATATGGCCAGTGAAAGGGGCAACTGCTCAGTTGAATCATGAGTTAAAACTCTAATTTATCAAGACCTTGAATCAGAAGGCTGTCACCTCTAACAGTGTCTTTTTTTTTTTTTTTTTTTTTTTTAGGGATAAGATCTTGTGAATATGTCGAAACAGCCAGTTTCCAACGTCAGAGCCATCCAGGTAAGTAGGTATATTTATGTTTTACCATCAACTTTGTGGCTTCTGCTCTGATTCCTTAACAAGTCACACCAACTGCGACTGTTCATCTCTAACTGATTATTAGCTTTAAGAAGAAAAGAAAATCCCCCTTTATAAGATTTAGGGGGCAGAATCGACAAAGGGCTATAAGACTGATTAGGTCTAACTAAGAGCCAGAGCTACTTTTGATTGCTCTGAATGGTAAGACAATCTGAGTTTATTAATGAGAATTGCAATCTGCAAAAGGCACAGGCTTCCCGATATCTTATTCTATCCTTTATGAAGAACCAGAGAGAGACCCCAGAAGGCTCCAAAATAACAAGGCATAGAAAACACTACTTAATCTGATCTGACCAGTATATCTGGTATGCATGTATTATACTACTAAAATAAGGATATATAGCTATTAAAAGTTAATTAAAATATATTATGCTTGTCTATATGGTATTTTTAGATGCTCATTGATAGAGACTAGAGTATCCAATTTTCATTTTTATAATCAACTGATCTACAGATCTAACAATAGGTCACAGTATGCTTGACTCATTTGTTTCAAATACATCTTTAGGAGCAGGAGGTTTAGCTCAGTAGTAGAGCACACAAATAGTATGGGTAAGGCTCTGAATTCAATTCCCAGTACTAATAAAATAAAACAAATCATTCTTTAAAAAATAACCTTTTAAAGCCAAGCGTTCTTCGAAAACCTTGTGAGTTTAAGTTCCTATGTTACTCATTTTCCCCATGCCGTTCGAACAAACTCTTGGGTTGCTTAAACTGACTTAAGTGTCATCCACAAAGAGGACACAGAGAAGCAGGCATTTTGAAATGTAGATACAATATGAAAATAACTTCCAGGATTTGTTTTCACTCAAGACTTAATCTGCTATTTCTTTCGAGGGCTCTGAGTTTTGACTCTCAAATAGCTCCCACCCTGAGACTCTGGGCACAATACTTGACTGTCAAATTCTGTTTGCCTTTTGTCAGCACAGAATCTAGCTGTGCCTCCTCTGAAGAAACCTCTCTTCCCTTTCTGGACTTTGCTGAATGCTACCATGCCTGCGATGGCTCCTGAGTCTTGTAATTCTAAAGCACCACACACAGCATAAATACAATCAGGAAAGGCTGACTGAGCTTTGAAGCGGCAGTGAACGGTTGGCCAGGCTGAGAACAGGTCGTTGAAGGTTTAAGAAATCCTAGTATACAGCAGTGAAGGGTACTGGAGAGACAGACCATCACTGGTCATGCCTAATGCATCCCCCCCTAAACTGATGGAGTTCTTGAGTGGCAGGATGTATACCAGTGTCTGGAAACCTGTCACCGAGCAAGCTCAAGGAGGGGCCAGTGCGTGTGGCAAGGACTGCCTTCCACTTGTTGACATCCAACATTTTGGTAGCTCTGTCTAGTGAGTTTTTTCATGTATGCTGACAATGCCAGTGGGCATCGCTTTGTTGCCTGGACCTGTGAACCTTGAGCCTTTGAATCTTCTCTTTTACATGGTATTCAAATTGTAGCACGGACTCTGAAACAGCCTGCAGTCCTGAATCCATCTTGTCCTGCTGCAGAAACACGGACAAGGACTTTCTGCTTTTTTTTACCCCTCTGGACCTCCATTTCCAGCCTGTGAAATGGAGCTAATAGTAGTTTTGTTTAGGAATTAACAAACAAGACCCTAAAAACACCACAGTAAGCTGTCATTGGGAACAGCCACTATTCTATTTCTGATCGCAACGGTAGTTGGTATCAGAGTTTTGATCACTGCGCTCCAAGCTCTTGAAGAGCTACACAAAAATTTCCCTTTTTATTTTGTCAAGACACTATCAAGCTGCCTTCTCATCCCTTCCTTTTAAATCTGAAAGTGTATTGATTTTTCTTCCTTAGTGCCCTCTGGCTCACACCAACCTCTGCTGAAAATTCACTAGCTTTTTATTTACTAAATTTGACCTTGATGTATTTTAAGGTCTGAAACATTTAAAAAGCTCCTATTGACCCTTTTCTATGGCTTTTATTATGCTGCATTAAGGAAAATCCATCCACTTTACCAACAAAGGCAATCAGTGGTTCCTTATGGCTGTGATGTTGTCTCTTTTCATATACTCGGTATTTCACTGAAAGACCTATTTTAATGCACTTTCAGATGAAAGGGTTTTTTGTTGTTGTTGTTGTTGTGGCTAAATAGTGTCTCACTATCTGATATTTTTCTATCATCTTCACATTAACCTTAAACCGGCACAGAAAAACCAAATACGAAAGTGGTGACACAATACAAAATGGCTCATAGTAGGAATATTGCATTGTGATTTTCTCTGGCGCAAACACAAAAACTGATGAGAAAACACTCCGATTGTGTAAATATCATCGGATGCTTTAGATGGTCTAATCAATACGCTTCAGTCACTTCAAATTCTTTAAAAATTACTTCCTTTTTATGTGTGTGGATGCTTTGCCTGGGTGTATGTATGGGCACAACATGTACCTGGTACCCAGTGCCCACAGAACCCGGAAGAGGGACTCACACCCCCCCATGTGAGTACTGGGAATGGAACCCGAGTCTTCTGAAAGAGCAGCCTGTCTAGTGTAACTTTTCTTTATTATACTCATCTCCGATCTATTCAAGTGCCATTTTCAGGGGGCATAGTGTGTGCCAGGAGGAGGGTGCACAACAATTGGTTGGTACCTCACCGCTATACTTGATAAGCTCCTAGCCTGCAGTACTTACTGACTACATGACTTTTAGGCAAATAGTTCATCCTCTTTGTCTTTCATCTTTTGGTTTATCTGTTAATGGAGTGAGTTGTAGGACATGTTTTACAGTGTTTCTGCAAGTATGAAATGAATTTAATGCACGTAGATGCTAGCCTAGGATGATAGTATTGCTTAATAAATGGCTGTAACACTTAATAAATGGCTATTATGATCAGTCATCATCATCACTATTTTTATCAATTACCAAAGTGTATGCCATAGGATACCCTAAGTTTCATAGGATATTGATAATTTGATTAAGGGTTTCCATAACTGGCTGGGCAGTGGTGGCACTTGCCTTTAATCCCAGTATTCTGGAGGCAGAGGCAGGCAGATCTCTGAGTTTGAGACTAGCCTGGTCTACAGAGTGAAATTCAGGGCAGCCAGGGCTATACAGAGAAGTCCTTTCTCGAAAAATCAAACCAAAACAACCAACCAAACAATAAAAGGAGTTTTCATAACTGTTTGGGAAACTTTTTCAGAGTTTATTACTTCTTAACAGCATCTAATTCTTCTCATGAAGATAGAGCTCTCCGAGCATTTTCAACTTTTCCCTGAGCAGTCTTGCAGAACGGTGATTTACAGTGTAAATTTCTAAGAGCTTAGATTGAGATCTCTATTTCATCTGGGCTGACTGACCGGAGCCACTGTGAACTGCTTCTCATAGGCAGGCAATTTTAAGCGTAGGGCAGAAAATATAGAGTCAAGTAGTTAACAAACCTCTGTGACTTTAACTGTCCTTAGTTTACTTTCCCATGGAAATAGGAACAAGTACTACTACATAACAGGACTGTTACAATGAATAAGCTAGACAGTTTAAGACAAATCCCTGACTTCTCGTACACACACCCGTTTAAAGATGCATCTTCGGCTATGCCTTGTAAGGAACTCCATTTCCCCCAACGTGCCAGAGTAACAGGGAGGTTAGACTTCGGTTCATCCTTACAGAAGGTAGGTTATCTTTCATGTCAAACATATCTTTCATGTTTGCTGAAGATGACCATCGAACTATCCCCCATTGCATTAAGTCTCAGTTAATGGCATCAAAACATTTTGAAGAAGCCAGTTGACTTTTCCCAAGACTACAGAGAACTCTTCAAGGCGTTTGTAAAGTTCTCTATTAGATGTTGGCAAAACATTTTCTAGAAGGGACCAGATAGACAGTAAAATATATTAGGATTTGAACTATTTGGTCGGCTTCAACTGTCATGTCTGCTCTTATTCCCTGAAGCAGTTACAGGGTCCTAAGTGTATGACTGTGCCTGCTTCCTGATCCTTGTTTAAAATTGAAGTGGGGGGTTGCATTTGTCCTGTGGATTGCAATTTGACGAGCCCATTGTTGATTGTAACGGAGCTGCAACCAAGGCGACATCAGCACACTCTGTACACTGGGTCTGTTCCCTTCAGTTGAAGGGATGTGGCATGACAGGTGGCGGGGAAAGTTAGAACTGCTGAGAAATCTAATGCCGTCAGCCATCTGTGCAGTGGCTTTCTCTAATGAGACCAAGTGATACCACAACCATTGGCTGCCTCTTCTGGCCCTCCTGAGCACACCAATTTTGGGAGTCCTCACAGGCCTCTCCAGGGCTTCAGCTCACACAGAACCAGTCATCTCTGGGTTGACATTGATCCATTCTTTCTGATACTTGTTCTCTCCCTTGAGATCTAAGCATGTCATGACTGACTAGAAACGTGTCTGACGCCCTGGTTGTGGCTGTGCTAAGTGATTTGACTAGAATGGTCCTCATGGTTTGTAACTAGAAGATGTTGTGCGAAATGACCTTTAAGAGCCCGGCCAGTCTCTAATAGCCCATGAATCTCTTATGAATAGATTTTAGGGCTTAGCTTTTGTATGACAACATTAGTTACAGCGATTCAACAGCTGTGTACCCGCTGCAGTGCAGTGTAACTTTCATACATCACCAGTTAAGATTGGAAAAATTAACTGATGTCCCTAGGGATTACCTAGGGCCGAGTCACATGACTCAGTCATTCACTGTGATCCTAAGATTCAGTGTCCTATGGTCTTATTGCTAATTTTCTCCACCCTTTATATAGAGATAAATGACTGTGGATCGTTTCAAGGATGAAACCACAAGTGCCAAGGTCGCCTGAGATGTAATACTTTTTCATGGATGACTTATGTTTTTCTCTTAAAGAATTCAACTCACATTCATAAATGCTGTCTTTGGAATGAAGATGCTGATAGCCACTTAAAAATCATATTAAAAGCAAGTTGGTTTGAAGTGAAAAGCACAAAGCAAAATAATTCCATGATGAATGTGGTCTTGAGATATAAGCAAGTATGGCCACTGTAATGCCTCTGGCTTAACTGACTTAATCAAGCTTCATGTGATCCTAAATCTAAGCCCTTTATCACACATTCAAAGGAATGGTTGTCTGAGCCCTGCCTTGTTAGGGACGTGTGGTGCCTTATTATGGGAAAGGTTCCCTTGTTACGCATTCCACATGCAGAGTGGAATCTTTCTACACCACACATTTTAGTACTTCTTATTTTACCCACCCGTTATCATAGCTCTCTTACTCTCTATAGCCCAGGGCATTAAGGCTCCGTGGAAGCAGAAAGCAGCTTCTGTCAAAGCAAAGGCTGTGTATAGACAGGTCTTGTAGATTGTTTTTCCTGGGTTGGACTTCCAGTTTAAGAAAAGGATTCCAAGTGTATGGCAGTCCTTACTACAAAGGAACAGACTACCAACCTGCATGGCTGGTTAGCTAATCATTGATTAAGCTCAAAATCTTAACAAGGACACATACTTTCTTTCATATTTTCTTAAGTTTAAAACAAAAAGTTGACTTTCATTTGATGTTTGTTTTACTCTTGAGGCAAGGCCTTTTCTTTGATCATAGACCTACTGTTTCTTTCTCCCATAAACCACTCCAACGCACGGTTTATGATTTCCAATGCTGGTTTCTTTAAAGTGCAGCAAGTCTAAACTCTCAAGTGGGTTTGGTGTTTCTCCAGCCAATGCTCTCTGATGCTTTGCTGAAGGCTCCAACATTGTGACATGAGGCAAGTAGTCATACCCTGACTACAAGATGTCATGTTTTGAATTTACGAGTGCTCCAGAAATACAGCCCGCTTCCCCGAGCACTTCTGCACACTGTCTTCAGAGCTGTACGGTACATTCTTGAAAGCTGCTTTGCCATGGCTGACGAGATTACCGTTGAGTCACTCAGGAAATTACTGAAGAGAACAAGAAATGTTGAGAACAGAGTGTTTGGGTGGAGACCTTGCAGAATGAAACAGCATGGGTGAAGAGGAGTGGCTGTGTGGGAGTTTCTTGAAACTGTTGAGTGGGAAAGTTTGGTGTTTTGAATCAATTCCACATTTCAAAAGTCTCTAGGCCATTCTGCATTCTACAGCTGTAGAATTTTATTTTAAAGTCTATCAGCTGTCTTCTAGTTGGTAGAGGTGGGTTTCTTCTCTCCTCTTAGTTTAGGCTAATATAGCAAAAAAAAAATAATTATCTCATTTTCTAGTCTAAAAGCACACTTCTTTCTGCATCTCTTCAGCAAAGATGCCATAAACCTCACAGTGCCATGTTGTACTTCATGGAGAGAAGGCCAAAGCCCGAGAACAGGACAGAGCCGAAAGAAATTCTGAAATATCTAAACCAACAGGATTTCCTGTCTGTCGCAGGAGAAGGGCCCGCAGGAGGCCACTGATACTGGCAGGACGTGCTGAGCCATTTGAAAGCGAAAGATAGAATCAGTGAGTGTGGGAGTCCTTGCAAAACACACAATGTTCAGATAAATCACAGTAGTTTCTGTAAACGAGCTAGTGAGTGGGGGACAAGAAAGGAGGGGTGGATAGATCAGTGGCCGTGGAATGAGGTTTAGTAGAAATTGCCAGAATCCTGTGAGCAGCAGCTATCAAGATCTAACCCACTGGGGAAAGAAGATGTCAACCCACTGTAAGTCATGACTCAGGGGGGAATATTGTTTCCAGAATCCTCCTGGCTCAAAGCCTAGAGCCAAGGAAGGAGAACAATACAAATAATTAAGGGAGTGGTGGAGTTAACTTACAGGGACTTCTTTCTACTTTTCTTCACCTGGTGAGATCAAGGGCAGTATTAATTTCACATCAGATAGGTCTTATATCAGGAAACAGTATCCTGCTCTAGCCAGAATGACCTGTTAGATTTTTTTCCGTTCCCAATTTGTAGAATGTAACCGATTATGTATGGCTTGGGAAGGTGATGACCCAGGTCTACTGCATCAGGGGCATATTTCAAGATATGTGACATGCATAAACTTCAGAAAGGAACAAGAAATAAGAGTAGCAAGCTTGGAGGTGGTGGCACACACCTTTAGTCCCAGCTCTCGGGGGGCAGAGGCAGGGAATCTCTGAGTTTGAGGCCAGCCTGGTCAACAGAGCAAGTTCCAGCACAGCCAGGAGTACACAAGAACAACTCTGTTTCGAAAAACAAAACAAAGAAAGAAACAAACATAAAAGAAAAAGAGTCGCATTGCAAAAGGAAACAAAAATCCCAAGGACCCTCTTCCTTCGGACTTAGATTGTACATAAATTCACACCTTAATATTCATTTTGGTTTATTCATGTCATGCCTTTTCTGTGTTTGTTTGTTCTAATATATAAAAAAAAACCCTATAGCTAGCCAGGTGGTGGTCGTGCACGCCTTTAATTCCAGCACTTGGGATGCAGGGGCAAGTGGATCTCTGTGAGTTCAAGGCTAGCCTGGTCTACATTGTGAGTTCCAGAACAGTCAGGGCTACACAGAGTAAACTCTGTCTCAAGAAACAAAAATCCGAAACTACAGCTTACAGTGGCCGCATGGGTTTTGACATCACTGCGGCCCCAGGTGGCAGCACAGGTCATTCACATCAGTGTGCTCCCCCTCCCCATGGTAGTGTTGCCCACGGATATCAACATGGCGTCAGACTGTGGTACAGATCACAGACATCTGTGTGAGCTTTGGTGGTAGCATGGTCACATCAATCAGTACAGACCTGGCCACAGTAAGACCAGGGGTCCATGGTCCTACTGCATTTGGGGTCTGTGTTGATACCCTTGGCCTGTGTTATCACTGAAAGCCAACCAGATGTCCATGACCTATGCTGCAGCTTGAAGGCAAATTGATTGGCCATGGTCCTTGGCTGCATCTGGAGGCCTTGTCTGGGTCCGTGGTCCTGGTGCAACCATGAGCCCTGTTTGTGATCTGTGCTGACACCAGAAACGGTGTGGAGACCATGATTCATGCTTTGACAATGATATCAATGAGTGCAGATGCTCAGAGGAGAAATAAGGACATGGATGACTTCCGTGACGATCCCTTCCTCTACCCAAACCTCCCCCTCCCTGCCCACACCAACAAAGGAAAGAGTAACAGCCGAAATAGGAAGCCATGGAAGAGAACTCGTAAAAACTGTGATAGGATGCTAAGTGTTGTCCTCCACAATAGATGGCTTCTGGCGGGTGTGTGGCAGAGGAACAACTCAGTTCTATTTAAGGAGAAGGCCACTGAGAGTTTGACCATGGTCCAGTGGGTATATATCTAACATAAACTGCACATTTTTTATGCTGGGGGAAGGTCACAAGGGTGGGAGGAGGTATGAGCAGGGCCGTACTGGAAAGCAAATGTGATGGGGGTATATGATGTGAAATCCCCAAAGAATCAATAAAAATATTATGTTGAAAAAAAATAAAAAGTTCAAAAAAGTATAGCTTCCATTATACACAATTTGACGAGCAAAGACCACACCCAGTTTGCAGATGGAAGTACCGAGTGATTGAAAAGGTATTTTATTTATATTTAGACATAGAGCAGGGCAGTGAAAAGGCAAGAATGTGGCCCAATTTTCTGGATGACAAATAAAAGAATGATCTACAGGTCTACATTTCCCCACCAAATTCAAGTTATAAGGATTTTTTTCCTCTGGCTCTAATGTAGCCTATAATTTGTCACTCAGATATCACTGCCCTACAATTATAATAATGAAGCCTCTCTAATTATCTTATTACTAGTGCAGTGCATGGCACTCCCCTATTGATGCACAGGGGTGATTGGACGCTCACCATGGTTTCAGGCTGCTTTCGTTCCCATCAATATTTGCTGTTCTCAAAACCCATTTAGGTTCCCGATTTCTTGAGTGATGGCTTCAAGAAGAAAAAGTGTCATGCCACTGAGTTAATGGCTCATTTTTCAATGCAGCTTTGGGTTTGGCATCTATTCTAGAAGTCTGCCTTTTGTGTTCTCCTTTTCAAAGGTCACTCTCGGAGTACGCCTGCGATTTTAGAGCTGGTTAGAGCTAACTTTAGCCAAGGGAAAAGAACTCTTGGGAGACTAGATTGGTACAGCGGAAAGGTTAACTCAAAACGTTTGTTTTGGCAATCTGGCCTTTGTTGGTTGTACTGTTTATGTGACCTTGATCATAAACTCTAAACTCTTTGAGGTTTAATCTGTTTATCAGTCAAACAAAGATGATGATCTTTTTTTTTTTTTTAAAAAAAGAATATCAGCTTTTATTAAATCCTATTATACCTTCTCTGGCCACTTGAACATTTATTTCTTAAAGACCAGTTTTATCATCTTCAATGCACTGTCTATATAATTAAAAAATTATTATATTTATCAAAGATGCACCAGTTCTTTCTTTTGCATTTTATCCATTTAGCCATACAGCATCAATGCAATGTTATTTCAAAATAAAAACTGATGACCTTAACTTCACAAGGCTGAGTGTTGTGAAGAAAAGTTATGAACCCTCCTTGTCTGCCTGTTTTGCACTTAACTTTTCATTAGGAAATATGTGTTTTAATTTTTTGAAATTCAAATGTAATTACATAATTTCTCTCCTTTCCTCTCCTCTCTCCAACATTTGATTCCCCTCAAATCCATGGCGTTTGTTCTTTAATTACTGTTGTTGCATATCTATAAATATATAAATATAGCTGGTTGAGTCCAGTTT